>NC_091308.1:18515359-18532859 GCF_038502225.1 Cherax quadricarinatus
GGTTGCCCTTTTTTGGATTATAAAAAGTGTTCCAAGCAACTTTAAAATATTTATCAATTACATTTCTTGGGTATTTTAAATCATTACCTATTTCATAAATTTTGGATATTTCCTCATCTATGAACTCAGGACTACAAATTCGTAAAGCTCTCAAAAACATTGATGAGAAAACAGACAGTTTGACTATCTTGATGCGAGGAATAATAGTGGACATAGGAACAGTTATTTGTAGGTTTTCTGTAAAATTTTAAATTTGAATTCATTATTACCCTTAATAATTAAAACATCTAGAAAAGGCAATGAGTTATTTTCTTCAAACTCAACAGTAAAGTTTATAGAATGGGCTAAGCTATTTAATTTTCCAAGAAAATGGTGTATATCTACATGTATATCTGTTTACTGTGATCTTATTGCATATATATATATATATATATATATATATATATATATATATATATATATATATATATATATATATATATATATATATATATATATATATATATATATATATACACATATATACACATATATACATATATACATATATACATACACACACACACGCACACACGCACACACTCACACACTCACACACGCACATGCACACATGCACACACGCACATACGCACACACGCACACGCGCACACGCACACGCACACATGCACACACGCACACATGCACACACGCATACACACACACACACACAGTCTAGGGGGTCAGAGACTACAAACCTCACTCAAGGAAAAAGATCTTGGGGTGAGTATAACACCAGGCACATCTCCTGAAGCGCACATCAACCAAATAACTGCTGCAGCATATGGGCGCCTAGCAAACCTCAGAACAGCATTCCGACATCTTAATAAGGAATCATTCAGGACCCTGTACACCGTGTATGTTAGGCCCATATTGGAGTATGCGGCACCAGTTTGGAACCCACACCTAGCCAAGCACGTGAAGAAACTAGAGAAAGTGCAAAGGTTTGCAACAAGACTAGTCCCAGAGCTAAGAGGTATGTCCTACGAGGAGAGGTTAAGGGAAATCAACCTGACGACACTGGAGGACAGGAGAGATAGGGGGGACATGATAACGACATACAAAATACTGAGAGGAATTGACAAGGTGGACAAAGACAGGATGTTCCAGAGATTGGACACAGTAACAAGGGGACACAGTTGGAAGCTGAAGACACAGATGAATCACAGGGATGTTAGGAAGTATTTCTTCAGCCACAGAGTAGTCAGTAAGTGGAATAGTTTGGGAAGCGATGTAGTGGAGGCAGGATCCATACATAGCTTTAAGCAGAGGTATGATAAAGCTCACGGCTCAGGGAGAGTGACCTAGTAGCGATCAGTGAAGAGGCGGGGCCAGGAGCTCGGACTCGACCCCCGCAACCTCAACTAGGTGAGTACACAGTGGACCTTCCCATTTCGCCTATCTCAGTTGTCGCCGATTTCTGTTTTCGTCAACTTATTTCGTCGATATTTTGGTTCCGTTATCATCATTTTCCTCCGTTTTTATCAATCGTATGGAATCTGTCCAGTACCCAGCATGCAGACAAAGCCGCCTCCCACACGCATTCTCAGGCAGTGTCACGTTGTTTCTTGGCGAGTGAACATATCCTGCCAGGTAATACGAAACATTTCGTAATAATCCATTGTTTTTGGCGACACTTGCTTATTGTGAGAGACTTTTAAATAAGCCACCATGGCCCCAAAGAAAGTTCCTAGTGCCAGTCCTTTGGTAAAGAAAGTGAGGAACACCATAGAAATGAAAAAGAAATTGTTCAAAAATACAATAGTGGAATATGCATTGCTTGGGATGTACGGGAAGGCACCATCAACCATCAGCTCCATTGTGGCAAAGAGAAAAGAAATCATGGAAGCTGATGTTGCAAAAGGGGTGAATGCAATAACCAGAGATCCCAAACAAATTAAGAAGTGGAGAAATTGTTGTTGGTGTGGATCAGAGTGAGAGAGATAGCAGGAGATAGTGCTGTGCAGTTAATAATTTGTGAAAAGGCAAGGCAGTTGCATGGCTATCTGATAAAGAAACTGCCTGAAACGAATGCTTATGTTGGTGAATTTAAGGCTAGCAAAGGCTGGTTCAAAGAATTCAAGAAGCGAAGTGGCATACACAGTGTTGTAAGGCATGGTGAGGGTGCCAGTTTTGATAAACAAGCAGCTGAAAAATTTGTGCGGGAATTCAAAGGTTATGTAGAGGTTGAAAAATTCCAACCCCCAACAAGTGTTCAATTGTGACAAAACAGGCCTGTTTTGGAAGAAAGTGCCAAAGAGGACCTACATCACACAAGAGGAAAAGGCACTCCCAGGACACAAGCCTATGAAAGACAGGCTAACTCTCTTGTGTGGTAATGCCAGTGGGGATTTCAAAGTGAAGCCTTTACTCGTGTATCACTCTGAAAATCCCAGTGTTCAAGAAAAAGTGTTGTCAAGAGTAAACTGTGTGTGATGTGAAAGGCTAACAGTAGGGCATGTGTCACTAGGGAAATTTTCCTGGAATGATTCAATGAAGTGTTTGGCCCGAGTGTGAAGAAATACGTCCTGGATAATAAATTGCCACTCCAGTGCCTCCTGTTAATGGACAATATTCCTACTCATCCTCCAGGCTTGGAAGACCTATTGTCTAAGGAATTCAGTTTTGTAACAATGAAGTTCTTGCCTCCTAACACCACTCCTCTCATCCAGCCCATTGCAGATCATTGCAAACTTCAAAAAGCTGTACACCAAAGCAATGTTTCAAAGGTGCTTTGACATAACCTCGGACTCTGAATTGACCCTAAGAGAGTTTTGGAAGAATCACTTCAGTATCTTCTACTGCATAAGCCTTATAGATAAGGCTTGGCAGGAAGTGACTTCCAGGACAATGAACTCTGGGGAAAATTGTGGTTAGATTGTGTCCAAAAGAAGGATTTTGAAGGGTTTGAGGCTGACCCTGTCGGCCCTACACCTGTTGTACAACCAACTGTGGCACTGGGGAATTGCATGGGGTTGGATGCGAGTGGCGAGGATGTGGAAGAGATGGTTGAGGACTACAATGAAGAGCTAACCACTGATGAGCTGCAAGAGCTTCATCTGCAACAGCAACAGACCACAGCTCAGGAAAGTGCTTCAGAGGAGGAGGGAGAGAGATGGAAGAAGGTGCCTTCTTCCAAGATTAAATAGATTTGTGCAATGTGGACTAAAGTGCATTCATTTGTGGAGGAACATCACCCTGAGAAAGCTGTTGCAACCCGTGCTGGCGACTTTTACAATGACAATGCCATGTCCCATTTTAGGCAAATCTTAAAGACACCAGAAACAGACCTATCTGGACAGATATTTTGTGTGACAGGGGTCCAGTGACTCAAGCTGGTCCTAGTGGCAGTAAAAAACAAAGGAGGGAAGTGACCCCAGATAAGGACTTGGTGCCTAGTGTCCTTATGGAAGGGGATTTCTCTTCCAAACAATAACCTATCTTCCCTCTCCCCTCCTCCCTGTCTTCTCTCCAGTAATAACAGCCTTCAATAAAGGTAAGTGTCATGTGTAATGTTCATTCTTTTGTGCATGTAACTATCTTCAAGGTAAAAAAAAAATTTTTTTTGTTGCTACTTCTCGGTGTCTGGAACGGATTAATTCCATTTATATCATTTCTTATGTGGAAAATGGTTTCGGTTTGGGCCGATTTCAGTTTTGGCCGATGGTTCTGGAACGGATTAAACACGAAAACCAAGGGTCCACTGTAAGAGGATATCCAGCCAGAATGGTGAAAAGGGTTAGTTCTGAGAAGACCCTGTCAAGAATGGGCCAGTAGGCATAAAGCAGTGCTCTTCTATTCTCTCATTCTTATATGCTCATATTGCTCCCTACGAAAACTCTAAACTTTGGACTTACGATACTACTTTATGTATTTTTCATTTTTTCCCATAGTAATATTTATGTTGGAGCTAAATAAGACTTCTGGTGATTTTTGAGCCATTTTTTAAAATTACATTATATAACAGATAATGTGCTTTTCTAATAAAATGAGTTAATTATCTTAATAACAACTATATTTATTAAGGAGAGTGGAATGTTGTATAAAAATTCTCTGCTAATTTAGGTACACTGAAGTCAGCCTGTAGAATCATTCAAGGTTGAGCCTTCCTACACCTCATCATTCTACCTCATACAATGGTCCAATTTTATATATATATATATATATATATATATAAACAAACTATTTCTATAAGGTGGAGTACAGTATATTATACAATTAAGGCAACTGACATATACAGTAGGGCCCCACTTACATGGCAGGTTAGATTCCAGGCTACTGTCACAAAGCAGACATCACCAGAAAGCAGACCGCCATTTTTTTCGACTTATAAATGCATATAAATGCCAGATAAGTTTACACTAACATATATTAAGAACTAGGCATTAAAAAACAATAAAAAGTAAAATACACACACAGTACACTCATTATTTACCTCAAAATATTTTAGTCTTAATGTAGGGCAAAAGGTTAGTAGTATTTACTGTAAGAAGTCAGGAGTGGTAGCCCTCCTGGCCACCCCACCCTCACATAAAATACTATGATGCTTAAAGAGCCCTAGAGTACACTCATTACTTACCTTAAAATATTCATAATCTTAATGGTCTTAATCCTTAAATGGTCCAAACGTATATATACGTTTTTTCAACATCTGAAAGTACGTAAAAAAATGTAGATCTTCTTTTTTGTTTTACATTTGAAAACGTGTAAAAAAAGCTTTTATCTACATTTTTTTTTGTTATATTTGAAAATATGTAAAAAAAGTAGATCTACTTTTGGAGCACTACGAATTTGAACGTCAATCTGTTTGGACCGTTTAAGGGTTAATGTAGGGTGAGAGGCGAGAAGTATTTATTTGTAGAAAGTCGTGTGGGAGGTAGGGTAGGGTAGCCCGCCTGGCCACCCCACCATGTAAACAAACAGACGAAGTGTCTGGTTATGGGTCATACAAATACCTTACACTGTGTACAAGTTGTCTCCACAGTGATACAATAGAATAAATAAAGGCCAACACTCCCATTCTCATGCAATTTTTTAGAAGGAATGATGCTCTGGCAAATTATTATTACAAATTATTATTACAAATTATATTACAAATTATTATTATTGCAAGTTATTAGTATTACAAATTATAATCATAATGAAAAAGAAGTGCTAAACCCACAAGGGTCATGAATAGCTATACAAAGAGTGAAGGCATACAAAAGGAATAAATTTCTAGTTAAGTTACTGGCATTTGACTAGAGAAACCATAATTCTTCTGACCCTCCCACCAACCACTTGGTAAATAAATCTCATATTTATGTCAATTTTTATACTGTGGGTGTGTGTATCATGTTTATATGTTATGTAGCATGCTTATTATATAATTTTGGAAAAAATATCATATTATTAACGTAATATACGACATTTAATGTGCCCAAGAGATTATTATATGGCATCAAGTAGAGAGAGACTTTGTGATTTTAATGTGTACCTGCACACCAGCACAGTGTGTAAGTATATTTAGGTACAGGTACACACAAGTATAATTATCAAAGTACACAAAATATGCAATAACTTTAAAACACTTGAAATTTTAGAAAATTTCCGGACATAATAGAGATATGTGCTCACGGAGAATGTAAACAAACCAGATGGTGTGAGCCGTATAGCAAATTTTGGTCACAATTTGAAATCACCACATTAGCAGAATGCCATACCTTTACCTTTGATATACCTTTGAAGAGTTTCGAAGGTTACTCTACTCTCTGAGCCTGGCCATGGGCCAGGCTCATCTGGTGCTTGCCTGGTCAACCAGGCTGTTGCTGCTGGATGCCTGCTGCCCCACATATCCATCACAGCCTGGTTGATCTAGCACCTGGTTTAGATACTTGTCCAGTTTCCTCTTGAAGGCTTCTACACTTGTCCCAGCCATATTTCTGATATCTTCTGGCAAGATGTTGAATAGTCTGGGACCCCAGATGTTGATACCGTGTTCCCTTACTGTCCCCACCGCACCCCTGCTCTTCACTGGGTTCATTTTACACTTCCTCCCATATCACTCACTTCAGTATGTTATGGCAGTGCAGATTTAGGACCAGGCCCTCAAGTACTTTCCAGGTACATATTATCATGTATCTCTCCTCCACTCCAATGTAGGCATTCCCAGTAGTTTAGGTGCTTTACAGGCTCAATGTGAGCCATAAACAATCTCTGTATTTGTTCTAGCTCTGATATTTCTCCTGCTTTGAATAGGGCCGTCAGCACTGAGCAATATTCTAAGTGAGGGAGCACTAGCGATTTGAAGAGTGTCACCATTGGCATTATTTCCTTTGTTTTGAAAGTAAGGCAAAACGCCAAAAAGCGGGGCCCTACTGTACAAATTATAGAAAGCCCCTTAGAGTATCAATCTTGAAACCTGTGATAACACCCAAGCATCTAAATATAAAGGTAACCTAACATTGCTTGCTTGTCAAAAAACAATCACTGCTTAGGCTAAAAAGCACTACATATACAAACAATGTGCAACTGATCAGCAATGAAGAACTCATCAACAATGTTTTAAACAGTGCTACATAAAATATATACCATATACAGTGGAACCCCGAGTTTCGAACGTATCGACTACTGAACGATTTGAGCTTCGATCGCTTTTTCGAACCAATTTTGTCCTGACTACTGAACACACCCTGTCTTTCGAAACACCTGGTACCAGACCCATCCGCCTGCCTGCTCTGTTTGCATCCCCAAACAGGTGTCGTTTATGCTTGAGTGAACACTAACCTGCGTGCTCATTTAAACATTTGACAATTAATTGTGTTTGGTGCTTGTATATTAAGTGTGACTGAAACAAGCTACCATGGTGGTGATGGTGGAAGGTGGTAGCGGGTGGTGGTGGTGGCGGGTGGTGCCTTCTTCAGAGATTAATGAGATTTGTGCAGTGTGGAATAGGGTGCAGGCATTTGCTGAAAAATATCACCCTGAGCAAGCTGAAACAAGCCATCTCTGCAACAAGTTCAGTGACAACCATGTCCCATTTTAGGGAAGTAACCCCAGATAAGGACTTGTTATCTAAAGTCTTTATGGAAGGGGATTCCCCTTCCAAACAATAAGTGCTCCCTCACTACTCCTCGCTATCTTCCAATGCCATCAACAATCTTCAATAAAGGTAAGTAAAAATGTTATTTTATATGTTTATTTAAATGTTTATTTATCAATTACTAATTGTACTATGTATGTTTCTTGTGTGTAAAACTATAATGTAATCTCTATTAAATGTATTTTTTTGTGAATGCTTTTGGGTTTCTGGAATGGATTAATTGTATTTACATTATTTCTTATAGGAAATATTGCTTCGCCTTTCGAACATTTCGACTTTAGAACTAGCTCCTGAAACGGATAAGTTCGAAACTCGAGGTTCTACTGTATACAAAATGCAAGACTGAAGTCAATTCAAATACATATTCTCAAAAGACTACAGGATGGCCCTGCTTGTACAGCAGGTTAGGTTCCAGGCTACTGTTGTCAAGAGAAAATCACTGTAAAGTGAAACATAGCCTTTTCTTCACTTTCAAATGCATATAAAAGCCTGATAACATGTTTAAACTATCATATATTAAGTGAGCAATAAGCTAGGCTTAAAAAATGTATACACACATTACTTACCTTAAAATATTTTCGTACTTAGCTTATTGCAAGTGGGGAATATATTTACTGCAAGTAGCCTGAGTAAATGAAGAATAGGTATAAATGAAAACGGCAGTATTAGCAAAACGCTGTAAAATGGGGCCCCTCCTGTACCTAGAAACAGATAAGAGAAATTTTTTTTGACATACTGTGGCATACCTTAATAACCTAGTCAATATCTCTTAATCTGCAAAATAGTTAATCAACAAGGTACTTAATCTTTTTTTTTACTTTGAGAATTAGCAAGAAAAAAAAAAACAGGATTTATCAAAACTGATTTAAAATGGTACTCTCAATCTTCAAGAGAAAACTCGAAAAGTTTTCAAAGTCGTTTCCTTATCAGTCGGTACTGTTTCCTGCTAGCAACAACATTCTGACTGATCAGGCCATAAACCAGGAGGCCTGGCCTGGCTGCAAAAACACTGACCCCCTGAACTGACTACAGGTAGGTACTGTATTTCACGGCTTATAAGACTTGTTTTAGTTTCAATGGCTTGATATCGGACATGCCTGGGAGAGCTACAGCCCACCCCACGCCCCAAACTTATAGCTCCCATCACTGACCTTCAGTTTATAGGACGCAGGGTGGTTTTTGGAGAAACTTTATGGAAAAAATGCATCTAATAAGCTGCAAAATACAGTAACTTTCTTCAGCTTTCACATTCTACATCTTTAAACTGAGCCTTGTTTGAGAGCATTTCTGAAAATTTTAGCAGTTTCACTGAAAGCTGATTCTCATATTAAATATAATAAAAGCTATTAGAGTATATTAAGACTTTATTGAAGTTTCTAAAATGTAAGAGAAGGAAAATTATGTTCATATCAACACCCAGAAAGTCTACTGAAAGGGTCTAAAATCTCCAGGATATTGGTAGTGCAGTAATGCAAGTACATATTTTATCTTTGCCTAAAACCATAAAGCCTTAATGCAAAATGTCAACATCATTCACGTTAGCTGCATTGGTTAGTTATCACAAGTTAAATTTGGGTTCACTTTACATGACCCAATAATGAGTACCAAACCAAAGCAAAGTTCTCTTAAAACAAAATGCCAGAAGGCACAAGACCCAATCCAGCAGTTCTTTTAAGAGGTGCAAAAAATGAATAGAAAACAGTTTTGAAGCAAAATTAAAGAGAATGATAGTAAGTGGTAAATCACAAGTTTTAAAAGAATAAAATGAACAGATAAGAGTAACATGGATTATGATGTAAGTGATTTAGAAAATGAATTAAGCAAAAAAGAATGGTACAATATTTCAGAAGAAAGAAGTTGTAGCAGATCATCAATTTGAAGGCAGTCTCTCTACTTTCTTCGTAACTTCATCATCAGACGCATCATATGCTGACGATTCCTCCAGTTCTGGTAGGACCTTTACACAACCTAAAATTACTAAATATTTGGTAAGTACTCTTGAGAGGGTAAAAAAAAAAAAGCTAAACCTAGACAAAGCTATTATTGATCATGGAAAAACAACTCCTTAAAAATACACTTCAGAGGAAAATTTGAAGTCTGGTTATTAAAACTTGTACTCAAGATCTTTGATGACAAGAGAGCACAGCAGTAACTAAGATAGAATACAGTTATTACAATGATCCAGAATAAGACTGCTGAAAAGCTTCTTATATACTTGTAGCACACTAGAAGACAACAGCTATCCAGGGAAGTAGTGCTACTGTACCATCCTGTCATATGAGAACCAGAAACCAATTACCATTTTCACAACCTAGCAAGACTGCCGAGTTTTCCTAGGTCTCTTACAAATACATATTCACATGTTTTTTAATACACTACTGTACAGTGTACAATGTAGTGTAGTTTTAAAGAACTGTTCCTTTCCAGTCTTTGAAGAGAGGGTTACAGTCCCTATTCCATAACCATGCATATCATAAGCAGAAAAATTGCATGGTACAAGAGAACTGGTACCCTTTTTCCTAACCAAAAAACTGAAAAAGGTAAATTTGAAGTTTGGGTGTGTGTGTTTGTGGGGATGTAGTTCAGATAAGAAAATATTGAAAGTGAATGCTAAGAATGTAATGAAATAAAGCTAGGTGTGCTAGCACTGATAAAATACAGTGGGACCCCCACATCCGCGGGTCCTATATCCACGTCCATGGCTTAAGAGAAGCCATGAAGTACATTCCATCAGTGAAAAAGTGATAATTCTCCACTTATTGTGCATAATTTGTCAATTAAATTTTATACAGCCTCTCCTCACTTAGTGATGTACTACTCGTTTACCAACGACTCAGACTTACGACATGATCTCTGACCAGTATGCATACCTAAATGTATATTAAAGCTGATTTCCCCTCTTCTGTTTATTACAATATACAGTACACTACTGTATAAACATTTAAAAAAATATACCAAAAATGTTATAAATGGTGCAAAGGTGACATTAAAATATCAAAGATGGCTGACACAAACCCACTACCATTATAGTATGCTCCTCATTTAGCGACAAATCCGTTTACTAATGTGGTCTTAGAAACAGAACTCAATCCTTAAGTAAGGAGAGGCTGTAATAGGTATGTATGAAAATGAAAAATGACTTGTATATAGGGTTCGCTACTATCCAGTTTCAGTATCTACGGCAAGTCCTTGGAATATATCCCAAAGGGGGAAATGCTAGGGATGTGGCCTGGGAGCCAGGGAGGGGAGGCAGTAGCCTGAAAAGGTTTGAGAACCACAATTTTAAATGAAAGTGTGATATGAGAGAAGGTCATATTTATCTACTAAACAAGTCACCAGCCCTTGATGACTGTTTCAAGAGTTCTAGTGGAATGTGAGGAGGAACCTGGTAAACCATTAAATGGTTTTTTCAACAAATCACTATGGATGGCTATCATGCTAGATGGTTGGAGAGTGTAAAACATGACATCATTAGCTTCAAAATATAGACTAATCTGCATAACTTCAACTTTAGGAAAGCTAAGGGAATCAATATTAGACAAAATTTGAAGCAACCTTGAAAAATAAAACTAAATCAATGAATCTCAGCATGATTTTACAATGGAGCATTCATGCCTTACAAATTTACTATTTTTTACTAGTATATTTGAGGCTGTAGACCAAGATAAGGAATATAATATTTTGTATATGGATTTAAGGCCTCTGATACACGCAGTAAAATGTTTAGAACGTAGCAGCACACAGAATACGAGAAATTATTTCCTAGATTGAGATATAGTTGAGCAACAGGCACCACAGTTTATATTTTGGGAGAAATCAGACTGGAGACATGTTACTAGCTGTGTTCCACAGGGGTCAGTATAAGGCATGTGTTCACAATATACATGACAGAGATGAGGAAATAAACTAATATAAACATTAAAATAGACTGTCAAACTGTGAAGATGAGAACTATAGAATAACCTCAATAGGTGGTTGATGAGGTTGAAGAAATGGCAGATGGATTTTAATGTAGAGTGAATTAATGTATGGTAGACAATTGAAAGATTTTATTCCTGGGAAAAGGAAATATTTATGACATTATTACACTAAGTATAGATCTCAAACTGAATGCAAAAAAATATTTAAGAGTTCTGGTTTCCAGTAATTTAAAGCCAAGACAACAGTGCACAAGTGTTCACAATAAAACTAAAAGAAATCTTGGCTTCATATTAAGAAGCATAAATAACAGAAGTCCTCAGAGTTAACTAACTTAATGTATCCTTAATAAGGCCTCATTTAAATTATGCAGCCCAGTTCTGGTTTCCATACTGCAGAATGGACATGTAAATATACTGGAAAACATACAGAGAAAGATGACAATGTTGATTCCCTGTATCAGGGATCTTCCTTACAAAAAACAGGATGAAGGCATCAAACTGCATTCTATGGAGAGGCACAGAATTAAAGGGAGTATGGTTCAAATTTAGATTACTTCCAGTCATTCTATTTACAAAATCAAAGCCCATAGGATGTACAGTAAATGGAAAACTAGAATAAAAGGGATATAAATAAGGCACTGAAAATATCCAATACAGGACTCAGAGCAATGGATTCCAGTTGGAAATATTTATTTAGATTTAGATAGGATACAAGGAGTACTGGTTTAGAAACAGAGTTGCAGATGTGTGGAACAAATTCCCAAGTAGCAATAAAGCAAGAACTTGGGATACTTTAAAAACTGGACAGGTAAATGAGTGGGTGGATGTAAGCTGGAACTGCCTAGCATGGGTCAGTAGGCCTACTACAGGTTACTTTATTGTTTTGCTTACTTAGTTTATTGTTAATGATCAGGTCCTTAAATTTTCTCTAAGGTTTGTTATGTTAGTGTATGTGGTGACTTGTAAGACAGCTCCTACTGAATGTAAAATCTGCAAGTTTTGGTTGTGAATTGTGCAACTATGCATTCACTGAGCTTGTCTCTGGTGCAGGTTAAATGACTGGCATAAAGGTAACTGATTGAATTTAATAACTAAGATAAAATAATTTACAGTGATGTTTGGGTGGATGAACAACTTAATGTGACTAACATCACTGAACATAATTAAGGCCAAGGTGTAGGCCAGGATGAATTACCACCTCTGATTATGCTGAATGTTGCTGATAAGAGTAAAGCAGCTGAAGTTAAATCATGTTCTTAAATTCCTCGAGCAGTGTCCAGAATATCTTGCTGTGAGTTTTGGCAAAGTTAGGAACCAAAAACAGCATGGCACTAGAGGAAGTAAACACAATTTTGTAGTACCTTCAGTATGTGGTCAGATCTCAAACACCTTTCATTATGCAGCAATAAAGGAGTGGAATGGATTACCTGAACACGTCAAAGACAGTGTTAGCATAAACCAGTTCTGGAAGAGAGCTAAAAGGTTCCTAATAAATGAATTTTCAAAAAGAGAATGAAGTGATTTATAGTATACTTAATATTAGAGTACCTACTATTCAATTCAATTCAAGTTTATTCTCTATAAGGGTTACAATGTGGGGTTCACAGGTTTTGGGTATTGTGTGGTTTACATGTTATAAGATACTAATTACAGAGGGGGCCACTAGGACACCTAGCCTGGCTAGGCATTTCGAGCAGACTTAGATTAATTCTTAACATTAAATCCTTACAGATTATAGTATTAAGGCTAAGTGACTACATCATAATTTGTGAGTTTAGCAATGTGAATGCTTTTGTTTTGGCACAATACAAAGTGTTTATATTGGAGTATCATAGGCAAACTTATGACTAGTTAGGATTTATTATTCTAAGATTAAGATTAGTATTTCTGGGTTTATAGTCAGTGGGTGAGTGAGTGTAATTGTGAACCACCAGGTGGTTATCATGTAGTTAGTTGTCGGGGTGGATCAGGGAGATAAATTGTTTTCTAACTGTAGTTTTGAAAGTGATGAATGTGTCTGCAGTTCTAGAGTTTTCAGGTAGGGTGTTCCAGATTTTAGGTCCTTTGAAATACATTGAATTTTCGGCTGTTTTTCACTATTTAACATTCGTGTAAATTACTCAGTTCATTTTATTCCTATTGTATCTCTCTCTATTGTAAATGATTTTCACACAGTTAAGTTACTAAGCTGTTTTAACTTTTTATGATTATGAATAATTAAAGCGTAATGAACACTTGTCACTACTCAATAATAACCCTCATAGAAACAGAAATTGAACATTATATTTCGACCCCCTGATGGGAACCTCTTCAGCAGATCTGCTGAAGAGGATCCCTGCAGTTGGTTGAAATATAAAAACCAATTAATCCTTTGTTTTATGATTATAATCATAACTATCTAACATCTTGGCTAATAATAAGATATTACAAGGACTCCACTGGAAACAAGTCACTGACTTTTTTGGGTTATCCCAGGTAATTTACACACAAGTTACTATGTAAGACACTTGTAATCATACTTACATGTAATAACCTTAAATAAACTCAAGGAATTAATTAGTATGACTATCAGCACTACATGAACGGGTTTTGACTGGATTATAAATCCCTTCATTATGCAAGTGTACATGACCTTAATCATCATATATATACAATGTTAAGTCAGTATATATGAGGATGATTCAGTATGTCAAAGTCACTAAATAACACTTAACATATTTACGGTGAAGCGGTAAACTCGTACGACCATGCAGAACCCGGAGAAGGGGAGGGCAATCAGGTGTGATATATCTGAGTGCATGGTAGCTCCAATTCCCTGCATCAAGAGCCCACCACCGGGAGGTTTAGGCACCTCCCTGGAGGACAGTCAATAAACATAATAATAATGAGAGGGAAGAGGAGCCGAGGCGACTGACCCTGTCCAGCTTATGGAAGTAGTCTCTGAGGAAGGCGATGGGGTTGTCGGGTCTGCTGACACACAGGCTCACGATGGCATCCTTCAGGATTTGCTGAATGTTATGGCGCTGGACGTAAGCCTCACATTCCCGCAGAGACTGCTCCTCCTCTAGGTTCGCCGCCATCTTTCCTGATCACGCACTGACGAAAATCTATAGACGTCAAGACACAAGTGCGGACGTAGCATCACCAACACCTTAACCCCAGTAAAAATTCCAAGGGAACATCGCTAACGGTCGACTATTCCATTACGAGAGGTTTTTTGATCCTTACATCAGCTATGAGTCAAATTATTTCCAAGGCTTTATTAATAATACCATATGAGAACTGCAGACGACATCCCTTTGTCCACCAAGTGTTATATTTCCCTTTTATCTGAGATGACACCATGATTGGGGCCAGTAATCCATTGCATTGGCATCAAAGAAACTCACGAGGGTTTGTTTGACAAATGAAAATAAAAATTAGTGGACATACGATGAGTATCTTACAGCTGTTGACTTGACAAGACATAATAACCAAAGAAAACGTTAGATAATGCAAGAGAGACTTAACTTTCACTGAGCATCTGTCACTCTTGGGGAGAGATTTTACCACCGCTGAATAACCCATACGGGTTAAGCTGTTTATGGCGAATATAATAACAACAGCAACAACAATAATAATATATAAAATCTTAGGCGTTTTAATTTGTCAGTCATAGAAACAGCTGTCATTCTTGATGATTGAATTATTTTTCGTTGACTGAACTGTCAGTCATTCCTGTAGACTGAACTGTCAGTCATTCATGTAGACTGAACTGTCAGTCATTCCTGTAGACTGAACTGTCAGTCATTCATGTAGACTGAACTGTCAATCATTCATGTAGACTGAACTGTCAATCATTCATGTAGACTGAACTGTCAGTCATTCCTGTAGATTAAACTGTCAGTCATTTCTGTAGACTGAACAGTCAGTCATTATTGTAGAATGAACAGTCAGTATTTCTATAGACTGAACTGTCAAGTCATTCCTGTAGACTGAACTGTCACTAAGATAATGATCTGTCTCTTTTCGACATACAATGGTGAATGGACGTCCAGTGTTTCTTTGCATCTAATAAATAATATATATATATATATATATATATATATATATATATATATATATATATATATATATATATATATATATATATATATATATATATATATATATATATATATATATCGTGCCGAATAGGCAGAACTTGCGATCTTGGCTTAAATAGCAACGCTCATCTTGCCATATAGGACAAGCGAAAATTTGTGTATGCAATAATTTCGCCAATGTCATTCTGAACCTAACGAAAAAAAATATATTTCACTGTGTTTGTTTAGTATTAAATTACTGTAAACAAATCTAAAATATATTTAGTTGGGTTAGGGTAAAATAAATTATACTTGTTATAATAAGGTTAGGTAAGTTTTCTAAGATTCTTTTGTTGCAAAAATTATAAATTTTTACATCAACATTAATGAAAAAAAAATATATCTTTAAACGTATAAGAGAAAATTTTAGAAAGGACTTAATTTTAAATGAGTTCTTGCTAATTGACCAGTTTTACATATTCGGCACGACATATATATCTAACTTTACAGGATGCTGATGTGTATAAAGCTGCTATGTCATTTCCACAGGGCTCAGCAGGAGGTTTCACCGGTTTAAGGCCTCAACACTTAAAACAAATGCTCAGTCCAGTACTTGGTGATGATTCAGAGAGGCAGCTGTCTGAACTCACCAAATTTTCCAACCTGTGCCTGGCTGGCAGTGTCCCAGAGGCCATCAGACCCCTTTTCTTTGGTGCCTCATTGTGTGCCCTCCGGAAAAAAGATGGCGGAATCAGGCCCATTGCAGTGGGTACCACCCTTCGGCGCCTAGTCGCCAAGGCTGCAGTAAGAAGGGTGAGTCAAGAGGCTGCTGCAATTCTGAAACCAACTCAGCTCGGTTTTGGTGTTCAACAGGGCTGTGAAGCAGCTGCCCACTCAGCACGAGTATATATCAAAAACATGTCCGATGAAAAAGCCTTGGTCAAATTGGACTTTGCCAACGCTTTCAACTCAGCCAGAAGGGTTGCTGCTCTCCAAGCAGTTTATAGAAACTTCCCTTCCCTTTATATAAACCCTTCATAGAATCGTGTTATAGTGTGACTTCCAAACTATTGTTTGGAGACCATGAAATTGACTCATGTGAGTGCGTGCAACAGGGGGACCCTCTCGCCCCCTTTCTATTCTGTTTGGTCATCAAGGAAGTCATAGAAGCACTCTCCAGCGAGCTCAATATTTGGTTCCTGGATGATGGTACCCTAGCTGGCACAACAGAATCTCTCCTAGAGGACATCAGTAAAATTAAAGACATGGGAGAAAGCCTGGGCCTTTCTTTAAACCCCACCAAATGTGAAATAGTTTCTACCAATCGACAGATGATTCAGAATATTAGCGCCGTTTTACCAGGAGCACCAGCCATTGATCCAGCCAATAGCACACTCCTTGGTGCTCCTCTTGGATCCAATGCCATCGATCTGATCCTAGAAAAAAAAAGTCTCAGACCTCCGGACGATGGAAAGCAGAATGAAAGACATTGACACACACGATGCCTTCTACCTACTCACCAGGTGCCTGTCAATCCCAAAACTTACATATTTTCTGAGATGCTCCCCAGCCTTCAGCATTATTTATTATTAAAGATTCGCCGGTATTCTCCCGGCCCGGGCCTTTTCCAAGTGGTGGCCCGGCCTTGGCTCCCTGTCTAGGGAGTGTCTGAGACCTAAGTCTCCCATGGGAGTAAGCCTTCAGCAGTCCAAAACTCAAGGAATATGACTCCTTAAGACCATGCTAGAGAGCGTATTGAATCTTTCCCTTGAAGATGGACAGTGGTTGCAAGCCTCACTTCCGATCAGGCTTGGAGGGCTAGGAGTACGCAGATCCTCCCAGATTGCTCTACCAGCTTTCCTATCCTCTTCCATAGCATCAAACGAGTTGATAAGGCAAATTCTTCCTGATACCCTCAGTGACTCAGCAGGAATAGAAGACCCCAGCTGTGCCAGTGCCATCACTGAATGGGAGACTCTTGCTGCTCCAGCACCAAACCCTAGTGCAGCACTGGCTCACAAACAGTCAAGCTGGGATGGCCCGATCGCTGAAAAGGTGCTTGCCAACATGCTCAGGGCTGCAACATCAGATGGGGAGACTGCTCGTCTCCAGGCTGTGAGTGCACATCACTCCGGGTACTTCCTCCAAACAGTTCCCATATCGGCAATGGGAATTGCAGTGGCTCTGAGCCTTGCTGCCCCAATTCACACAAAATATACATGTATTTGCGGCGAAGTGCAAGCAGACCAATACAGTCTACATGGTCTTAACTGTTCCAAAACCAAGGGCTGGCATGCAAGACACAATGAGGTCAATAACATCATTAAGAGAACCCTTGCTACAGTTGGATGCCCAGCCGAGAGGGAGCCCCGATCACTAGCAGCCAACAATACCCACAA
>NC_091308.1:18535359-18615359 GCF_038502225.1 Cherax quadricarinatus
TAGCACGATAAGAGACAACACAATAAGTGTCAGAGGCCTAAGTCTATTCAACTGCCTCTCAGCATACATAAGAGGGATTACCAATAGACTCCCTGGCTGCCTTCAAGAAGGCTCTGGATAGGCACCTAAAGTCATTACCTGATCAGCCGGGCTGTGATTCGTACGTCGTTATACGTGAGGCCAACATTGACAGCCTGTCACAGATCAGGCCGTCGGGGCATTAACTCCCGAAACCCTCTCCAGGTATACTTCAGGTATAATGATGATGATAATAATAATAATAATAATAATAATAATAATAATAATAATAATAATAATAATAATAATAATAATAATAATAATAATAATAATAATAATAATAATAATAATAATAATACTTTTATAACTATAAGTACATGTCCAAGGTATACAGGTTTAGCTGACATCAATGACATACTACTGTATAGAAATCCGCTTGTTATGCAGAGCATTTCGGGCAAATTAGTTCAATTTTGTCCCAAGATGCATCCCACACCACTCGACTAACACCCAGGTATCCATTTTGCTGATGGGTGAACAGGGACAACAGGTGTAAGGAAACACGCCCAATGTTTTTACCCTTGCCTGGAATCGAATCCGGATCCTCAATGTGTGAAGCGAGAACTTTGCCTACTAGGCCACGGGCCACATAATGTTCCTTTGGAATTTCCAGTTTTCTCACAGTGGTTGTTCTTCATATGGTGATACTACATGTTTACTGTGATTTTATTGCATATATATATATATATATATATATATATATATATATATATATATATATATATATATATATATATATATATATATATATATATATATATATATATATATATATATATATGTCGTGCCGAATAGGCAGAACTTGCGATCTTGGCTTAAATAGCAACGCTCATCTTGCCATATAGGACAAGTGAAAATTTGTGTATGCAATAATTTCGCCAAAATCATTCTGAACCTAACGAAAAAAATATATTTGATTGTGTTTGTTTAGTACTAAATTATTGAAAACGCGTTTAAAATATATTTAGTTGGATTAGGCTAAAATAAATTGCTCTTGTTATAATAAGGTTAGGTAAGTTTTCTAAGATTCTTTTGGTGCAAAATTAAAAATTTTGCATTAACATTCATGAAAAAAATATATCTTTAACCGTATAAGAGAAAATTTTAGAAAGGACTTAATTTTAAATGAGTTCTTGCTAATTGACCAGTTTTACATATTCGACACGATATATATATATATATATATATATATATATATATATATATATATATATATATATATATATATATATATATATATATATATATATATATATATATATATGCAATAAGATCACAGTAAACAGGTGATTTCAGAATATGCATATTCATAGTTCCTTGATAATGTGAGTAGTCACGAAAGCGCTTGGAATTTCTCTATTCTTTCAGAGTGGTTATTTTGCATATATATATATATATATATATATATATATATATATATATATATATATATATATATATATATATATATATATATATATATATATATATATATATGCATTAGTCAAGAAGATTGTTCCCGAACGCTTGAGAGACGTGGTAGGAGCTCAAGACCCCAAGTTTACTGAAGCAGCGATTTGGTGGGACACCCTTACAGATTCCTCCAGTAGACCAGCTCCTTCCAAAGAACACAAACAGTCCCACTGGGACAAACCGATCATGGAAAAAATCGCTAACACAATGCTCTCCAACGCCTGAGGAAAGGCCAAAGCTCGTCTTCTGGCAGTGAAGGCACCACACTCAGGAGATTTCCTGTTAGCTGTTCCCAGTTCCTCATTGGGCACTCGACTAGACCCACAGGCCATTCGGATTGGTGTTGCTCTTCGCCTAGCCGCCCCCATCCTCACCGAACATAGGTGTATTTGCGGCAGGGCGACAGCTGATCAATTCGGACTTCATGGTCTCGTGTGCCACACAGCAGAAGGGAAGTATGCCAGGCATGAGGAGGTCAATGACATCATAAAGAGAAGCCTCGCCACAGCCCGTTGCCCAGCTCAACGGGAACCCCAAGTACAGAGGTCTGATGGAAGTCAAAAGCGTCCTGATGGAGCCACTATGCTACCCTGGAAGGATGGAAAGCAGATTGCCTGGGACTACACCTGTGCCGCCACATTGGCAGACACCTACTTGCCATACTCCGTAGTGGAAGGGGGTGGAGTGCCAGTCACAGGGAGACCCAGAAGATCCGCAAATATGAAGACCTTACCCCTTGCTATAACTTCATCCCAATAGGGTCGGAGACCCTTGGAGCATGTGGCAAGTGTGCTCTAAAGTTCCTCAAAGAGCTGGGTGAAAGCTCATCATATAAACCAAGGACCACAGGGCGACCAGCTTCCTCTTTCAGAGACTCAGTGTTGCGATCCAGAGAGGAAATGCCTGCAGCATTCTGGGCACGCGGCCAACCGCCGGGGAGCTGGACGAAGTATTCGAGATGTAGCTCTGAGTTGTTATCTCATGTTGTTTTACTTTCTGTTCTATTTTTGTGAATGTTTTGTCAATGTATTTTGTCTTTAAATAAAATATATATTAATTAAATATAGTGGGTGGTAGGAGAAAATTCTTAAACAGCTTCAGGGAGAACCTTGAGTTTTCCCTGAAGCAAGTTTATTCTTTTCTCTAAGGATGAGGGTCCTCAGGACAGTTCTAGAGGTGGTACCTCCCTATATTTTATATATATATATATATATATATATATATATATATATATATATATATATATATATATATATATATATATATATATATATATATATATATATATATATATATGCAAAACAACCACTTTGAAAGAATAGAGAAATTCCAAGCGCTTTCGTGACTACTCACATTATCAAGGAACATAGTTCCTTGATAATGTGAGTAGTCACGAAAGCGCTTGGAATTTCTCTATTCTTTCAAAGTGGTTGTTTTGCATATTTTGAAATCACCTGTTCACTGTGATCTTATTGCATATATATATATATATATATATATATATATATATATATATATATATATATATATATATATATATATATATATATATATACATATATATATATATATATATATATATATATATATATATATATATATATATATATATATATATATATATATATATATATATATATATATGTCGTGCCGAATAGGTGAAACTGGTCAATTAGCAAGAACTCATTTGAAATTAAGTCCTTTCTAAAATTTTCTCTTATACGTTTAGAAATTTTTTTTAATTTATGTTCATGTAAAAATTAATAATTTTGTACCAAAAGAATCCAGAAAACTTAACCTTATTAAAACAAGCGCAATTTAATTTAGCCTAAACCAGCTAAATATACTTTAGATAAGTTTACAATAATTTAATGATAAACAAACACAATAAAATATATATTTTTTTCGTTAGGTTCAGAATCATTTTTGCAAAATTATTGGATACACAAATTTTCGCTGCCTTATTCGGCAAAGAGTTTACTTTCATCCCTATATTAAGTAATAAAATATCGTTGACTGGTGGCTTATAACAGAGCTTTTCAGTCTTTTATTGAGTGGGATCACCTTGGGAAGCATCTGGTATCTATTTATTAACGAGGTAGTTACGGAGACCCGGTCCTCATGTGAATTTGGCCATAGTTTATTCCTAAAAATATCAAACATTGGTTCTGTCATGGACATTATTTTAAGTCATGTAAATGTAAGACACTCAATATAGCCTAACGAAACCTAACCTAAAATTACCCTAACTTAACCATACCCTACCAGCTGTAGATATGGGACTAGCACTCCTTTGTTTACATTCGAGTCTTCTTAGTTTACCTTGGCTGTGACTGGCCTGGATGGTCAAAAATAACAATTGCTTGGCCCTGCGTGTTGAACGTCCCAACATGCATTTATTATTTTCGATAATATCACCCAAATAACAATTTGCACAAGAAATAGCAATTTGTGCTGAGGTATGGATAGTATGCTTGTATTGTGAAAAAGAAAATAAGGTATGACGTCTCAAGAAGATCAGATCTCCATATTAACCATTAATTGTTAAAGCATTCCTATATATCTTCCGAGAGTTGTATTTTTACACTTGTAGGACCACATAATACAGAAATTACCTGTTTTATATTAGAGTTGAAAAAGTGTCTGGAAAGGATCACCTCTATGGCATTAGAAAAGTATGCTCAAGGCACATTCCATCAAGGAAAAAGAAGAAATATAAACTAGAGAGAGAGAGAGAGGGCGAGAGAGAGAGAGAGAGAGAGAGAGAGAGAGAGAGAGAGAGAGAGAGAGAGAGAGAGAGAGAGAGAGAGAGAGAGAGAGAGACGGTCCTTGTAAAGACGAAGGTGAAGAATCACAAAACTCCTCAAAGATGCTAGACTATATCAAATGTGAAAGAAAGCACTGGCCAGGGAAATAGAAACTATTGATCTCAAATTGGGTGAATCATAACAGAGTCCAGGAGAGACAGATGGAGCTGAAGTCAATTTCTGAAACTGAAAGAAATCCAAAATATTTCTTCTCATATCCCAAATCCAGGGCAAAAACAGCATCCAGTGTCAGGCCCTTGCTAAATCAAGATGGAACTTATACCGATGACAGCAAAGAAATGAACGAAATAATGAAATCTCAACATGACTGTTCAGTGAGGTGTTAACCAGAGTAAAGGTCAACAGTGAGAACGAATTATTCATGAATGAGACTCAAAACCTTGTCATTATCTCCAAAATTGCCAACATTCTTGGACTAACACCACTGGATTTAGAAAAAAAATGGGCCAATGAATTTTTAACTTTCTGACCAACGGAACTCAAAGGAATATTAGTTAACGGAGGTAAGTCTGAGGCTGCCACAGTGATGCACTCTTTCCCAAGCTTCATATCTATTATTATTATTATTATTATTATTATTATCATTGCTATTATTATCGAGAAGCGCTAAACCCGTAGGGATTATGCAGCGCCTGGGGTGGGAGAGGCATTTAGACTCAGTTCAGGGGATTGGAGCACAGATCCAATTCCATAGATCAAGAGCCCCTCACCAGCGTCAAGGAACCTCCCTTGAGGGGATCCTCGTACTTAACATAGATACGTAAATCATGGCACCACCTGTCCCAGTACTACCACACTGGTAGAACCATTTGCCACAGTACTGTCACACTGGTAGAACCATCTGTCACAGTACTGTCACACTGGAAGAACCATCTGTCACAGTACTGTCACACTGGAAGAACCATCTGTCACAGTACTGTCATACCACAGCCCACTTAGAAATGTGAGACAACGTTTAGCTCTGTGAATACAAAATCATGACTCTACGCAGAGCGAGATATTGTCCCAGTACAAACTAGTTCAGTAAACTGCGTATCTTTGTCTTTAAACCTGTACTCCGGATCAACGTTTCAACCATCTTTCTAACATGCACAGTAATAATTATAATACTATTACAGAGCGCTGTATTGACGCTAAGAGCGCCAAACAGGCACTCAGAGGGCCATACAGGCACTCAGAGCGCCATACACGCACTCAGAGCGCCATACAGGCACTCAGAGAGTCATACAGGCACTCAGAGCGCCATACAGGCACTCAGAGAGTCATACAGGCACTCAGAGCGCCATACAGGCACTCAGAGCGCCATACACGCACTCAGAGCGCCATACACGCACTCAGAGAGTCATACAGGCACTCAGAGCGCCATACAGGCACTCAGAGCGCCATACACGCACTCAGAGAGTCATACAGGCACTCAGAGCGCCATACAGGCACTCAGAGCGCCATACAGGCACTCAGAGCGCCATACAGGCACTCAGAGCGCCATACAGGCACTCAGAGCGCCATACAGGCACTCAGAGAGTCATACAGAGCGCCATACAGGCACTCAAAAAGCCATACAGGCACTCAGAGCGCCATACAGGCACTCAGAGAGCCATAGGGGCACTCAGAGCGCCGTAGAGGCACTCAGAGCGCCATACAGGCACTCAGAGCGCCATATAGGCACTCAGAAAGCCATACAGGCACTCAGAGCTCCATACAGGCATTCATAGTGCCATAAAGGCACTCAGAATGCCTGTATGGCACGTACCAGTACTCGTTGTTTCCTTCCTGTCAGGTATTCCCTGATCCATTGCAGTACTTTCCCTGCTATTCCTGCCTGCTCCTCTAGCTTTTCAACCAGTCTCTTGCCATACAGGCACTCAGAGCGTCATACAGGCACTCAGAGTGCCATACAGAGTGTCATACTAGGTGAGTGCTTACTAGGTGAGTACAGGCACTCAGAGCGCCATACAAGCACTCGGAGCTTAACAAATTAATTACAAAAGTATCATAAAATCCACAACTAAATCGTAAATAAAAAATTAAAATATCTTATCAGGTGTCGGTTCGTCCAGGACAACAACAACAATAATAACAACAACAACAATAATAATAATAATAGTAATAATAATAATAATAATAATAATAATAATAATAATAATAATAATAATAATAATAATTATTATTATTATTATTATTATTATTATTACAGTGCAGTCCTAGACCTGTAGCCAAACAGCGCCTAGGAAATGGAGGTCATCAAGTTTGATCCAAGGAAAGGAAGGGTAGCTTCAATTCCTTGGGTCAAGAGAACTTCACCCTTCACGCGTTCCTCTTGAAGAGGATAAATTCGCATAAATTTGAACAAAATAAATGTATAACCATGTATTCTACATGTATAATATACGTAATCACATTTCTGTATGTCATCTTAAGGCAGCTTGAGGCAGGGAAGGTCACTGCTTGTTGAGGTGAGTGCGTCATTTAAGTCGAGAATGGTCTACTTGTGTGATGGAGATTTTTCTTTTTTTCGGGGTGAGGGATGGGAAGCCTTGATTAAGTTACCTTATAACAATAATAATAGTAATAATAATAATAATAATAATAATAATAATAATAATAATAATAATAATAATAATGACAATTCTACAAGTACATGTACAAGGTATATAAGCCTAGCTGACATCAATGACATACTACTATAAAGAAAGCTCCTTCTTATACAGAGCATTTCGGG
The DNA here is from genome assembly GCF_038502225.1 of Cherax quadricarinatus. Classification (NCBI taxonomy): domain Eukaryota; kingdom Metazoa; phylum Arthropoda; class Malacostraca; order Decapoda; family Parastacidae; genus Cherax; species Cherax quadricarinatus. The sequence goes on from NC_091308.1 coordinate 18,542,437, forward strand.
TAAATTAGGTCAATTTTGTCCCAGGATGCGACCCACACAAGCCGACTAACACCCAGGTATGCATTTTACTGAGAGGTGATCATGGGCAGCAGGTGCCTTATGGAAACACGTCTTAATGTTTTCCAGCCATACCAGGGGATCGACCCCTGGGCCTCACTGTGTGAGTTAATGCTCTAACAATCAAGCTACGGAATGCCTTGAATGTAAGTGCAGCCCTGATCTTCAGACCTTCGCATGCCTCGGGAAGGCTAACGCCATACTAAAATCTGCCCACTGTATGGGTATTCCATAGATGTAAGCAACCAGAGTTCTCATACATATTGTCTCTTTCAACTATATTTAAATTTGGCTCATTGGCTGAAACCTCACTGCGATTAGTGTAAATAATTAAACAAACGTTCTTGTGATGGGAATATATGTTAAACCAAAGCTGTATTTTTTGTGTATACTTTATTCTTCATCTTTGATTGTTCAGCTGACTGGGCTATACCTAGCTGCGTCTGGTGCTGCTGGATCATTGACAGTACTTGTGCTCCTGATAAATCCTGATAATTTTATAGGTACCAAAACATCACTTCAAATCAGCAATTTTTGGGTACTACAGCCACTTGAAACTCAAAAAGTTGAATATGTAAAGATCGTGAAGCTCTGGGAATGGAGGGTAATAAGGTTTGATTCAAGGAACTGGATCAAGAACTTGGATCAAGAGCTCTTTGCCTGCATCAGGATACCTCCCTTGAAAAGGAACTGAATAAGTATCTTTCAAAAACATACAATGAGGCAAACTCGAATAAGTAGCGAATTAGGCAGCGGTACCAATGTGAAACACACACACACACGCACACACACACACACACACACACACACACACACACACACACACACACACACACACACACACACACACACATCATAATGCTAAGAAAAATACTGAACCCTTAATCTTCGAGTTTCCAACACTAGGAACAAGGATCTGAATCAAAGAGGTTTTGACCTTCCAGGGTTTGGATGTCCCTCTGCAACTCGTCCTTCCTCTTCCTTAAATCCTCATTTATATCTTCTACTTTCTTTATTTTACCTTCCGTCTCGCTGATATATAGCTTCAAACGTTCTCCTTCTTCCGTTATCTGGCTTTGATCTTGTTCTAGCCGATGGTTTATCTCCGTTATCCCCTGAGTCTTAACTTGAAGCTCCTCAGTTGCAGCTTCCAGATGTATGCACTCCTGTAGCAGATGCGTTATCTCATTTACGATGTATTCAAAATTTTCCATCAGTGGTCTTCTTGCCTCAGTTAGCTGGCTGTTGTATTGTTCTTGCTGATTCTTCTCCTCTTCGAGTTCTGTGGTCTTGTTCTCTAACTGCGCCTTCATTGCCTCTAAGTGGCGACTTCTTCCTCTCTCCAGTAGTGCCTGATGCGCCTGCAAGCTCACCTCAGCTCTTAGTTCTTTATGCTGCAGGTTCACTTCCTGAAGTGTGGCCCTCACACGGAAGTTCTCAGTTTTTACTTGTTCTACCGTTACATTAGTCTGTGTCTTTTCTTCTTCCAACCGTTTAAACTTGGACTGCACCTCCTGCTTCTCTCTTCTCACCTGACGGGTCTCGTCGTGAAGCCGAAGATGCAGTTTCTTCAGTGTAGTGTTCTCCTCTTGAAGTCGCGTGATCATGAAGTCCCGCAAGATGACGTCTTTCCGCAGCACATCCACAATGTTGCCGCAGCTGCGGTAGCCTGTGGAGATACAAATGAATGCAGAGAGAGGGAGACGAGAGACGGAGAGTGGCTGTAGGAATGACAGAAAACTCATGTAAATGAAAAAAATAACGAAGGATTGTATATGTAACAAGAACATAATAAAAAAAACATGATTCCATTAATGAAAAATACTCAGTCAAGAAAATTTAAAAACAAATTTTCTTAAGTGTTTTTATCAGTTACATCATCAGAGGAATGCAAAATTGCAGCTTCCAAAAGGCAGGAGGTAAAATGTATGTACAGTATCCTATATACGTAGAAGGTGATTTGAGTACAGTGGTGACCTCACGTTAAAACACGATAGTGAAACTGAAGATTGTATTTTTAACCAGAGACGTAATATAATCCTCAGTGAAGAAGGGAGGTTCTAACATGATGGCCCCGGCAGCTCATTTTAACAAATTTGAAAATTCCTCCCTGTTGATCTGTTCCACTGTTGATCTGTTTCCCGTTATAGTTCTGCACACATGTTCTGCAGATTTTGCACACACTGGTGATTCTTGTGTTAACGTCTCTACATCCGTGGCTGAACCATCAGTTTTATTTTCCGTTTCTTCTTGTTAACTAGGATATGAATTTTTTTCTCTGCCTCTCAGCACTTCTGGGTAAGGCACCCCACCATCCCCTTAGATAAGATAAGATAGAGTTTATTTCGTTGTAAAGGTTACAATAATTACAATTTTGATTTGCTAAGTACAAAGATAGCCACTATCATGCCCGGGCATTTTGGGCAGAATAATCCTAATACATAGTAACTAATTAAAACTAGACAAGATAATAAGAATATAGTAACTATACTTAAAACTAGACACGAAGTAGTGATTAACTGTTTTACAAACTTATTTAAACTTAATACAAATGTGAGGTAGTTAGGTGGAGTAAGGTTCCGTAAAATAATCTTGAAATTGCACACAAAATCTATGTTACAAGTAATGGTTAAGGTGGTAATATTTTATGAATTAGCAGAATTAAAAGCCTAGAGGTCACATAATAAAACTAATTAACAGATGTTTTGGTTGATTTGGTTAATATTGAGAGATAAGATGGTTTTTTAGCAAAGACTCTTTCCTTTCAGTTTCTCTTCCACTTGCATCACATTCAGGAAGTCTATTATATTTGCATAGTTCACTCTTCATAGTCTTGTTTTTTATCCTTCCCTCATCATGTGTTCATTTCTAGTAGATAACTGATGCTCAGAATTAGTAGTCACTTGTGCCCAACGTGGGTTTACAATCTATTTCTTCTATGTTGCGTCTAGAATTCGGTGGTCCTCAACCTTCCTACACCAATGGGCCAGATTTGATGGTCAAATGTGTGATGAGGGCCGCACGGTTTTGTTGACACTGTGCAGTATGGTACCTGCATGAAGGTGAATTTATAATTTCATGTGTATTCATTTCCTAGAAGGGCCACATGCGGCCCGCGGGCCGCAGGTTGGGGACTCCTGAAACTAGATAATGACCAGTACAGTCTCGCTGATTTACTTTTCTTGTGTTTCCTGTCATATCCTAGAAAGGCTGCCACATGGAGTTCTCCAGCATCATCTCCATCAATTTAGCCCTCTACAAGTTTGGTCTTCCATGCTATTCCAAGTTCTCCGAATGTATTTTCTTGTAGCGAAAGGCTTCCATGATAGGTAGCTTCTTCACTGCGCTGTGGGGCAAGTTATTTCCTCTGTGACCCTGTTTCTCTCCTTGTATTCGTGTTTCAGACTTCCGCTGTAATGTATATTGCTGTCACTACTACCACTGACCTCATGTAAGCTCACCGATTCCATATACAGTGTCAGTTCTCTACCATCTCTGTTGTTTCCTTGTTCCTCAGTACTTGGATTATATTTCTTTCATTATTGTCTTTCTTGGTGTTGTCTTCGTGAGGGTTTATATCTCGCTCATCCTCTGATGATTGTTCTTAAATTTCATTATAGTTATTTGTGATTCCATCTGCTTTAAGTATCCTAAACAGAGTAAAAATAGTTCTTTCCCTAACCTTGTAAAATGTCATATAGATCAGGGTAGCAGCAGCATTATTTTTTCTGTTTGTATTCTAGTTTATCAGTCCTGGCTTTGTTTGGAAGAACCTCAAAAGCAAATTAACAAAACAAAGTCAGAACCCACTATAGGTATGTATTCCTCATATATGATGTAGACAAAGAAAACAATTACAACGCTATAACATCCTTCGCGTACGACACTAAAAATGTTACGTCTGGTGAGCATCACGGGCACTGCGAACTCTCAAGTCCATGTAAACTGATTCTTCACTTGAGACGTAGAAAACAAACTGATGTTAGGAGACGATAAATTGTTGCTACTCCGCTGTAAAAAAATGAAAGACAAAACTGAAAGAGTGCAAAAAGAGGAGCAAATCACTTTATAAAATGAAAGAGGGACATGGAGGCAACTGTATCAGAAGATAGAAATAATGTAACTATCACCTGTATAAGAAAATTATTGTCTAGATATAAGAAGTTTTAAAACAAGAGATACAAAACCGACGTTGATACTGTTTAAGGTATAATTGTTTCTTAAGTAAGATTTGTCAAAACAACTTTTGATTGCAATTCCTGTCCATTTGTCCACAGCTTCACTCTGAAATAAATTACGCTGCCTCATTTGTGTTTCCAGTTTCCACTTCTGTCCCTTCGTCTCCTATGTCAGCCTTCCCCTGTCTACTGGGTAATTGTCTGAGTATTTTATATGTTGTGGTCGTATTTCCTCTACTCGCAGTTTGTAAATATAACGCTGTATAATCCTACGGGTTTAGCTCTTCCCCTTGATTATAATAATAATAATGTAAATATAAGGCTGTACAAAGTGCTTTTATCGTTACGTTCACGAAGGAAGCGCTAAACCTACAGGTCAAATAGCGCATGGGGAATGGGAAGCAATGAGGTTCGATCCTAGGAAGGAGAGGAGAGATCCAATTTTTTGAGCCAAGAGTATCAAGGTACCTTCCTCCGAGAGATCTAATTCAACTTGTCTGACCACTCCTGTAGCCTCGCGATGTGAGGTCTACTATCGCCAACATTCTTATCACCAGTGGATAAAGAGACAGATGCAGTATAATATAACTTTATTATAGTACATACGTTTCTCTTTCCACAATGTCGGTTTAAAATACACTTTCTGTCCACTATGAATACCAATGTTGAATCATCTGCAAACACTGACAAGAAAGACTCAATTTCCATATTTAGGTTTTTTGTATATGTGAAGAACAAGATGGAGAGATATGACGTGGTGTATGACACCATATGGTGTCATACACCACTTGTCATATCTCTCCACTGTAGTGCCCTCCAGTCCAGTTATTTTGTCCAGGTAGTAAATTTGTCTCGTGTGGAGATGCCGAATCCAATACACTCTAGCAGTATGGGAATCCACCTGTTCTTCTCTTCCCTGCCTGACCCTAGTCAATCGATATCATTCAATTAGGCTCGTTTCACATCACTTTCCTTCTTGCAACTTAGGCTACATATTTGTAATACAGTTTATTCTTATAGTTATTTGTGTTCACACACGCACGCGTGTGTGTGTGTGTGTGTGTGTGTGTGTGTGTGTGTGTGTGTGTGTGTGTGTGTGTGTGTGTGTTTTACTGGGAGTGTTTGTATGATTTGTTTGAACTTGTGTTTGGAAATATATTTGTAAATTGATGGGTGGGACTTTTGATACAAATATGTACGCCTTTATGAACAGGTGAATGTATCCCTATATAATCCATAATATGCTTCAACATAAGTCGTTGACCATGTCGACTTGCAAGGCAGTGAGATCGTCTGCCTTCGACGCCAGCATAGCAACTTCCAACTCCAGCTGCTCCCTCGTATTCTCGGCCTCCTGCTTCCTTCTTTCGCTTTCTTCTTTCTTCTCTTCCAGGGTTCTTTTCTCGATCTCCAGCTCTCTTACTATCTCTTCTAGATTTGCATTCTTTTCTTCTTCATGTTTATTCTTCTCCTCCATTTGCTTCCTCTGCTCCTCAAGTTGAATCTTCCTTTGTTCAAGGTCAGTCTTCTCTTCTTCAACCTCTAACTTTCTCTGTTCTATTTGGTCAGTTTCCTCCTTTAGGTACCTGCCACTTACTTCCAACTGTTTATTTTCATTATCTATCTCTCTGTTTCTTTCTTCTATCGATGTCTTTTCATATTCCAGATGCCGGTTTTTGTCCTTCAAGAGGTTCGTGTCTTCCTTCAGTCTCAAGATCTGCTCTCTAGCCTGCTGGTTATTGCTCTCTATCTCCTGGATCTTCACCTTCACCTGTTGTGTCTCTCTTTCCACCTGACTGACCTCCTCCATCATATCTCTGACATGCTGATCAGCCTCGTTGACCTTGTTCTTAATTTCATGCATCTCTGCTTGAATCTGAGCAATTTCCTCCTCCAATAACAGAGTCTCTGCCCTGGAGAGATTAGTCGCTGCTTCAAGCTGGGAGATCTGGTCTTCCCGAAGAGTGACCTTCTGCAAGAGGGTTTCCATGTCGGTGTTTACGGTCAGTGCGCCTGCAGAAAGAATCACAACGGTATTTGTTACCTCTATATAAGTAAGATCGGATGTTTCAAATTGACAGACACTTTTTTTCAGATTCATAATCGTGACTGGAATAAAAATAAAATTAAAATACAGCCTCTGGCACAGCAATACCTGCCGAAGACATAAGATTGATGAAATGTAAATACATTTTGAATAATAAGAATAAGATTAAATGTCATTAGAAGCTTTAATTGTTAAAAAAAAGACGCAGCAGAATCTGTAGCACCTACCTGAAGGACAAGGATACATTGATGGAATCTATTCCCTTTTAAATTTTCTAAACACATTTTCAACTCCAAGAATATAGTTTCAAATTTCACAGGAGAGACAACGACTTCCTTTACTTCTATTCGACAGATAGCTGACACTGGACTAGCGGAACGTGCCACAAAAACTATTAAAAAAATCACCAGAACTCATCCCGCTGAGTATACAGTCACAACAGGGATACACAGTATCTCAGGTGGTGGATGCTATAGCAAGATGGACTACACACATAATGGATTTGTAGTACACACACACACACACACACACACACACACACACACACACACACACACACACACACACACACACACACACATAGTGCAAAAGCTAGAGGGGAAGGCAGGAATGACAGGAAAGGCACTGCAGTGCATCAGAAAATACCTGACCGGAAGGAACAACGAGTAATGGTATGTGCGGGGTTCCACAAGGGTCAGTCCTAGGGCCAGTGCTGTTTCTGGTATATGTGAATGACATGACGGAAGGAACAGATGAAGAGGTGTCCCTGTTTGCAGACACTGCGAAGCTAATGCGGAGAATTCAAGTGGATGAGAATCAGGTAGAACTACAAATGGATCTGGACAAGCTGCAAACTTGGTCCAACAAATGGCTCCTGGAGTTGAACCAAACCAAGTGCAAAGTCATGAAGATTGGGGAAGGTCAAAAAAGACCGCAGACAAAGTACAGGGTAGGGGGCCAAAGACTACAAACCACTCAAGGAAAAGGGTCATGGAGTGAGTACAATACCGAGCACATCTCCTGAGGCGCACATGAACCAAATAACTGCTGAAGCATATGACGACTGGCAAATCTAAGAACAGTATTTCGACACCTGAGTAAAGACTCATTCAAGACTCTGTACATCGTGTACGTCAGGCCCATATTGGAGTATGCAGCACCAGTATGGCACCCACACCTGGTCAACCACGTCAAGAATTTAGAGAAAGTGCACAGGTTTGCAACAAGATTAGTTCTGGACCTAAGGGGTATGTCCTACGAAAAGAGGTTAAGGGAAATCAACTCGATGACACTGGAGGACAGAAGGGATGAGGGAACATGATAAAGACATATAAAATACTGAGAGGAATTGGTAAGGTAGATAGGGACAGGATGTTTCAGAGATGAGACACAGCAACGAGGGATCACAGCTGGAAGTTGAAAACTCAGAAGAGTCACAGGGATTTTCGGAAGTATTTCCTCAGTCACTGAGTTGTCAGGAAGTGAAACAATCTAGAGTGATGTAGTGGAGGCAGGATCCATATATAGGTTTAGGAGATACGATAAAGCTCATAGAACAGGGAGAGAGTGAACCTAGTAGCGACCAGCGAAGAGGCGGGGCCAGGAGCTATGAATCGACCCCTGCAACCACAAATAAGTGAGTACACACACACACACACACACACACACACACAAATTTCAAATAAGCTCATCTCTTGTACCAGGAGAGCAACAGAGGATGAAAAAGTTATGTCCCGAATCAAAGGTTATATTTGCCTCTAACACCATTACATAGACAATGTCTGACATATCGCTTCACCTACACTGGATGGGACATCTCAACTTCAATCTGGTCCAATACCTGACTCCATCACTTCTCAGTACTATATGTATGTCGCTAGTCTTGATATTTTATGTACCTGATAAAGCCTCGTGTAAGCAAAGGGTCTTTTTTGTTACGTGTTTCTTTTTGATTACTCGTCAACTATGCCTTACTTTAAGCCGAAGTTTTATTGCTGAGATGTTTGAAAACCTTTCACTGAATATTTGTACAAGACTTTCATTAATGAGGTATGAAAAAACTAGATATTTCGCCACCTCTGTGGGCGCAAATATTTAGGCTCTACGCGGATTAAGGATGCATGTGAGTCACTGAGGTTTCACGTGGGTCATGAAGGCTTCACGTGGATCATTAAGAGTGCACGTATGTGGTGAGAATATTATGCTGAGAATGATGATAAAATTATGCAGAAATTAGAACATGGTGTGGAATCACCAGAAATATATATTTCAGAGGGCTTAGCAAGGGATGCTGAGGTGGTTTGGCATACAGAGAGGGTGGACCAGTATAAGATGACCAGAAGTGCGTATAAATCTGAGGCTGAAGGGAAGGAAGGAAGGAAGGGTAGAGGTCGTTCAAAGAAAAGTTGAAGTAAATGAGATTTTGAATGCTAAGGACTAAAAAAAAAAGACTTCAGCATCCAAGATGGGAGTGAGCGGAGACAAGAGTTATTTATGAATTCAAGTGTTGTTAGAGTGTGAGTAAGGTAACATTCATGAAGGGATTTAGGAAAAATGGATAGCCGGATTTGAGTTCTGGCGGCGAGAATTACAGTGCTTGTGCTCTGAAGTGGTGGGGATGTTACAGTTCAAAGGGGCATTTGAACTGTGGTGTCAGCACACTTCTGGCAAGACTGCAAGTGAAGAAATAATGCTATTGAAAGATTCTTGAGGAATGTGTTTCCTCTTTTGGGTCACCCTACTATGGTAGAAGACGGCCAATAATGACGATGACGATAATAATAATAATAATAATAATAATAATAATAATAATAATAATAATAATAATAATAATAATAATAATAATAATAATAATAATAATCTAGGAGTCAGATGTGACAGGTGTGGTGTGTAGACTCACCTGGTTGTTGTTGCTGCTGCTGCTGTTGCAGGTGTGTCGTCAGCTGCTGGGTCAAGGTCTCTACACCCGCTGACACCTTTCCCACTTCTGCAAGAATACGTTCGTTTTTAAAACTCTCTTTTCTTAATGAAAAACGACAAGAACAGTGACCAGGGAACATCTAAATTCAGAACAGCAGGTAAAGAAGGAATACTGAATTTCGAGACTGAAAAGAGTAGTCAGTGATCACAGAAGTTATCACCAGCAGTGTGCTCACTCCTGCACGTTAACTAATGCTTTTTCAGACGCACAAACACTATAGTTCGTGTGTAAAATTGCATTGTAATATGGAAAGCGAACAACCACCTGAGTAGATAAATGAAACACAGTTAAACATAAAGCTGAATATTTTGACCTCAGTCGGAGACCCTTTTCAGCTGATCTGACGAGGGAAGAGACTTACAGGTCACTTTTTCGCCCGTGTTTCACCTTTCTGTCCGAGTGGTTACTCATAATTATTCTTTTAACATTGTTTTTGACACTATAATCCAAGCACAGCATGGTTATCGTAAATTGGTCTCGTTTGGGGTTTAAGCATCTACATCAGTTCTAACCTAAGCCCAGGGCTTTGCTGTAGCATAAAACGCTTTATCTTAGTCATTTCGTAACTTTAAGTGGCTTTATGTGGGTGTGGCATGCAAAAGAGTATGTTACATTTATTCGGCGTATGTACACACTCTCATATAAGCTGCCTCACAACCAGCAAACCAGGTACTAAGGGTTTAATGATTTAGGGAACCCCATCGTTAAATCAGTACCTTGGTTGACCCAATCATATTGTGGGTCTGACAATTACGAAGGTGATATGGAAGCACTCGCAGTTCACTCTTACCAGATTCACCCAGCTGCTGGTTGAACACGGTTGTCCTCTCTGTCTTTAGACTGTTGCCTTGCCTCTTGACTTACCGTGTTGTACACTTATATTTCAATCTCTTGTATATATAGTGTACATAGCTGTAAATATCTAGTCATACTTGGTGAAGGAAAATATAATTAGAAGACTATCGCAGTGTTTATTTTGCTCCAAGATCCCATTACGGCCAGGTTAACAAGCCTTAATTACCTGAAACTGTAATAGTGGGTAAGACAAACTGTAAGGCAGAGAGATTCGGAAATGTATGATCTGGTTGTCCTGATTCAATAAGAATATCGCAGAGATGGAGACTGACTTTAGGGGTTTAATATGCGTGACGGAAGAGCTAGGCTGACTTTGGATCCAAAGAGCGCACAGCCGAGGAATGCTACACCTTGTAAATTATTTTTTTAACTCTGTGAAGAGCTTCATCAAGTTCTCAAGAGTTTGGACTGAAGAAGTCACTGGCCGGCGTAACGTTCCCAGAATAAAGATAACAAATGTTGCATATGTGTCTTATTTATCAACTTGTCGGGTTTCCTAAATCATTTATTCACAATGATAAAGAAGGATGCACTTTACAACCACTTTTCCACTCCATATAGAGCTTCATCAAACTCTAAGAGCTCGATAAAGCTTTACGCAGAGTGAAGTCTGTTATGCAGCGTGGGTCTTCCTTCCACCTGACTGACCTTGCAGGATATGTTGCCGGTATTGTAGGTGGCCGCTACAGCAGGAGGTGACCTCGTTGATGTAGCTCCTGGTCTCAGCGGCTCCTGTAACCACAACACATCATATTAGTGAGTGCAGAAACCAATCTGGTTCCTGATCGGGTGGTGGATATACGACTGTAACTTGTATACAATGCTATTTGTATGTCACATGATTTAAACCAGATTGATTAAGATTACAAAAATAAACAACTTTAGAAAAATATATCTGTGGCTTATCTGGCTTAAGACCAGGCTTCCTTCTTGATTGCTTGATCAACCAGGTTTTTGCTTCTAGCAGCCCGCAGGTCTATATATGCAGCATAGCCTGTGCCTGGCACCAAGTCACGGTGCCCCGTGGCCTGGTGGCAAAAGCTCTCGCTTCACACGATGAGGGTCCGGGCTCGATTCCCGGGTGGAAACATGGGACGTGCTTCCTTACATCGGTTGTCTATGTTCACCCATCAGTAAAATGGGTACCTGGGTGTTAGTCGACTGGTGTGGGTCGCATCCTAGGACAAATCTGACTTAATTTGCCCGAAATGCTCAGCATAACAAGCGACTTTCTATATAGTAGTATGTCATTGATGTCAGCTAGGACTATATACCTTGTACATTTTGTAAATAAAGTTATATTATATTATATTATAGTATTATAATCTGGCACTTGAAGGAAGTTGTATTTCAATTGTTTCTTAAAACGTTAGGTGCGCGCGCGCGCGTGTGCATAGGATGGGCGCTGAAAAAGAGTTTCTCTGTTAAGAAGAAATTTTGGTTGTCATGACATACTCTGCATCAACAATTTCGGGATAATGGGATTCGGCTGTTCCTGAGCCTCAATTTTTATTACCTATTTCTGAAAATTTTCGATACATGGGAGAGTGAAAATGAAGTCTGGAGGCGCACATCTGCCAATTTTACGAAAAAACAATATGCAATTGTTTTTTTTTTTTTTTTTGCTTTTAAATCAATAAATATATCTGAGTCTGTCTTCTGCACGGCTTCAGTATTTATTGGATGATAGATCTCACGACCAGCGAAGTGCCCATTAAATTTGTGTGTGCCGGCAAATTTGTTAAGACAGTTACAAAATCATTTTTATTCGCTGACACCTTTGCGATAACTGGAGAATGCCTTACCAGATCGACTTCAAATTTTTCAGCACTGGTGCGTTTTCCGAAAAGCAAGATACTTCTTGCTATTGTGATACATAATTGTCAAAATTAACCAATTTTAATAGTGAAAATGATTTCCATCCAGTAACTAAAGAGTGATTCTTCCGATCGGTTTCAAAACACAAACGCTAATGCGTTAGATAAGAAGGATGACACATTAATAGATTTATAATATAACCGTCATTGTGAAAAAAGACCTTGGACTTGACGGATTTAAATCAGTTGCTGGAGAACGTCTTTTCTGATAAGCTTCAAACTTTCATACGTTAACAAATACAATGGCTGCCACGTAGTAGCTACATAATGACTCTTCTGATCGGCTTCAAACACTAAGCGCACTAAGCGCTGGTATATATGAATTGGAAGTATTTTTTATGTATTGGATATACCCTGAGTAGATGCCAATTTGCCAATTTAATAAAAAAAATATATTGAATTGGACTTATAAAACACAAACTCAATAGTTCTTTTAGTATCGCACAGAATTTAAAACAGAATAAAACTGCAAAGAGAAAACCGAAAAAAATGAAAATTCATATTTTTTTAATGGTGTTTTTAATTTTCACGAGTTAAATGAAATCCTTAAACAAAATATTTTCATAAGATTTTCTGCCAGAATGAATCCCAGTGTTAGCGTCGGTGTTCTGGTCTTATATTAACTTGTAATAATGTGGGTAGAATTATCAACCATAATACCTGTGTCCATGTATTGTTTGTAACGCCTTGACAAACCTCCTGGAGAGCGAAACGTTGCCACAGAAATATATATATATATATATATATATATATATATATATATATATATATATATATATATATATATATATATATATATATATATAGGGAAGTACCACCTCTAGAACTGTTCTGGGGACCCTCATCCTCAGAGAAAAGAATAAACTTGCTTCAGGGAAAACTCAAGGTTCTCCCTGAAGCTGTTTGAGAAGTTTCTTCTACCACCCCCTATATTTAATTAATATATATTTTATTTAAAGACAAAATACGTTGACAAAACATTCACAAAGATACAATAGAAAGTAAAACAACATAGGTAACTCAGAGCTACATCTCGAATACTTCGTCCAGCTCCCCGGCGGTGGGCGGCGTGCCCAGAATGCTGCAGGCATTTCCTCTCGGGATTGCAACACTGAGTCTCTGAAAGAGGAAGCTGGTCGCCCTGTGGTCCTTGGTTTATATGATGAGCTTTCACCCAGCTCTTTGAGGAACTTTAGAGCACACTTGCCACATGCTCCAAGGGTCTCCGACCCTATTGCGATGAAGTTATAGCAAGGAGGAAGGTCTTCATATTTGCGATCTTCTGGGTCTCCCTGCGGCTGGCAGCTCCACCCCCTTCCACTACGGAGTATGGCAAGTAGGTGTCTGCCAATGTGACGGCACAGGTGTAGTCCCAGGCAATCTGCTTTCCATCCTTCCAAGGTAGCATAGTGGCTCCATCAGGGCACTTTTGACTTCCGTCAGACCTCTGCGCTTGGGGTTCCCGTTGAGCTGGGCAACGGGCTGTGGCGAGGCTTCTCTTTATGATGTCATTGACCTCCTCATGCTTGGCATACTTACCTTCTGCTGTGTGACACACGAGACCATGAAGTCCGAAATGATCAGCTGTCGCCCTGCCGCAAATACACCAATGTTCGGTGAGGATGGGGGCGGCTAGGCGAAGAGCAACACCAATCCGAATGGCCTGTGGGTCTAGTCGAGTGCCCAAAGAGGAATTGGGAACAGCTAACAGGAAATCTCCTGAGTGTGGTGCCTTCACTGCCAGAAGACGAGCTTTGGCCTTTCCTGAGGCGTTGGAGAGCATTGTTTCCATGATCGGTTTGTCCCAGTGGGACTGTTTGTGTTCTTTGGGAGGAGCTGGTCTACTGGAGGAATCTGTAAGGGTGTCCCACCAAATCGCTGCTTCAGTAAACCTGGGGCCTTGAGCTCCTACCACGTCTCTGACTAATGCACTGGAAGCCAAACACGAAGACAGAAAGCAGGTAAAGCAACATGCGTTGCTTTGCGCACCCCTATACCTCCCAGTCGCACTGGGAGGGTTGCCTGATTCCATTGCTGATCCTCTAGTGACAGGTTCAGTGCTTATTCTCTCCTCCATTCTCATCAGGTCATTCAATTTGTCCTTGAGGACTGTGCCGATGGCCTGGTGACCCAGCGGTGCTCCCAAAAGGGTACCGTTGGACGGAGTGGTAGTAGAGACTTCTGGGAGGATTCCTCGCACAGCATTGATTATTTCCTGGTTCGCTGTGATGGTTTCACACTGGGAGGGATTGAGGATGAGTCCCAAGTCTTCTCCCTGTGTTTTCACCAGTTGTAGGTCCCCTACCAGGGACTCTTCAGTACCTGCCAGAGTGCTATCATCCAGGTACCAGATGTTGAGCTCACTACGTAGGCTGGAAGTTAGTTCTCTTACTGCCAAACAGAAGAAAAGTGGAGCTAGTGGGTCACCCTGCTTAACACCTTCTGATGAGAGAATTTCATGTTCTCCAAACAAAAGAATTGAGGGTTTGCTGTAGCCGGCTGAAATGAAGGGAAAAAGACTGGGGAACCGATCCCGAACAGCTGGCAAGACAGCAGCTCTCTTCACCATATTAAAGGCATTTCTAAAATCAAGTTTGACTACGGCCTATATATATATATATATATATATATATATATATATATATATATATATATATATACATCGGCCGTTTCCCACCAAGGCAGGGTGGCCCAAAAAGGAAAAACTTTCATCATCATTCACTCCATCACTGTCTTGCCTCTTGCCAGAGGCATGCTTACACTACAGTTATAAAACTGCAACATTAACACCCCTCCTTCAGAGTGCAGGCACTGTACTTCTCATCTCCAGGAATCAAGTCCGGCCTGCAGGTTTCCCTGAATCCCTTCATAAATGTTACCTTGCTCACACTCTAACAGCACGTCAAGTCCTAAAAACCATTTGTCTCCATTCGCTCTTATCTAACACGCTCACGCACGCTTGCTGGAAGTTCAAGCCCCTCGCACACAAAACCTCCTTTACCTCCTCCCTCCATCATTTAATAGGCCGACCTCAACCCCGCCTTCCCTCCACTACAGATCTATACACTCTCAAAGTCATTCTATTTTGTTCCAACCTTTCTACATGTCCAAACCATCTCAATAACCTTTCCTCAGCTCTCTGGATAATAGTTTTGGTAATCCCACACCTCCTAATCTCCAAACTATGGATTCTCTGCATTATATTCACACCGCACATTGCCCTCAGACACGACATCTCCACTGCCTCCAGCCTTCTTGTTGCAACATTTACAACCCATGCCTCACACCCATACGAGAGCGGTGGTATATCTATACTCTCATACATTCCCCTCTTTACTTTCATGGATAAAGCTTTTTGTCTCCACAAACTCCTCAGTGCACCACTCACCTTTTTCCCCTCGTCAATTCTATGATTTACCTCATCTTTCATAGACCCATCCACTGACACGTCCACTCCCAAATATCTGAATTCATTCACCTCCTGCATACTCTCTTCCTCCAGTCTGATATCCAGTCTTTCGGTACCTAATTTTTTCGTTATCTTCATTCCCTTACTCTTTCCTATATTCACTTTTAATTTCCTTCTTTTACATACCCTACCAAACACATCAACCAACCAACAGTGTCATCAGCAAAGAGCAACTGTGACAATTCTCACTTTGTGTTAGATTCTTTATTTTTTTAACCCTTACACCTCTTGCCAAGACCCTCGCATTCACTTCTCTTACAACCCCATCTATAAATATATTGAACAACCATGGGGACATCACACATCCCTGTCTAAGGCCTACTTTTATTGGGAAATAATCCCTCTCTCACCTATATACTTTAACCTGAGCCTCACTATCCTCATAAAGACTCTTCACTGCTTTCAATAACCTACCTCCTATTCCATACATTTGCAACATCTGCCACATTGCCCCCCTATCCACCCTGTCATACGCCTTTTCCAAATCTATAAATGCCACAAAAACCTCTTTACCCTTATCTAATACTGTTCATCTATATGTTTCACTGTTAACACATGGTCCACACACCCCCTACCTTTCCTAAAGCCTCCTTGTTCATCTGCTATCCTATTCTCCGTCTTATTCTTAATTCTTTCAATAATAACTCTACCATACACTTTACCAGGTATACTCAACAGACTTATCCCCCTATAATTTTTACACTCTCTTTTGTCCCCTTTGCCTTTGTACAAAGGAACTATGCATGCTCTCTACCAGTCCCTAAGTACCTTACCCTCTTCCATACATTTATTAAATAAAAATACTAACCACTCCAAAACTATATCCTCACCTGCTTTTAAGATTTCTATCTTTATCGCATCAATCCCAGCTGCTTTACCCACTTTCATTCTACCCACTGCCCCACACACTCCCCCACACTCACAGTTGGTTCTTCCTCACTCCTATAAGATGTTATTCCTCCTTGTCCTATAAACGAAATCACAGCTTTCCTATCTTCATCAACATTTAACAGTTCCTCAAAATATTTCCTCCATCTTCCCGATACCTTTAACTCTCCATTTAAGAACTCTCCTCTCCTTTTTTAACTAACATATCCATTCGTATCCTTGGCTTAATCAGCTTATTAATCTCACTCCAAAACTTCTTCTTATTTTCAACAAAATTTACTGATAACATCTCACCCACTTTCTTATTTGCTCTTTTTTTTTACATTGCTTCATCACTGTCTTAACCTCTCCTTTTCTCTCCATATATTCCTCCCTCCTTCCATCACTTCTACTTTGTAAAAATCTCTCATATGCTAACTTTTTCTTTCCTACTACTCTCTTAACATTATCATTCCATCAATCGCTCTTCTTCCCTCCCGCACCCACTTTCCTGTAACCACAAACTTCTGCTGAACACTCTAACACTAAACTCTTAAACTTACTCCATACATCTTCTACCCCATTGCCTATACTCACATTAGACCATCTGTCCTCTAACAATTGTTTATATCTTACCCTAAGAGAGAGAGAGAGAGAGAGAGAGAGAGAGAGAGAGAGAGAGAGAGAGAGAGAGAGAGAGAGAGAGAGAGAGAGAGAGAGAGAATAAAGTTAGGAATCCTTAATCTGTAAATAGCTTGTCAATAAAGCTAGGGATCCTTAACCTTGTCAAACCCTGTGTAAAAAAAAAAGAAGAAAGAAAGCGAGAGAGAGAGAGAGAGAGAGAGAGAGAGAGAGAGAGAGAGAGAGAGAGAGAGAGAGAAAGAGAGAGAGAGAAAACTACCTTGAGTTAAGTTCTTAAAGTCATCAAGCATCTGTAGAAGAATTGTTTGGTTGTAATTAAAATTTCCCTGGAGGGAAGCGTCCTGCTCTTGCTGCTGAGGAAGAGTAATGGGGAGCTCCTGCTGGGGAGGGCTGGTGGAGAATATTTGCTGGGAAGGTGTGGTGAGGGGCTCCTGCTGTGACTGGGCGGTGGGGAACACCTCTTGCCAGGGAACTACCCACACCAAAACTACCAACACACTCCACATGACCATCACCAACTTTCCGTCTACCACTGGTAGGCAGCAGCGGCTCCAACAGTTCCACCAGCCCTGCCACCAGCAAGTGTCTGGCTAGCACTTGTAGATCCACCAACAGTTCCACCAGCACTGTCACCAGCAAGTGTCTGACTAGCACCTGTAGATCCACCAACAGTTCCAACAACACTGTCACCAGCAAGTGTCTGGCTAGCACTTGTAGATCCACCAACGGTTCCACCAACACTGTCACCAGCAAATGTCTGGCTAGCACTTGTAGATCCACCAACAATTCCACCAACACTGTCACCAACAAGTGTCTGGCTAGCACTTGTAGATCCACCAACAATTCCACCAACAAAGTCACCAACAAATGGCTGGCCACCACTGGCAGCTACACTAACACATCCACATCAACAAGTGACTGGGTTCCACTGGAATATTCACCAACACCGTCACCAACAAGTCACTGGCTGAACCAACCGATTATTCCACCAACACTGTCACTAGTAACTATAGGACTGCCACTGTCTATCTCCACCACCAGACATCAACTGTATCAGTAGGTCAAGGCCAGTACACAAGTACCAGCCACGTGATTACAAGTAGCCACTTGCTGTCAGTTTCTCGCAATATTAGGCATCCCGAAGGTATATCTGTAAGTCGTTGCTAAAATATATTTTCCTTTCTCCAATGTTTCCTTTACGATTTAAGGACGCGATGTACTTAAAAAATTTTCAACACTGGTGTACTGTTACTAAAAGATGATTAGTGTATCAGCAATAGTGTACATATGTACAAGCATACTTACACACCCGTATACATATATCCATACACATGCAGAAATATGCATAAGACACATAGGAAACAGTTAGGCATCTTTATTCCGAAACGTTTCGCCTACACAGTAGGCGAAACGTTTCGGAATAAAGTTGCCTAACTGTTGCCTATGTGTCTTACCTACCAACCTGTCGGTATTGTATACCAGAAATATGCATACACGTACGCATACATACTCACACGCTAACGTATTTTTATATTCTGTTGTATTAGAATTTTATGATACAATAAGTGTCAGAGGTCCGAGACTGTTCAACTGCCTCCCAGCATACATAAGGGGGATTACCAATAGACCCCTGGCTGTCTTCAAGCAGGCACTGGACAAGCACCTAAAGTCGGTACCTGACCAGCCGGGCTGTGGCTTGTACGTTGGAGTGCGTGCAGCCAGCAATAACAGCTTGGTTGATTAGGCTCTGATCCATCATGAGGCCTGGTCACAGACCGGGCCGCGGGGGCGTTGACCCCCGGAACTCTCTCCAGGTAAACTCCAGGTAAACTTTTTCATTTTGTGTACCGTGAGGTTGACGAGGCTGGGCTTATGAAACACGGAGATACCTTCCCCTGATCACGCAGCCACCGTAATATGTACATTCCTAAACCCGTAGGAATGACACAGTTCCCGGGGAATGAAAGGTAATTAACTTTCATGCGAGGAAAGGGAAGTATAGCTCTCCAGTTCGTTGGATCAAGAGCGCTGAACTGGTATTCGATGCACCCTAACCCCTCCCCCCGTGAGGGTGGTAAGGGGGGAAATTGTGCGTGTGTGTGTGTGTGTGTGTGTGTGTGTGTGTGTGTGTGTGTGTGTGTGTGTGTGTGTGTGTGTGTGTGTGTGTGTGTGTACGATCTGTATTCATATGTACTCACCAATTTGTGGTTTCAGGGGTCGATTCACAGCTCCTGAGTCAAAGGCGTTAGGTACTGCTGGTGGATGTGCAAGGAGTCATCACCCACCATGACCACGCATGTCTCACCTACCATGACCATGCATGTCTCACCCACCATGATCACGCATGTCTTACCAACCATGACCACGCATGTCTCACCCACCATGATCACGCATGTCTTACCAACCATGACCACGCATGTCTCACCCACCATGATCACGCATGTCTTACCAACCATGACCACGCATGTCTCACCCACCATGATCACGCATGTCTTATCAACCATGACCACGCATGTCTCACCCACCATGATCACGCATGTCTTACCAACCATGACCACGCATGTCTCACCCACCATGCTACGCATGTCTTACCAACCATGACCACGCATGTCTCACCCACCATGCTACGCATGTCTTACCAACCATGACCACGCACGTGTCACCCACCATGATCACGCATGTCTTACCAACCATGACCACGCATGTCTCACCCACCATGATCACGCATGTCTTGCCAACCATGACCACGCATGTCTCACCCACCATGATCACGCATGTCTTACCAACCATGACCACGCATGTCTCACCCACCATGCTACGCATGTCTTACCAACCATGACCACGCACGTGTCACCCACCATGATCACGCATGTCTTACCAACCATGACCACGCATGTCTCACCCACCATGCTACGCATGTCTTACCAACCATGACCACGCACGTGTCACCCACCATGATCACGCATGTCTTACCAACCATGACCACGCATGTCTCACCCACCATGATCACGCATGTCTTACCAACCATGTCCACGCATGTTTCACCCACCGTGATCACGCACGTCTTACCAACCATGACCACACATGTCTCACCCACCATGCTACGCATGTCTTACCAACCATGACCACGCATGTCTCACCCACCATGATCACGTATGTCTTACCAACCATGACCACGCATGTCTCACCCACCATGATCACGCACGTCTTACCAACCATGACCACGCATGTCTCACCCACCATGCTACGCATGTCTTACCAACCATGTCCACGCATGTCTCACCCACCATGATCACGCACGTCTTACCAACCATGACCACACATGTCTCACCCACCATGCTACGCATGTCTTACCAACCATGACCACGCATGTCTCACCCACCATGATCACGCATGTCTTACCAACCATGACCACGCATGTCTCACCCACCATGATCACGCACGTCTTACCAACCATGACCACGCATGTCTCACCCACCATGCTACGCATGTCTTACCAACCATGACCACGCATGTCTCACCCACCATGCTACGCATGTCTTACCAACCATGACCACGCATGTCTCACCCACCATGATCACGCATGTCTTACCAACCATGACCACGCATGTCTCACCCACCATGCTACGCATGTCTTACCAACCATGACCACGCATGTCTCACACACCATGCTACGCATGTCTTACCAACCATGACCACGCATGTCTCACCCACCATGATCACGCATGTCTTACCAACCATGACCACGCATGTCTCACCCACCATACTACGCATGTCTTACCAACCATGACCACGCATGTCTCACCCACCATGATCACGCATGTCTTACCAACCATGACCACGCATGTCTCACACACCATGCTACGCATGTCTTACCAACCATAACCACGCATGTCTCACCCACCATGATCACGCATGTCTCACCCACCATGATCACACATAGGTCAATCACCATCCTTTCTCACATCCACTGACCTTCAACTCATACATGCTGCATCCCTGTTATCCATCTGAGTCCCGCTGTTAGTATCAGAAGCCAAAGGGGGCATGGATGAGGCCGAGACGGGATTGACGAGGCAGGAAGGGACATGGATGAAGCTAGGAAGGCATGGATGAGGCTAGGGAGAGTTGGATGAGGCCAGGAGGAAGTGGATGAGGTTAGAAAGAGGTGGATGAGGCTACAGGAAGACGAGAACGAGGGTACATGTAGCTGATACAAGCATTATTAATATTATTATTATTATTATTATTATTATTATTATTATTATTATTATTATTATTATGATTATTATTATTACAATCAGAGCTAGGCGCTAAATCCACCAGGGTCATAAAAGAACATCTGAATACAAGGGAGCGAGGGAGATTATTTAAAAACCTCTAATTCAGACTCATACTTAAATAAATTAAGATTTATATAATATATAATATATATATATAATATATATATATATATATATATATATATATATATATATATATATATATATATTTATATATATATATATATATATATATATATATATATATATATATATATATATATATATATATATATATATATATATATATATTCTTAAGGCACCGGCCGTCTCCCACCGAGGCTGGGTCACCTAGAAGGAAAAACGAAAGTTTCTCTGTTCAAATTTAGTAATTTATGCAGAAGGGGGTACTAGCCCCCCTTGTTCCCCCAAAATGTATAACATATAATATATTTTTTTTTATTTCATGTATATTTTCATACGTAGGATTTGTACACCCAGATGTGTATATCTCTGCCTCTCTGTTTTAGGGATTAAAATATTCTTGTATTGAAAATGTTAGGTGCAGCTGTAGTGATGCTAGTGTAGTGATAGGCTTCAACCCCCCATTAATTAACATATCGGTATCATTGTAATAATGACAGCAGTACCGAGAAGGTGAGTGTGACTCACTGAGGTGAGTGAGACTCACTGAGGTGAGTGTGACTCACTGAGGTGAGTGAGACTCACTGAGGTGAGTGAGACTCACTGAGGGGAGTGTGACTCACTGAGGGGAGTGTGACTCACTGAGGTGAGTGTGACTCACTGAGGTGAGTGAGACTCACTGAAGTAAGTGTGACTCACTGAGGTGAGTGTGACTCACTGAGGTGAGTGAGACTCACTGAGGGGAGTGGGCTGGGTTTGATTGGTGTCAAGGGGTACGGGAGTTATTTCTTGAGTAGCTTTAGGTAGATGTCGTTTTGATAAGGACCTGCCTCGTATGGGCCAGTAGGCCTTCTGCAGTGTTCCTACATTCTTATGTTCTTGTGTTCTTATGAGTGTGACTCACTGAGGTGAGTGTGACTCACTGAGATGAGCGAGACTCACTGAGGTGAGTGAGACTCACTGAGGGGAGTGTGACTCACTGAGGTGAGTGAGACTCACTGAGGGGAGTGTGACTCACTGAGGTGAGTGAGACTCATTGAGGTGAGTGAGACTCACTGAAGTGAGTGTGAGTCACTGAGGTGAGTGAGACTCACTGAGGTGAGTGAGACTCACTGAGGTGAGTGAGACTCACTGAGGGGAGTGTGACTCACTGAGGTGAGTGAGACTCGCTGAGGTGAGTGAGACTCATTGAGGTGAGTGAGACTCACTGAGGGGAGTGTGACTCACTGAGGTGAGTGAGACTCACTGAGGGGAGTGTGACTCACTGAGGTGAGTGAGACTCGCTGAGGTGAGTGAGACTCATTGAGGTGAGTGAGACTCACTGAGGGGAGTGTGACTCACTGAGGTGAGCGAGACTCACTGAGGTGAGTGAGACTCACTGAGGTGAGTGAGACTCATTGAGGTGAGTGAGACTCACTGAAGTGAGTGTGACTCACTGAGGTGAGTGAGACTCACTGAGGTGAGTGTGACTCACTGAGGTGAGTGAGACTCACTGAGGTGAGTGAGACTCATTGAGGTGAGTGAGACTCACTGAAGTGAGTGTGACTCACTGAGGTGAGTGAGACTCACTGAGGTGAGTGTGACTCACTGAGGTGAGCGAGACTCACTGAGGTGAGTGTGACTCACTGAGGTGAGTGAGACTCACTGAGGTGAGTGAGACTCACTGAGGGGAGTGTGACTCACTGAGGTGAGTGTGACTCACTGAGGTGAGTGTGACTCACTGAGGTGAGTGAGACTCACTGAGGTGAGTATCTTTACTTGCCTCCGAAACGTATCTCCTACATTATAGTCTTCCTCAGAGGTATTAAGGAGAGCCAAGTATGATGTGATCCTTCCCTCAACCTTGAAAATGCACTTTTCAAGTACTGAGGGACTGACCACCTCAAAACTACTTCAAGTTTGATGGACTGATCACATTATCTTTACCTCTTCATTATTTCCTTTGTATTCGACTGAAGAAGCCTACTGTGTAGGCGAAACGTTTCGTAAGTAGACACCCAGCTGTTGCACATGTGTCTTACTCACCTACATGCCGTTAGTGTCATTGGTTCAAATTCAAATTCAAATTCAAAGTTTATTCTCTATAAGGATTACAATGCTGAGTTTACAGAATTTGGTTATTGTGTGGTTTACATGTAGTAAAATAATAATTACAGAGTGTACCACTAGAACACCTAGCATGGCTAGGCATTTCGGGCAGACTTAGTTTAATTCTTAATTTTAAAATATTACAAATTATGAGGTAAGTTGGTCTACAATGACTGAACTAATATGCCTGTGGTCTAAACTGTTTCTGTTAAAAGTTGCTTAGAAATGTGTCAGAATTTAAATCATTCTTGCGGCAATATTCCAAAATGTGAAAGACAAGTTCTGCTCTTCGATCAGATGACATGTCACGACGTGTTGACTGAACACTGTGAGTCATTGTTGAGACAATGACGACTCGGACATTGTATTTGAGCAGCGAAATGTCGTGACTGCAGCAGTAGCAGTAACAACAACAGCAGCAGCAGCAACGGAAGGAGTAACAACAGCAGCAACAGCAGGAATAACAGCAGCAACAGCAGCAGTAACAACAGCAGCAACAGCAGGAATAACAGCAGCAACGGCAGCAGTAACAACAGCAGCAGCAACAACAGGAGCAACAACAGCAGCAGAAGAAACAACAACAGGAGCAACAACAGCAGCAACAGCACCAAGAACAACAATAGCAACAACAACAGAAGCAACAGCAGCAACAGCAAGTGGAGCATTGCCGCAGGCCTACTGGCCCATGTTAGGCAAGTTCAACTGTTAACCACACCTATCCATCCTTTATTTAAAGCTACCCAAAGTACTCACTTCAGTGTCGTTACTTGGGAGTTTGTTCCACACACCTACAAATCTATTGCCAACCCATTTCTTCTTTGAAACCTTTCTAAATCTAAATCTCTCCAATATGAAACCATTAATGACAATCTTCTCCTGCCTAGATATTTTCAATATGATATTTATACGCCTATTATTTGTTCATGTTCTCCATTTGTACGCTTGAGTTATATTCTCCCTAATACCGTCTTTCAGGAAAACTCTAGGTCATTATCCTTATCTGCATAATTACGTTCAGTCTGAAATATCGAGATCAAAACTGAGCTCCATAATCTAAATGAGGTCTTATCAAGGATGCATAAAACTGACTTCTAACTCTTACAGTTTATATAAAGCCGAAAATTCTAATTAGCTTTATTTTAAATCCGTGTGCACTGTTGTCTTGGCTTTAAGTTTCCGAAAACCAAAATTCCTAAATCTTTCTCACCATAGTTTTTTTTTTCTTTTCGTAGGATTTGAACTTTGTACTTGCCAGCATTGAACTGCATCTGCCGCTTCGACCACAACTTCAAGCATTCCGGATCCTCCAGGAGCGTTCTAGTGTCCTCGTCAGAAATTACTTGACGGACAATTTTAGCGTCGCCTGCAAACGTGCTGTCATCCTCACTATTATTAAAGCTGCCAAATGACATGAAAGGAGGAGAGCAGAAAGTTGATGATGGAAGACGGGAGAATTTAGATGAGAGTGGAGACAGAGAGAAGAGATGCAGAATACAGCTTCACGTCTAGATCATTCACGCGTATCAAAAACATGAGTGGGCCAAGGACTGATGAGCGCGAGCACCTGTGTCAGGTGGTGTCACGTACCGTGTCAGGTGGTGTCACGTACCGTGTCAGGTGGTGTCACGTACCGTGTCAGGTGGTGTCACGTACTGTCAGGTGATGTCACGTACCGCGAGAGGTGGTGTCATGTACCGTGTCAGCTGATGTCACGTACCGTGTCAGGTGGTGTCACGTACCATGTCAGGTGATGTCACGTACCATGTCAGGTGATGTCACGTACCGTGTCAGGTGATGTCACGCACCATGTCAGGTGGTGTCACGTACCGTGTCAGGTGGTGTCACTTACCGTGTCAGGTGATGTCACGTACCATGTCAGGTGGTATCACGTACCGTATCAGGTGATATCACGTACCGTGTCAGGTGATGTCACGTACCATGTCAGGTGATGTCACGTACCGTGTCAGGTGATGTCACGTACCGTGTCAGGTGGTGTCACGTACCGTGTCAGGTGGTGTCACGTACCGTGTCAGGTGATGTCACGTACCGTGTCAGGTGATGTCACGTACCGTGTCAGGTAGTGTCACGTACCGTGTCAGGTGATGTCACGTACCATGTCAGGTGGTATCACGTACCCTATCAGGTGATGTCACATACCGTGTCAAGTGATGTCACGTACCATGTCAGGTGATGTCACGTGCCGTGTCAGGTGATGTCACGTACCGTGTCAAGTGGTGTCACGTACCGTGTCAGGTGGTGTAACGTACCGTGTCAGGTGGTGTCACGTACTGTCAGGTGATGTCACGTACCGTGAGAGGTGGTGTCATGTACCGTGTCAGCTGATGTCACGTACCGTGTCAGGTGGTGTCACGTACCGTGTCAGGTGATGTCACGTACCATGTCAGGTGATGTCACGTACCGTGTCAGGTGATGTCACGCACCGTGTCAGGTGGTGTCACGTACCGTGCCAGGTGATGTCACGTACCATGTCAGGTGGTATCACGTACCGTATCAGGTGATGTCACGTACCGTGTCAGGTGATGTCACGTACCATGTCAGGTGGTATCACGTACCGTATCAGGTGATGTCACGTACCGTGTCATGTGATGTCACGTACCATGTCAGGTGATGTCACGTACCGTGTCAGGTGATGTCACGTACCGTGTCAGGTGGTATCACGTACCGTGTCAGGTGATATCACGTACAGTGTCAGGTGATATCACGTACAGTGTCAGGTGATATCACGTACAGTGTCAGGTGGTGTCACGTACCGTGTCAGGTGGTGTCACGTACCGTGTCAGGTGGTGTCACGTACCGTGTCAGGTGGTGTCACGTACCGTGTCAGGTGGTGTCACTTACCGTGTCAGGTGGTGTCACGTACCGTGTCAGGTGATGTCACGTACCGTGTCAGGTGGTGTCACGTACCGTGTCAGGTGGTGTGGACAATAACATACACAGAGCTACTTAAGTCCTCCTCAAGCCTGGCTGCATGACCACACACAAACACAACGTCACATCACACAACGTCACATTACACAACGTCACATCACACAACGTCACATTACACTCACTAGTCTACAGAATATAACTCATTATGAAGTTCACACACCAAATTAGTTGCCTTAAGCTAATTTTGATGAGCTGATCATTAACGTGTGTTTTTAAAATGTGAAAGTTATAGGAATAATGTTTGTCAGGAAACAGAACAAGTGTTACCTGACGCGGATCTTAGTCACAAAATGACCTACAGCTGGAGCTTTTGGTCATCTGACCGAGCACTTCCGCTGCTTACCGGTCCACCTTTTAAAAATCATGGTTATGGTTATAATAATTTTATATAGTAAATGTGTATGTTACCTGACAATTATAGATGCACACTAAGTGGGTTGAATGCAATGATAAGAACTAATCTTTCTTTATGTATGTATGTATATATGTATATATGTATATATATGTATGTATGTGTGTATATATATAAACATAAATTTCCATAAGGTTCTCCCGCACCAGCGTCCAGCAGTTGGAAGCCATCAAACTGGTTGTCAGTTTTTCCTGATATCTCCTACTCATGATGGCTGTGTTGGTGAAATTGTTCACAATGTTCGTTACTAATGTGACCAGCGTTCGGTGGGGAAAAAAAAAGTCTAGGTGAGACTGGAGGATATGAATATTAAGGAACATCCGACAACTCAGTAGATTATCAGTAGATTATGTATTGTCAATAGCTCTTCTACAACATTTCTGTGATCATCACTGTGATGATTTCCTAAAAAAACCTGCGTAAGTGTTCCTGAATGCCACTCATGCTCTCAACTCAGCATCTGGGAGACTTCCGTCAAAATGAAGGATAATTTAGTGACTTAATAACTTGATGTCACTAACTTTGGGAAACCTCTCTTTCAGATAGGCAAACACTTCACCTTCTATGTCCAAAGCTTTGACGAGGTTTTTAATTAGGCCTAGCTTGATGTGCAAGGGGAAAGTATGTCCTTTGGAGTTACTAATGGTGTGTGTTGAAGGTTCTTCACTCCTGCCTCATGCGATTCGCGAGTTGGCCACGTACGTTGAATGTAGTGTTACTCTGTATCTTCACTGTCTCAAAGGCATAGGAAACACCAGTACTTCGTAAATCCACTTTGCAGTGCCAGTAACAAACGTATTTTAGGTCACCATAGATTTTCCTCCTAAACTTCTAATATTTGATGAGAATGACAAGTTTTTACATTGTTTTATATATTTCTTTCAAGTCTCTAACGAGAACTAACGGCAGACTTGGCAGGGTATTGTCAGTGTGAAGTAAAATTGCCCTCACATTTATTTTGCTGGACTCAATAAACGAACGCAAAATTGCAGCATCGAGAAGTCCATTAACATCACAACAATAACATACTGATTCTTCCAATTTAAGTAAGTTTTTAGTCTTTTCCGTCACTTTCTGAACAAACTGACTCGTGAATCTGGGTGCAGTAAATTAAACTGACATAATCTTAAACCAAGTAGCTCTGATTGCTCCTGGGACGAATTAAGAGTGTGCACAAGATTGTTAAGGTCACTTCCAGTCACTAGATGTGGTTCCAGTTGTTAACTCCAGCTTGTTTAAGCTTGGAATCAGAATTAATGGTTGTTCTTCATCATCCAGTTGAAATATATCTTTACAGAATTATGGTACGGGAAATGGGAGATACTCTGAATGTTGCATCGGTCTGATTGCAGAAGAAAAATTTGGATATGTTATTCTGGTATTGTTCTGATATGAAAAATCCGATACAGAAATAATAATCCGTGGTATGCAAGCACTTCCTTCCAGTAAATACTCGCAAAAGAAGTTGGAACAAGTCACACAACAGCGATGAGATGTCCATAGCTTGTCCTCATCTCCAACTTTCACACCAAAGTAGTGAAAACAAGCTGTGTTATTTTGTCTTTGCTTTGTAGGAGTTAAGCTGCCACACATACATAACAGAAAACGTTACTGTTGTTTAAACAACCACGAGGTATTATAGGCTTATAACTTACCAGTTGAAAGTACCACTTTGAAAAAGAGAAAATGTACAATCCATTAATGAAAAAATCTCATAAATCCACAAAAAATCAAGCAAAACCATGAATCATCGTCCATACAATAGCCAAGCATTCGGTAGACAACAATGTAGTTGAAAAGAAACTGAGATGAGTGTGGGGTTCTATCTCACAGAAACTGTACGTGATGAAGCAACACTAAGTTTAAATTTGAATTCACCCCCCCCCAAATTAGTTGAAACATATGTTTTTAAAGGTGAACAGAAACCTGGGGAAGTGCTGATGAGGGGCAGTCTTGTTTGATCCGAGGAATGGGAGGGTAGATTCAGCACCACATATCAAGAGCCCTTCACCAAAATTAAGCCGCCGCCCTTAAAGGGTTAATTTATACATTTTATTTTCTGTTCTGTTCAACTCATGTCGATCAAAGAGTAGTGTAGGCTCGATCTTCCGTCCGTAAATCGTGACCAGACCTCTGATCAATCAGGCTCTTGGTGTTCCAGTGAAGGCTTAGAACAGTAGAATACACCGGAGAGGAGGAGGAAAAACAGAAATAAGGTGACGACCCAAGAACAACTTAGGGTGAGGTTGTGTTGACTGAAGGTTAGTGAGGTTTTTCAGTCTGGGGAAGTGGAATGAGAAAGATGAGGAGGAGGAGGAGGAAGAGGAGAAAAAGGTTTCCGCAAGGTTCCAGGACCAGCTGGTGCCACCTGTCTTTTCTTGGGGTGCTGTTGTCTTATGGTCTCTTGTTATACACAGTGTTTTGCATTCCAGACATGAGCACTGAACAGCATACAGACTTCAACGGGGTAACAGCTAGGTCCGTCCCTGTTGATGTGTGTGTGTGTGATGTTGATCACCTTTACATCACCTCCCACCACTAACTTGAACCCTGACGTCACCTGAAAACCCTGCTATCTCGAACTCAAAACCTCCAGTGGGGCTTTGTAAACAAAATACTTGCTACTTTCCACTTGTTTTATCCCCAGAAACTGCCTCAGTAGCACGGCGGGCATACGATGATCCACACTACTGATTATTCACAAGAAGTCATTGCTGGTGGAGACGAAAGTGACTAATCGGCATCTTAGGAGAAAGTAGTTGAGGGACTTGTCGTGGTAAGAGGGAGCAGTGGCTGCTCGCGCTCTGTAACAGTGACGTCTACGTCTCGGGCTCCTCCATACACTGCTCGCGGTGTACTCACTTCATAAGGAATTTACAGTGAGGGGAAAAAAATCACAGTAATGTTTTCACACAAAAGAAAACTGAAATCTTGATCCAAAGTGTGCGGTGAAATTTTTTTTTTATTCCCGGGAGAAGATAAGGTGAAACTTCAGATAAGGGAGAGAGGCAAGTGAACTTTGACAGGTATGCCAGATGCCATTTCTCTTTCATTTACTTAAGCCTTTTTTCCACGGGTCCTTCTTACTATTTGGCAGGCCCAGAGTGATTTTAATTTTTATTATTTGTATTGTGATTCATTTTACTAATGTTCTCCTAACTTTGTTGACACTTTCACACTACTGTTCTCATGAACATGCCTCGTTCTTCGCTGACTCGGGGTGGTCACTTCAGTCTGGTTACCTGCAAGACTAGGAGTGGTCGCCTCAGTCTGGTCACATGTAGGGTTTGAGGTGATCACCCGAGTCTAGTTTCCATTAAGATATAGAGTAGTTCCCAGAGACTGGTCAACATTTAGTATTGATGTAGCCCTCTGAACCTGGTCGACCACCATAAAGACTTGATGTAGCCCTCTGAACCTGGTCGACCACCATAAAGACTTGATGTAGCCCTCTGAACCTGGTCGACCACCATAAAGACTTGATGTAGCCCTCTGAACCTGGTCGACCACCATAAAGACTTGATGTAGCCCTCTGAACCTGGTCGACCACCATAAAGACTTGATGTAGCCCTCTGAACCTGGTCGACCACCATAAAGACTTGATGTAGCCCTCTGAACCTGGTCGACCACCATAAAGACTTGATGTAGTCCTCTGAACCTGGTCGACCACCATAAAGACTTGATGTAGTCCTCTGAACCTGGTCACCATAAAGACTTGATGTTGCCCTCTGAACCTGGTCACCATAAAGACGATGTAGCCCTCTGAACCTGGTCGCCATAAAGACTTGATGTAGCCCTCTGAACCTGGTCGCCATAAAGACTTGATGTAGCCCTCTGAACCTGGTCACCATAAAGACTTGATGTAGCCCTCTGAACCTGGTCACCATAAAGACTTGATGTAGCCCTCTGAACCTGGTCACCATAAAGACTTGATGTAGCCCTCTGAACCTGGTCACCATAAAGACTTGATGCTGCCCTCTGAACCTGGTGACCATAAAGACCTGATGTAGCCCTCTGAACCTGGTCACCATAAAGACTTGATGTAGCCCTCTGAACCTGGTCACCATAAAGACTTGATGTAGCCCTCTGAACCTGGTCACCATAAAGACTTGATGCTGCCCTCTGAACCTGGTCACCATAAAGACTTGATGTAGCCCTCTGAACCTGGTCACCATAAAGACTTGATGTAGCCCTCTGAACCTGGTCACCATAAAGACTTGATGTAGTCTTATTTTTATAGTCACCAGGAAGACAAAATCTGATTGTTATAACTGCTAGGAAGACAAAGTCTTATTGTTATATTTACTAGGAAGACAGTCTGATTATTATAATCGCCAGGAAGACAAAGTTTGATTGCTATAATTGCTAGGAAGACAAAATCTGGTATAATTGCTAGGAAGACAAAGTGTTATAATTGCTAGGAAGACAAAGTCTGATTACTATAATTGCTAGGAAGACAAATTCTGATTGTTATAATTGCTAATAAGACAAATTCTGATTGTTATAATTGCTAGGAAGACAAAGTCTGATTGTTATAATTACTACGAAGACAAAGTCCGATTGTTATAGTTGTTAGGAAGACAAAATTCGATTGTTATAGTTGCTAGAAAAACAAAGTCCGAATATTATAGTCGCCAGGAAGATTGTCTGACTGTTATAGTTGCCAGGAAGACAAAGTCCGAGTGTTATAGTCTCCAGGAAGACAAAGTCCGAGTGTTATAGTCACCAGGAAGAGAAAGTCTGATTGTTACAGTCGCCAGGAAGACAAAGTCCGAGTGTTATAGTCACCAGGAAGACAAAGTCTGATTGTTATAGTCGCCAGGAAGAAAAGGTCTGATTGTCGTAGTCGCCATGAAGACAAAGTCTGATTGTTATAGTCGCCATGAAGACAAAGTCTGATTGTTATAGTCGCCAGGAAGACAAAGTCCGAGTATTATAGTCGCCAGGAAGACAAAATCTGTTATAGTCGCCAGAAAGAGAAAGTCCGAGTGTTATAGTCGCCAGGAAGACAAAGTCTGATTGTTATAGTCGCCAGGAAGACAAAATCTGTTATAGTCGCCAGGAAGACAAAGTCCGAGTATTATAGTCGCCAGGAAGACAAAATCTGTTATAGTCGCCAGGAAGACAAAGTCCGAGTATTATAGTCGCCAGGAAGACAAAGTCCGAGTATTATAGTCGCCAGGAAGACAAAATCTGTTATAGTCGCCAGGAAGACAAAGTCCGAGTATTATAGTCGCCAGGAAGACAAAGTCCGAGTATTATAGTCGCCAGGAAGACAAAGTCCGAGTATTATAGTCGCCAGGAAGACAAAATCTGTTATAGTCGCCAGAAAGAGAAAGTCCGAGTGTTATAGTCGCCAGGAAGACAAAGTCTGATTGTTATAGTCGCCAGGAAGACAAAATCCGAGTGTTATAGTTGCCAGGAAGACAAAGTCTGATTGTTATATTCGCCAGGAAGACAAAGTCCGAGTGTAATAGTCGCCATGAAGACAAAATCCGAGTGTTATAGTTGCCAGGAAGACAAAGTCTGAATGTAAAATTGAGACATCAATGATAATAACAACAGCAAGTAGTGCACAACAACAGTTGACAGAATGCATCAACTACACCAACTACACCAACAACAACAACAACAACAACAACAACAACAACAACAACAACAACAACAACAACAACAACAACAACAACAACAACAACAACAGTAGTAGTAGTTAACTGGGTTTAACAACCACATTAACTACAAGCAAAAATAGAGTACAAAGACGACAACACGAAGCTTAATAACAACTAAGTACAACAAAAATAGCAGTGTGGAACAGTGATGGAACAATGCTGGAACAATCATTGACAGAACAATCAGTGATGGATCAGTCTGGTACTTTCAGTGATGGAACAAATAGTTCTGATACAATCAGTGAGGGCACAATCATTTCTGGTGCAAAATCATTTCTGGAACAAACAGTGATGGAACAAACAGTGATAGAACGATCAGTGATGGAACAAACTGTGATGGAATGATCAGTGATTGAACAATCTATAATGGAACAATCAGTAATGGAACAGTCATTGAACGATCAGTGATGGAACACTCAGTGATGGAACAATCTGTAATGGAACAATCTGTAATGGAACAAACAGCGATGGAACAATCAGTGATGGAACAATCAATGATGGAACAAAGTCACAATAGCCACAACAAATCAAAAGTGACCTACAGGTTGGAGATAAATCTTTAAACGATGTTTCGCTCCGTCCTGCACCGTGACGAGTTTGTTAGAGGAGGAGGAGGAGGAGGAAGAAGGAGTAGGAGGAGGAGGAGGAGGAGGAGGAGGAGTAGAAGTGGTAACGATGGTAAAGTAGCAATTGTGGTAGTGACGAGGCTGAGATTCAAGGTGATAGCCAAGCTTGAAGTACTGGTGGTGGTGGTGCCTACCTAGCTAACTCCGCTACCTGAGTCACGAACTACGCCTTGACCTGTTCCAGAACACCTCAGTGTTCCAGCTGCAACTCTGACAGCGACTTCAGGATGCTGGGCCAAGCTGTTACGATCCTGTGGTTCATACACTGACCTCAGCTCCCAGGCTGATTGGTCTTGGTGGAATTTTATTGCACAAGACCAACTGAAAAGTTCACCCCGACACTCTTGACCCACTAAATGGAGCTTTTGGTCATATGACCAAGGCCTTCCGCAGGTAATTCGGTCTACCGGGTACAGAAGTACAGGGAAAGAGTAATGGTTGGGTACACGAACGTGTTAAGTTCACGAACTTGCTAGATTCATGAACTTGATGAATTCGTGCATTTGTTACATTCACGAACTTATTTCGATCACGAACACATGGGGATTATGAACGCACTGCGTTCACGAACACGGTGGGTTCACGAACTAGCTGGGTTCACAAAATCTTTGGACTGACAAACTTGTTGGGGTGACGATCGATCGTCTCAAACACTAATTCATTCAGCAGCTGGACAAGAAATCCTGGACAAGTGAGGCAGCAGCCTAGGGCTGGTGCATCGTCAGCCCAGGGCTGACGATGCACCAGCCCTTCCTCCAATTTTTTTTTTTTTTTAGTTTGGGAGGAAACGTACGTTCTAAGATTGTACCACACGTCCCGCGCTGCCAGACGTAAGACGTTGGTTTATTTCCCCGCTAGTGTCACTTAATTATAAGTAAGTAGCAGTAAATATAAGTTTATCTAGCTTAACCTAACCTAAGTTAGACTATCCTAACCTAACTGGTATATTGTTATTGTTGTTTTGTAGTAGTAGTTGTTGTTGTTATTTTCATAATTGTTGTTGTTGTCGCCGTCATTGTCGTTTTCTTCATTGTTGTTTATTGTTATTGCAGCTCATAATGTTGTTTGAGGCTTTTGTTGATAGTTTTATCGTTGTTACAATTATTATTATTATTATTATTATTATTATTATTATTATTATTATTATTATTATTATTATAATTATTATTATTGTTATTTCTATTGATTTAAAGGAAGTGGATAAAGCCAGTATAAATACTTCCAGATTATTTTCTACTTATCACTATCGTCAGAGATTGTTAGGTTACACAAACAGACACAATCTTGTTTATCTAATCAGAGGCGGGAGGTATGTAGTCATCAGCAGTGGAACATCGCGAGCTGGGGAAGGTGTACACAACCTTCCTGCAGGACATACCTTCATTCCAGCCCTGTAAACAAACAAAAAAAGAGCTTGACAAAGCTCCAGGCAGAGATTAATTAAGCTCTACACAAAGAGTATTAGTTCCTCTTTCCACAATCCTGGAAGAAGCTGCACCTACCATCCTACATCCAAAGGCACACATTTTGGCAGTAATATCACGTTTTATCTGTTCTGTATCTGTGCTATCAGGCTTTTTCTTATCTAAGCTTTTATATTACAGCCAAATGTGGGAGCATTACATATTAACGTCACAAAAGTATTTTTTTCTTGGTTTAAGGCTCACCAGCTTTCAGAGAACTTAAATTGATCTCAGTGTATATACTTTACCTATTTGTGGTTGCAGATGTCGAGGTGCATTTTTCTCAGTGTATATATGCAGATGCATTTGTTTTATTACAGAGATAAGTGTACAGCAGTATATATCTCAGTCTTTATATATATAGTTGTACACATATTTTGGTATAAATTTAGAGGTGTATATATTTCATTGAATATAGAGATGTATATATACCTCTACATACAGATTTTTTTTTTATTATCACACCGGCCGATTCCCACCAAGGCAGGGTGGCCCGAAAAAGAAAAACTTTCACCATCATTCACTCCATCACTGTCTTGCCAGAAGGGTGCTTTACACTACAGTTTTTAAACTGCAACATTAACACCCCTCCTTCAGAGTGCAGGCACTGTACTTCCCATCTCCAGGACTCAAGTCCGGCCTGCCGGTTTCCCTGAATCCCTTCATAAATGTTACTTTGCTCACACTCCAACAGCACGTCAAGTATTAAAAACCATTTGTCTCCATTCACTCCTATCAAACACGCTCACGCATGCCTGCTGGAAGTCCAAGCCCCTCGCACACAAAACCTCCTTTACCCCCTCCCTCCAACCCTTCCTAGGCCGACCCCTACCCCGCCTTCCTTCCACTACAGACTGATACACTCTTGAAGTCATTCTGTTTCGCTCCATTCTCTCTACATGTCCGAACCACCTCAACAACCCTTCCTCAGCCCTCTGGACAACAGTTTTGGTAATCCCGCACCTCCTCCTAACTTCCAAACTACGAATTCTCTGCATTATATTCACACCACACATTGCCCTCAGACATGACATCTCCACTGCCTCCAGCCTTCTCCTCGCTGCAACATTCATCACCCACGCTTCACACCCATATAAGAGCGTTGGTAAAACTATACTCTCATACATTCCCCTCTTTGCCTCCAAGGACAAAGTTCTTTGTCTCCACAGACTCCTAAGTGCACCACTCACTCTTTTTCCCTCATCAATTCTATGATTCACCTCATCTTTCATAGACCCATCCGCTGACACGTCCACTCCCAAATATCTGAATACGTTCACCTCCTCCATACTCTCTCCCTCCAATCTGATATTCAATCTTTCATCACCTAATCTTTTTGTTATCCTCATAACCTTACTCTTTCCTGTATTCACCTTTAATTTTCTTCTTTTGCACACCCTACCAAATTCATCCACCAATCTCTGCAACTTCTCTTCAGAATCTCCCAAGAGCACAGTGTCATCAGCAAAGAGCAGCTGTGACAACTCCCACTTTGTGTGTGATTCTTTATCTTTTAACTCCACGCCTCTTGCCAAGACCCTCGCATTTACTTCTCTTACAACCCCATCTATAAATATATTAAACAACCACGGTGACATCACACATCCTTGTCTAAGGCCTACTTTTACTGGGAAAAAATTTCCCTCTTTCCTACATACAGATATATATATATATATATCTATATATAGATATATATATATATATATATATATATATATATATATATATATATATATATATATATATATATATAATGTATTTTTTTGTTAATATTTCCCGTAAGAGATAATGTAAATCCAATTAATCCATTCCAGACACCCAAAAATATTAATCAAAAATACATTTATAGAGAATAACTATAGTGTATAGGAAGAGAGATGTATATAAGTGTCTATACAATGGGGTGTATACATATCTCACTGAATATTCAGAGTTTGAATATTCATGGATTATTCTTTTTAAGTGGTGTATATTTTTAGTGTATATACACTGTGATCATATTTACAGTTTCTTAGGAGGTAATATACTGAGTGTTCAGGGAAGAGTTGAACTC
The DNA here is from genome assembly GCF_038502225.1 of Cherax quadricarinatus. Taxonomy (NCBI): domain Eukaryota; kingdom Metazoa; phylum Arthropoda; class Malacostraca; order Decapoda; family Parastacidae; genus Cherax; species Cherax quadricarinatus. The sequence continues at coordinate 18,579,078 of NC_091308.1, forward strand.
TGCAGGGTTCATACCGAACCTGGGAAACGGGAGACAAATCAGATCTTATTCGAGGAAGGAGAGGACACCTCAGATTCCTTAGATCAAGAGCACTATCCCCCTTCCTCTTGAAAAGGGTGTACAAGATTCATCTTAACTAAGGAACCCACGTCAAGGAGGAGGGTTCCTCAGCTGTATGACCCATACAGGCCTAGCGCTTCCGCGTGATTTAGTAATCCATTAAACAAAGCCTGGGTTATCGCCACAAAGTTAAGAATATATCGTAAAACTTCAACAGATTTCCACCATATCTAGAAAGACAGGTTCATATGAGAGGCTTAAAAGCTTTTATCAGTTTATCAGAGTGATAATGACAGCGCCTGAGTGAGGTGTTCAGTTGTGTTCAGTTGCAGGAGTGAGTGTGGAGAGTGAACACCGTGGCCTAGGCTTCAGTGCTACCTTGGCAGCGTGAGTATTACTCGTGGTGGTGCTGTTCCTGGTGGTGCTGTTCCTGGTGGTGTTGTCCCTGGTGGAACCGTTCCTGATGGTCTTGTTCCTGGTTGTGTTGTTCTTGGTGGTGCTGTTCCTGGTGGTGCTGTTTCTGGTGATCTTGTTTCTGGTGGTGCTGTTCCTGGTGGTGTTGCTCCTAGTGGTGTTGCTCCTAGTGGTGCTGTTCCTGGTGGTGCTGTTCCTGGTGGTGCTGTTCCTGGTGGTGCTGTTCCTGGTGGTGTTGTTCCTAGTGGTGTTGTTCCTGGTGGTGCTGTTCCTGGTGGTGTTGCTCCTAGTGGTGTTGTTCCTGGTGCTGTTCCTGGTGGTGTTGCTCCTAGTGGTGTTGCTCCTAGTGGTGTTGTTCCTGGTGGTGCTGTTCCTGGTGGTGTTGTTCCTAGTGGTGTTGTTCCTGGTGGTGCTGTTCCTGGTGGTGTTGCTCCTAGTGGTGTTGTTCCTGGTGGTGCTGTTCCTGGTGGTGTTGTTCCTAGTGTGTTGTTCCTGGTGGTGCTGTTCCTGGTGGTGTTGCTCCTAGTGGTGTTGTTCCTGGTGGTGCTGTTCTTGGTGGTGTTGCTCCTAGTGGTGTTGTTCCTGGTGGTGCTGTTCCTGGTGGTGTTGTTCCTAGTGGTGTTGTTCCTGGTGGTGCTGTTCCTGGTGGTGTTGCTCCTAGTGGTGTTGTTCCTGATGGTGCTGTTCCTGGTGGTGGTGTTCCTCGTGGTGTTGTTCCTGGTGGTGCTGTTCCTGGTGGTGCTGTTCCTGGTGGTGTTGTTCCTGGTGGTGCTGTTCCTGGTGGTGCTGTTCCTGGTGGAGTTGTTCCTGGTGGTGCTGTTCCTGGTGGTGCTGTTCCTGGTGGTGTTGCTCCTAGTGGTGTTGTTCCTGGTGGTGCTGTTCCTGGTGGTGTTGTTCCTGGTGGTGCTGTTCCTGGTGGTGCTGTTCCTGGTTGTGCTGTTCCTGGTTGTGCTGTTCCTGGTGGTGCTGTTCCTGGTGGTGTTGCTCCTAGTGGTGTTGTTCCTGGTGTTGTTCCTGGTGGTGCTGTTCCTGGTGGTGCTGTTCCTGATGGTGCTGTTCCTGGTGGTGGTGTTCCTGTTGGTGTTGTTCCTGGTGGTGCTGCTCCTGGTGGGCTTGTTCCTGGTGGTGTTGTTCCTGGTGGTGCTGTTCCTGGTGGTGCTGTTCCTGGTGGTATTGTTCCTGGTGGTGCTGCTCCTGGTGGCGTTGTTCCTGATGGTGCTGTTCCTGGTGGTGTTGTTCGTGGTGGTGTTGTTCCTGGTGATGCTGTTCCTGGTGATCTTGTTCCTGTTGTTGTTGTTCCTGGTGGTGCTGTTCCTGGTGGTGTTGTTCCTGGTGGTGCTGTTCCTGGTGGTGCTGTTCCTGGTGGTGTTGCTCCTAGTGGTGTTGTTCCTGGTGTTGTTCCTGGTGGTGCTGTTCCTGGTGGTGCTGTTCCTGGTGGTGCTGTTCCTGATGGTGCTGTTCCTGGTGGTGGTGTTCCTGTTGGTGTTGTTCCTGGTGGTGCTGCTCCTGGTGGGCTTGTTCCTGGTGGTGTTGTTCCTGGTGGTGGTGTTTCTGGTGGTGCTGTTCCTGATGGTGCTGTTCCTGGTGGTGCTGTTCCTGGTGGTATTGTTAGTGGTGGTGCTGCTCCTGGTGGCGTTGTTCCTGATGGTGCTGTTCCTGGTGGTGTTGTTCCTGGTGGTGGTGTTCCTGGTGATGCTGTTCCTGGTGGTGCTGTTCCTGGTGGTCTTGTTCCTGGTGTTGTTGTTCCTGGTGGTGCTGTTCCTGGTGGTGTTGTTCCTGGTGGTGCTGTTCCTGGTGGTGCTGTTCCTGGTGGTGTTGCTCCTAGTGGTGTTGTTCCTGGTGTTGTTCCTGGTGGTGCTGTTTCTGGTGGTGCTGTTCCTGGTGGTGCTGTTCCTGATGGTGCTGTTCCTGGTGGTGCTGTTCCTGGTGGTGCTGTTCCTCGTGGTGCTGTTCCTGGTGGCGTTGTTCCTGGTGGTGCTGTTCCTGGTGGTGTTGTTCCTGGTGGTGCTGTTCCTGGTGAGCTTGTTCTTGGTGGTGCTGTTCCTGGTGGTGCTGTTCCTGGTGGTGCTGTTCCTGGTGGCGTTGTTCCTGGTGGTGCTGTTCCTGGTGGTGCAATTCCTGGTGGTGTTGTTAGTGGTGGTGTTCTTTCTCGTTGTGTTGGTCGTGTCAGTGTTGTTCCTGATGGTATTCCTCCTAGTGGTGTTGCTCCTGGTGGTGCTGCTCCTGGTGGTGTTCTTCCTGGCTGTGTTTCTCCTAGTGGTGTTTCTCCTGGTGGTGTTTCTCCTGGTGGTGTTACTCCTGGTGGTGTTTCTCCTCGTGGTGCTGTTCCTGGTGGCGTTGTTCCTGGTGGTGCTGTTCCTGGTGTTGTTGTTCCTGGTGGTGCTGTTCCTTGTGAGCTTGTTCTTGGTGGTGGTGTCCCTGGTGGTGCTGTTCCTGGTGGTGTTGTTCCTGGTGGGCTTGTTCCTGGTGGTGTTGTTCCTGGTGGGGCTGTTCCTGGTGGTGCTGTTCCTGGTGGTGTTGTTCCTGGTGGTGCTGTTCCTGGTGGTGCAATTCCTGGTGGTGTTGTTAGTGGTGGTGTTCTTTCTCGTGGTGTTGGTCGTGTCAGTGTTGTTCCTGATGGTATTCCTCCTAGTGGTGTTGCTCCTGGTGGTTCTGCTCCTGGTGGTGTTCTTCCTGGTTGTGTTTTTCCTGGTTGTGTTTCTCCTGGTGGTGTTATTTCTGGTGGTGTTTCTCCTGGTGGTGTTTCTCCTGGTTGTATTTATCCTGGTGGTGTTACTTCTGGTGTTTCTCCTGGTGGTGTTTCTCCTGGTGAAGCTCCTGGTGGTGTTTCTCCTGGTGGTGTTACTCTTGGTTGTGTTTCTCCTGGTTGTGTTTCTCCTGGTTGTGTTTCTCCTGGTTGTGTTTCTCCTGGTTGTGTTTCTCCTGGTTGTGTTTCTCCTGGTTGTGTTTCTCCTGGTTGTGTTTCTCCTGGTTGTGTTTCTCCTGGTTGTGTTTCTCCTGGTTGTGTTTCTCCTGGTTGTGTTTCTCCTGGTTGTGTTTCTCCTGGCGGTGTTTCTCCTGGTGGTGTTACTTCTGGTGGTGTTTCTCCTGGTGATGCTCCTGGTGGTTTCTTCTGGTGGTGTTAGTCTTGGTGGTGTTTTTCCTGGTTGTGTTTCTCCTGGTTGTGTTTCTCCTGGTGATGCTCCTGGTGATGTTTCTCCTGGTGGTGTTACTCTTGGTGGTGTTTCTCCTGGTTGTGTTTCTCCTGGTTGTGTTTCTCCTGGTTGTGTTTCTCCTGATTATGTTTCTCCTGGTGGTGTTACTCCTAGTGGTGTTTCTCCTGGTGGTGTTTCTTCTGGTGATGCTCCTGGTGGTGTTTCTCCTGGTGGTGTTACTCTTGGTGGTGTTTCTCCTGGTTGTTTCTCCTGGTGGTGTTTCTCCTGGTGGTGTTACTCTTGGTGGTGTTTCTCCTGGTTGTGTTTCTCCTGGTGGTGTTTCTCCTGGTTGTTTCTCCTGGTTATGTTTCTCCTGGTGGTGTTACTCCTAGTGGTGTTTCTCCTGGTGGTGTTTTATTTTTCAGAAAACAGAATAAGTGTTTAGCGACAAGGTCTTGCAAGAATGACCGACTGGTCTCAGATTTTGGTCACATGACCCTGACCTTCCACTGCCTTAATTGAACCACGTAAACAAAAATATTGACACTGATAATATTACATCATATCTTCCTGTACATATTTAGTCATCATTGGTGTGTCAGGTTGGAAGCCTATCGACAGCACAGCACATGGGTCACTGTAGATGCAATTCGTTGATATGCTAATGTCAGTCATGTGTTAGCCCCTAAAATAAGAAAATTAATGTAAATTTTAAGTGTATATACGTTGATTTTATATATATATATATATATATATATATATATATATATATATATATATATATATATATATATATATATATATATATATATATATATATATATATATATATATATATATATATATATACCTCTCGTATGTTCCCTGTGAGAAACACATCAGTAGTTGTGTATAAACAAATACGAATAATTTTTTTTACCTATGCAACAAGGGATTCGTATCTGTTGGATGTTGAGTGAAGCTCCTGTAGATGGTGGTTGGGTATTACGGGAAGCGAGAAGCCTCTGAAACCGTAGGCTGAATGAAACTGCTGTGTTGGGGGGACACTGGTGGCTGTTCTGCGGCGGTCACGTGAGGTTATACACAGAGTGGAGGGCTGAGGGAGATGAAAGGACGACTTTGGCGTCACCACCGCATAAAGTATTTTATGACAAGCATTGAATCGTACGTTGTTGTGACATGATTTTTTGAAGCTGTACAAATTTTATTTAAATTGTCCAATCGTGTGCTGAGTTATCCTCTAGCCAGGAAGAAAGAAAGTCATTCATGGCACTATTAGCTCTTTCCACAGGGCCTTCTTGACTTGGAATTAGGCGTGGCATTCCATGGATAATTGTAGGTTCAAGACAAATCATTTCTAATTCACGGATGACGTGAGAGGTGAATTCGGTGCTCTTGTCAGACTCCAGTATTGCTGGAGCATCAGGCAGAAGGAAGTGTCAAGTAGCTGACTTGTAACTTCTGCATCACTGTTAGTGGTGATGACGTGCACAGCACAGAATTTTGTTATCTGGAGTTTATCTGGAGAGTGTTAGGCGGTAGTCTTGCTACACTAGTATCTTTTGATGACCATTGACTGCGTGCTGATGTCAGTCTGACCACGAGGAGTCAGCAGCAGGGACTGGACATACAGATGACACTGGTGGCTATGGGTGACGGTTTTCTTTGTTTCTGGTATCCTGAACAAAAAACTTGAATGTATCTATGTCATACTACGATGCAATACAATAGATACAATATAAATATATTTTCATGCTTTTCGTTGACTCGGATCATGTGATCACGACCTCCATGGTTGTTGCAAGGTGAGCAAACTATCGAGAGCTCACTCTCGATCACGTCAAAACTACTTTTGCTGCTTCCAGTGTTGTATTTATCTGTATTTGGTTGACAAAGCCTGTTCTGCAGGCGAAACGTTTCGGCAATAAAAATACCCACGTGTTGCTCATGCGTCTCATTCATCAACTTGTCGGTCTTGTACACCATCAATAATAAGATATATTGTGGGAGAAGTCATGAAAGGTGGAATATTATAATTTGATCGATTTTCAGCTTTTTCTTTCTAGTCAGAATGTAGACACTATGAAGTTCAAATTCACGAACTTAGTGCAACTGCAGATCTTCTTAGGGATACCTTCCATAACTGAGGTTGACAGTAAGACATAAAACCATTGTGTCATGGGTGAGACAGTATACTGTGCAGAGTAATGTATAATGTTGCGTCATGTCAGTATATTAGACAGTATACAATTCGTTCCGCCAGGGTGACCTACAAAACATTTCCTCGAGAGATTTACAGGTTTGCGAAGGGAATGTGTCTTAACTCCCAGGTTATGAAGGGGGGTGCCCAGATGCTGCTGAAGGGAGGTGCCCAGATGCTGCTGAAGGGAGGTGCCCAGATGCTGCTGAAGGGAGGTGCCCAGATGCTGCTGAAGGGAGGTGCCCAGATGCTGCTGAAGGGCTCTTGATCCCCAGGAATTGGAGCTAATCTTCTCTTTCCTAGGCTAAAACCTAATTACTGACATCCCCTAAGAAATGAATAACCCTTCAATACCCTTCCCTGAATATATATATATATATATATATATATATATATATATATATATATATATATATATATATATATATATATATATATATATATATATATATATATATAGCCGAGATTGTAAGAAGCCATCTCGATAAGCATAGCTTGATTAATGATACTCAGCATGGATTCACAAGAGGCCGGTCTTGTCTAACTAATTTATTAACTTTCTTCAGTAAAGCTTTTGAGGCTGTTGATCACGATAAAGAATTTGATATGATTTACTTAGATTTTAGTAAGGCTTTTGATAGAGTTCCGCACCAAAGACTGTTAAAGAAAGTGGCAGCACATGGCATTTGGGGAAGGGTGCTCTCGTGGATCGAGTCATGGCTCACAGACAGGAAGCAGTGTGTCCATAAATGGGGTTAAATTACTAGTGATATGAGCAAATTCGCTGATAACACAAAGATAGGTAGGATAATTGATTCAAACGTAGATGTTATGGAACTTCAGGAGGATTTAGACAAACTCTATTCTTGGTCAGAAAAGTGGCAGATGCAGTTCAGTGTAGATAAATCCAAGGTTCTGAAGCTCGGGAGTGTCCATAACCCTAGCACTTATAAGTTAAATAATGATAAATTAGACACTCTTGGGTATCTTTATCAAGGAAACGTTTCGCCACACAGTGGCTTCATCAGTCCATACACAGGAGAAACTTGAAAAACAGGAGGAGAATGAAGTAATCAGTCCCTCAACCTTGAGTCGATGTGGTCAATCTATCAATCTTGAATAGAATACGGCATATGAGCTGAGAAGCAGCTTATAAACCGTAGGCAGAAGAGGTGCAGCAGTCGTAGGTGGTGTCACATTTGCCCAATGTGGAAGTAGGTCGTGCCCAAGGGTTAGGCAAGCGAAGAATTCCCAAGTATTAAGAATAATACTGATTACCTTATTCTCCTCCATTTCTTCAAGTTTCTCCTGTGTATGTACTGATGAAGCCACTGTGTGGCGAAACGTTTCCTTAATAAAGATACCCAAGAGTTGCACATGTGTCTAATTTATCAACATGTCGATTATGTGAACCATTCATCTACAAGTTAAATAATGTAGAACTTAGCCATACAGATTGCGAAAAGGACTTGGGGGTTATGGTGAGCAGCAACCTTAAACCAAGACAGCAATGCCCAAGCGTACGTAATAGGGCAAATAGATTATTGGGATTTATATCAAGAAGTGTAAGCAACAGAGGTCCAGAGGTTATACTGCAGCTTTATACATCATTAGTAAGGCCTCACCTAGATTATGCGGCTCAGTTCTGGTCTCCATATTACAGAATGGACATAAATTCGTTAGAAAACATTCAGCGTAGAATGACTAAATTAATACATAGCATTAGAAATCTTCCTTATGAAGAAAGATTGAAGGCTCTTAAATTGCATTCACTTGTTAGACGAAGAATGAGGGGAGACCTGATCGAAGTGTATAAGTGGAAGATAGGTATTAATAAAGGGGATATTAATAAGGTCTTGAGGATATCTCTCCAAGAGAGAACCCGCAGTAATGGATTTAAATTAGACAAAGAACTATGAAAGTAATACATCAAAGGAAGGTAATTAAAGGGCTTAGACCACACCTCACAGTCAACTCCCACAACAAAGAAATACCTGACGCGCGACGATACCGGACTCATAAGAAAAGAGGAACACTGCAGCAGGTCCGCTGGTCCAACTAGACAGGTCCTCACGACATCCCACTAACAAAATATTCTACCCAAGAATATATACACACCCCTCTGGGTTTTCTTCTATTTTCTTTCTAGTTCTTATTCTTGTTTATTTCCTCTTATCTCCATGGGGAAGTGGAACAGAATTCTTCCTCCGTAAGCCATGCGTGTTGTAAGAGGCGACTAAAATGCCGGGAGCAAGGGGCTAGTAACCTCTTCTGTAAAATATATGCATATGTATATATGAATAGATTCGTTTTCCAAAATAAATAATTTACGTATCTTAAAAACGTATCATCTCAGTTTGCATGTCGTGTGATAGCCTCGTTGACGCTAGTTTGTCAGAAAAGAAACGGTCTTTCATTTTTTTTAATCATTCAGTTGCTCTGTGCTTGGAAAAGTGGTACAGTCCGAGCGAAGTTCCGAGAGGCTGAGCGATAGCGTGCACGAGAGAGCGTGAGAGCCCCGCCGGGTTCCTGGTGTCAGCCCGGCCTTGCTAAAACAGTTAAGCTAGTATGTCAGCGGTGATTTTTTTTTTTTTGCAGCGCTGGATGACCCCACCCTCCCCGCTAATAAACCCTACGGGTTTAGCGCTTCTGTGTGATAACAATGATGATATCATCACTAACCGACAGGTAACTTTCATTGCTCGGAGATAAGGACACAGGTCTTCTACTGGACGGACACAGATCTTCCACTGGACGGACACAGATCTTCCACTGGACGGACACAGATCTTCCACTGGACGGACACAGGTCTTCCACTGCACGGACACAGGTCTTCCACTGCACGGACACAGGTCTTCCACTGCACGGACACAGGTCTTCCACTGCACGGACACAGGTCTTCCACTGCACGGACACAGGTCTTCCACTGCACGGACACAGGTCTTCCACTGCACGGACACAGGTCTTCCACTGCACGGACACAGGTCTTCCACTGCACGGACACAGGTCTTCCACTGCACGGACACAGGTCTTCCACTGCACGGACACAGGTCTTCCACTGGACGGACACAGGTCTTCCACTGCACGGACACAGGTCTTCCACTGCACGGACACAGGTCTTCCACTGCACGGACACAGGTCTTCCACTGCACGGACACAGGTCTTCCACTGTACGGACACAGGACTTCCACTGGACGGACACAGGACTTCCACTGGACGGACACAGGTCTTCCACTGCACGGACACAGGTCTTCCACTGGACGGACACAGGTCTTCCACTGGACGGACACAGGTCTTCCACTGCACGGACGCAGGTCTTCCACTGCACGGACACAGGTCTTTCACTGCACGGACACAGGTCTTCCACTGGACGGACACAGGTCTTCCACTGGACGGACACAGGTCTTCCACTGGACGGACACAGGTCTTCCACTGCACGGACGCAGGTCTTCCACTGCACGGACGCAGGTCTTCCACTGCACGGACGCAGGTCTTCCACTGCACGGACGCAGGTCTTCCACTGGACGGACACAGGTCTTCCACTGGACGGACACAGGTCTTCCACTGGACGGACACAGGTCTTCCACTGGACGGACACAGGTCTTCCACTGGACGGACACAGGTCTTCCACTGGACGGACACAGGTCTTCCACTGGACGGACACAGGTCTTCCACTGGACGGACACAGGTCTTCCACTGGACGGACACAGGTCTTCCACTGGACGGACACAGGTCTTCCACTGGACGGACACAGGTCTTCCACTGGACGGACACAGGTCTTCCACTGGACGGACACAGGTCTTCCACTGGACGGACACAGGTCTTCCACTGGACGGACACAGGTCTTCCACTGGACGGACACAGGTCTTCCACTGGACGGACACAGATCTTCCACTGGACGGACACAGGTCTTCCACTGGACGGACACAGGTCTTCCACTGCACGGACACAAGTCTTCCACTGGACGGACACAGGTCTTCCACTGGACGGACACAGGTCTTCCACTGGACGGACACAGGTCTTCCACTGGACGGACACAGGTCTTCCACTGGACGGACACAGGTCTTCCACTGGACGGACACAGGTCTTCCACTGGACGGACACAGGTCTTCCACTGGACGGACACAGATCTTCCACTGGACGGACACAGGTCTTCCACTGCACGGACACAGGTCTTCCACTGCACGGACACAGGTCTTCCACTGGACGGACACAGGTCTTCCACTGCACGGACGCAGGTCTTCCACTGCACGTACGCAGGTCTTCCACTGGACGGACACAGGTCTTCCACTGGACGGACACAGGTCTTCCACTGGACGGACACAGGTCTTCCACTGGACGGACACAGGTCTTCCACTGGACGGACACAGGTCTTCCACTGGACGGACACAGGTCTTCCACTGGACGGACACAGGTCTTCCACTGGACGGACACAGGTCTTCCACTGGACGGACACAGGTCTTCCACTGGACGGACACAGGTCTTCCACTGGACGGACACAGGTCTTCCACTGGACGGACACAGGTCTTCCACTGGACGGACACAGGTCTTCCACTGCACGGACACAGGTCTTCCACTGGACGGACACAGATCTTCCACTGGACGGACACAGGTCTTCCACTGGACGGACACAGGTCTTCCACTGCACGGACACAGGTCTTCCACTGGACGGACACAGGTCTTCCACTGGACGGACACAGGTCTTCCACTGGACGGACACAGGTCTTCCACTGGACGGACACAGGTCTTCCACTGGACGGACACAGGTCTTCCACTGGACGGACACAGGTCTTCCACTGCACGGACACAGGTCTTCCACTGGACGGACACAGGTCTTCCACTGCACGGACACAGGTGTTCCACTGGACGGACACAGGTCTTCCACTGCACGGACACAGGTCTTCCACTGCACGGACACAGGTCTTCCACTGCACGGACGCATTATAATTATTATAATCAAAATGAAGCGCTATAACACGAGGGTTATACAGTGCACGGACACAAGTCTTGCATTGCACGGACGTAGTGTCCGTGCAATGGACTGGTGATGATGAACGTAGTTGTGTTGGTAGTGATGATGGTGGTGGTATTGGCAGTTGTAATGGTATTGGTGATGGTAGTGGTGATGGTGGTGATGGTAGTTGTGATGGTAGTGGTGATGGTGGTGATGGTAGTGGTGGTGGTGATGGTGGTGGTGATGGTAGTTGTGATGGTAGTGGTGATGGTGGTGATGGTAGTGGTGGTGGTGATGGTGGTGGTGATGGTAGTTGTGATGGTAGTGGTGATGGTGGTGATGGTAGTGGTGGTGGTGATGGTGGTGGTGATGGTAGTTGTGATGGTAGTGGTGATGGTGGTGTTGGTAGTGGTGGTGATGGTAGTGGTGATGGTAGTTGTGATGGTAGTGGTGATGGTGTTGGTAGTGGTGGTGATGGTAGTGGTGGTGTTGGTAGTGGTGGTGATGGTAGTGGTGATGGTGGTGGTGATGGTGGTGGTTATGGTAGTTGTGATGGTAGTGGTGATGGTGTTGGTAGTGGTGGTGATGGTAGTGGTGATGGTGTTGGTGATGGTGTTGGTAGTGGTGGTGATGATAGTGGTGATGGTAGTGGTGATGGTAGTGGTGATGGTAGTTGTGATGGTAGTGATGGTGGTGGTGGTGGTGATGGTGATGGTGGTGATTATGGTAGTTGTGATGGTAGTGGTGATGGTGTTGGTAGTGGTGGTGATGGTAGTGGTGATGGTGATGGTGGTGGTGATGGTGGTGGTTATGGTAGTTGTGATGGTAGTGGTGATGTTGGTGTTGGTAGTGGTGGTGATGGTAGGTGTGATGGTGGTGATGGTAGTGATGATGGTGGTAGTGATGGCGGTGGTAATGGTGAGGGTGATAGTGGGGATGGTGAGGGTGATGGTAGTGGTGATGGTAAGAGTGATGGTAGTGGTGATGGTGAGGGTGATGGTAGTGGTGATGGTAGTTGTGGTGAGTGATGGTGATGATAGTGGAGATTGTTTGTGATGGTGATAGCAGTGGTGACTGGTAGTGAAGATGGTGATGATGATGATAATAATAATAATAATAATAATAATAATAATAATAATACTCTAGGATAGTAACGGCAACACTGTCTCACTCGGGGTTCAGTGGCACAGAGGAATAATCCCAGTAATTCGTCTCTTCTCTTCCTCCTTGTACCTAAGTTTCTTCTCTCCCCCTTTCGAAAAATTTATGTATATATATATATATATATATATATATATATATATATATATATATATATATATATATATATATATATATATATATATATATATATATATAGAGAGAGAGAGAGAGAGAGAAATCCAGTATATAAAACAGGAGACTATATTTCGATTTCCGTCTGAGATATTCTTTAGCTGAACAGGAAAGTGTTGGTGTGTATAGCGAGCAGGTCTACATGTCACGTGTGTGTTGAGGGACAAGACAATGAGCAGAGTTGATTGTCTTGGAGGGGAGTAGCTGACACTTCCTGGTGTGAGAAATGTAATCAGGAGGTTGCAGTCACTGGTGTGTGATCAGGTCGTGGGAATCCTAAGACTGGTGTCGGAATAAATCGCTGCAGGGCGACTGTTGACATCACATAAGGAATACATTCACCTTTAAAGGTACCAAAACTGAATTTTGCTTCAATGTTGCTGTACATTAACAAACCTCTCTTTTTTTATGGCAAGCGAATTTGCAGTCCTGGAAAATATGCAAAGAACCCTCGCTGCTCGTATAAATTCAGTTAAACACCTAAATTACTAAGAGCTCTTGAAGTCCCTCCAACTGCACTACCTGGGACGTATGCGAGAAACATTTCATAATTTACAACAGGAAAATTCTGAAGGAATTGATCCCGAATCTATACACCGAAATCGGTCCGTATGGAAACAAGTCTTGGCAGACTGTTTAAAATATGTCCAATGAAAAGCAGGAGTGTAATGAGTATAATAAGAAATCTATAACTGTAAAAGGACTAAGAATTTTCAACACCTTTCATGTATAAAAGGAATTGCCAAGAAATACCTAGCTGTCATCGAGGAAATTAGATAATTTCCTCAAGGTAGTTCCTGACACCCGGACTGTGATGCCCTTGCTGAACACTGTACGGCTACCATCAACTATTGGTTAATGAAATCATCAAACAGGAAGCCTGGTCTGAGACCGGGCCGCGGGGGTGGTGGTCCCCGAAAGTGTCTACATGTAGTTTTTCACACACACACACACACACACGCGCGCGCACACACACACACACACACGCGCGCGCACACACACACACACACACACACACACACACACACACACACACACACACACACACACACATATATATATATATATATATATATATATATATATATATATATATATATATATATATATATATATATATATATATATATATATATATATATATATATAATAATAATAATAAGGAGGTACCACCTCTGGAACTGAACTTTACTGGGGACCCTCATCCTCAGAGAGGACAATAAACGTACCTCGGGGAAAACTCAAGGTTCTCCCCGGAGCTGTTCAAATATTTTTTTCTCCTGCCACCCCCTATATTACATATTCTATATGAAATTTTATTAATAGACAGACTTAGAAAACACAAACATGAATACATTGGTACAATATATCAAAGATTATGAATCTCCTCCAGCTCCTCCGAGGCCGGACACGAGCCAAGTATGCAGCAAGCATTTTCCCTCTGGATGGCTACGCTGAGGCGCTGGAACATGAAAGTGGCTGCCCTTGGGTCCCTGGTGGTGTCGATGAGTCTGGAACCCAATTCTTTAAGGAAACGTGTGGCATTTTTTCCCATGATCCCAAGGCCTCTGATCCCACTGGGACAAATTGATATTGTTGGCTTAAGTCCCTGTACTTGCTGATCTTGTACTCCTCCCTGTGATCAGCAGCTCCTCCCTGTCGCCCGACACTGTGATGGATGTAGGTGTCACAGGTATAGTCCCATGCTAAGAGCTTGCCATTCTTCCAAGGATAGATGGTGATCCCTTCGGGGCGGTTTGCTGGGTTGTGGCTATTGTTGGCTGCTAGTGATCGGAGCTCTCGGCTGGACATCCAGCTGTAGCAAGGGTTCTCTTTATGATATCGTTGACTTCATTATATATATATATATATATATATATATATATATATATATATATATATATATATATATATATATATATATATATATATATATATATATATATATATATATATATATATATATATATATATATATATACACATACGTACATACATACAGTCCTGCTCCGTATAACGATGTTTACGTTAACGACGGACTGAATATACGACGGTATTTCCATAAGATTATAATGGAGATGAAAAATTCCTATTGCCTAGTGACGTCTTAGTGTAATGTGTTATTGTGTTACTGGTTTATGTATTTATTATACTGTACATTTCATCATTATTTTAGAGTTTACTCTTTTTACATATAAAAAATATTGTAGAACAGTATGCTGTGTTACGTGTTTACTGTGTCTCATGATAGCATCATTTTCCCTTGTGCTTCATTTAATCTCATGTTGTTTGTTGATCTTGGCCACTAAGGTTCGTACTGTCTAACTAGGGTCCTTAACAATGCGACCCACAAGTCGACTGTACCTATTTGCTGCTAGGTGAACAGGACAATAGGTGTAAGGAAACGTGTCGGAATTTCCACCCGCCGGGAATCGAATATAGCTTAGGTGGGTAGTAGGCTATACAATCTAGGTTTGTGTAACTACATTCTGACGTTCGCACAACGACGCATTAATCGGCACGTAACTCCGTCGTTAAGCAACGCGTGGCTGTATGCATGTTTACTGCAAAATTCAGATCTAATTTTTATTAAAATATTTTATTCACTTGTAGGTTAGGATTGCAACATGTAGAAAGAACAGAGCTTATCAGCGAGATAGCGAAATGATAAGTGTGTACTATGATAGTCCTCTAACACACACACACACACACACACACACACACACACACACACACACACACACACACACACACACACACACACACACACACACACACACAGTCCCTCGACACAGTTCCTCACAAGAGATTAGTGCAGAAGCTGGAGGATCAGGCGCGTATAACAGGAAGGGCACTGCAATGGATCAGAGAATACCTGACAGGGAGGCAATAACGAGTCATGGTACGTGATGAGGTATCACAGTGGGCGCCTGTGACGAGCAGGGTCCCAGAGGGAACAATCTTAGGACCAATGTTATTTTTGATATATGTGAATGACATGATGGAAGGGATGGACTCTGAAGATGTGAAGTTAATGAGAAGGTTTAAATCGGATGAGGATCAGGCAGGACTACAAAGAGACCTGGACAGGCTGGACACGTGGCTTCTCGAATTCAACTCTGCCAAATGCAAAGTCATGAAGATTGAGGAAGGGCAAAGAATACCGCAGACAGAGTATAGGCTAGGTGGACAAGGCTGCAAACCTCACTCATGGAGAATGATCTTGGGTGACCATAACACCGAACACGTCTCCGGAGGCACATATCAACCAGATAACTGCTGCAGCATATGGGCGCCTGGCAAACCTGAAAATAGCGTTCCGATACCTTAGTAAGGGATCGTTCAAGACACTGTACACTGTGTATATCAGGCCCATACTGGAGTATGCAGTTTGGAACCCACACCTGGTCAAGCACGTCAAGAAATTAGAGAAAGTACAAAGGTTTGCAACAAGGCTAGTTCCTGAGCTCAGGGGAATGTCCTACGAAGAAAGGTTGAGGGAAATCGGATTGACAACACTGGAGGACAGGAGGGTCAGGGGAGACATGATAACAACATACAAAATACTGCGTGGAATAGACAAGGTGGACAGAGACAGGATGTTCCAGAGATGGGACACAGAAACAAGGGGTCACAATTGGAAGCTGAAGACTCAGACGAGTCACAGGGATGTTTGGAAGTATTTCTTCTGTCATAGAGTCGTCAGGAAGTGGAATAGCTTAGCAAGTGATGTAGTGGAGGCAGGAACCATACATAGCTTTAAGACGAGGTATGACAAAGCTCAGGAAGCAGAGAGAGAGAGGACCTAGTAGTGATCAGTGAAGAGGCGGGGCTAGGAGCTGGGACTCGACCCCTGCAACCTCAACTAGTTGAGTACACACACACACACACACACACACACACACACACACACACACACACACACACACACACACACACACACACACAATAAGAGTACATACCATGATAGTCTTCCAGGGTTGGGTTTCTCCTTGTTTGTAATAATGATAGGTTTATGTGAAGATCTAAGACTGCACCTCTATAATACAATATTTGCTTCACAGTAGATCTAAATATCGCCGGACAACAGAGGCATTGCTCTAAGCTGCTTAACCCCCTCCCGTCCTCCCACATTTCTCAACCCTGCCTCAGGACAGGTAGGCAACCCCATTAAGATACAGCCAATCCCCTCCCCCTTCTCTCCTCCACCCCGTCTCCTCCTTTCACCTCCTTCACATCCCTCCCATCACCTCCTCCCTTTCCCTTCCCTTCTCCTCCTCCTTCCCATCTCTCTACCCACCCCCAGGAGGACAAAGGGTACCTCATAAATGACACGCTCCCCACCTTCCTCCCCTCCCCTTTCTTTCTCTCCCTTCCCCTCCCCATCTCTCCACTTTCAGGAAAACAAGAAATGCTTCAGCTCGAGAAAGCTAAGATGGAGTTCCGTGTGTACTCACCTATTTGTGGTTGCAGGGTTCGATTCATTGCTCCTGGCCCCACCTCTTCACAGATTGCTATTAGGTCCTCTCTCTCCCTGCTCCGTGAGCTTTATCAAACCTCATCTTAAAACTATGTATGGTTCCTGTCTCCACTACGTCACTTTCTAGGCTATTCCACCTCCTGACACACTGTATGTGTGTGTGTGTGTGTGTGTGTTGTCTTATGTTTACGACCCTAGAACTGCCACCCACACTAGGCGACAAATTCCAGAGGTACCTACTGACTGCTAGGTGAACAGGGGCACCTACTTACTGCGAATAGGGGCACCCAGTATTGACTTGTTTATAGGTCTCGCCCGGGAGTCGAACCCAGATCATTTCCGTTGTGGTGTTCATCATCTTGCACCCTCTCCCATGGATCCAGCTGGCTTACTGAAAAACAATAATCGAGAACACGTTTTAGTGCAAGACTTTACAGGCACGACGTCTCGCTCTGTGTAATTACGCTCTACACAGAGCTAAACGTTGTGCCAATAAAATCCTGTTTTGCAACCTGTCTGTTCTTCAGAGTCATGCTGAAACTTTTCTGACAGTTCATGTAGCCTGGCAAGGTCGTCTTCTCTCTGCTAACGTTGGTATGTATGAGTGTAGGTGGTGTTGGTGGAGGTGGTGGTGTTGTAGGTGGTGGTGGTGGAGGTGGTGGTGTTGTAGGTGTTGGTGGTGGAGGTGGTGTTATTGTAGGTGGAGGTGGTATTATTGTAGGTGGTGTCGTGGAGATGGTGTTAATGTAGGTGGTGGTGGAGGTGGTGGTGGTGGTGGTGTTATTGTAGGTGGTGGTGGTGGTGGTGTTATTGTAGGTGTCAAAGATTGTGGTGGTGGTGGTGTTATTGTAGGTGGTGGTGTTATTGTAGGTGCAGGTGGTGTTGCTATAGGTGGTGGTGGCTGAGGGGGTGTTGTACGTGGTGGTGGAGGTGGTGGTGTTGTAGGTGGTGGCGGTGGAGGTGGTGTTATTGTAGGTGGTGGTGGTGAAGGTGGTGTTATTGTAGGTGGTGTTGGTTCATTCGTCAGGAAAGAGGAATGTGTCTCCCGACGCGAGTGTTTTGTCAGGTGGTGAACTGAGCACGGATTAAGCACCTGCTGGCTTACCAGTACTGGCTATCAGTGCTTGCTTAACCACTGATCCCCAGCACTAGTAAGCCAGTGGCTGCTTAATCACCCAGTCCCGGTACATACCAGGGATCAGTGATTCAGCAGCTACTGGCTTACTGGTACCAGGGATCAATGAGTCAGCAGCTACTGGCTTACTGGTACCAGGGATCAATGATTCAGCAGCTACTGGCTTACTGGTACCAGGGATCAGTGATTCAGCAGCTGAGTTCCATTATACTGGAGGTTAAGCCTCCGCTAGAGTAGCGGGCGTAGCTTTTACGTCAAATTAAAAAAAAGTGTTACATCCTTGAGTTACGATTTTACAATATACAGTGAGGGGGACGAGAGACGCCAGCAGCAGCAGCTGACAGGACGCCAGCAGCAGCAGCTGACAGGACGCCAGCAGCAGCAGCTGACAGGACGCCAGCAGCAGCAGCTGACTGAGGACGCCAGCAGCAGCAGCAGCTGACAGGGGACACCAGCAGCAGCAGCAGCAGCAGCTGACAAGGGACATCAGCAGCAGCAGTTGACAGGGGACACCAGCAGCAGCAGATGACAGGAGACACCAGCAGCAGCAGCTGACAGGAGACACCAGCAGCAGCAGCTGACAGAGCACACCAGCAGCAACAGCTGACAGGGGACACCAGCAGCAGCAGCTGACAGGAGACAGCAGCAACAGCTGACAGGAGACAACAGCAGCAGCTGACAAGAGACAGCAGCAGCAGCAGCTGACAGGAGACAGCAGCAGCTGACAGGAGACAACAGCAGCAGCAGCAACTGATAGGGGACACCAGCAAAAGCAACTGACAGGGGACACCAGCAACAGCAGCTGACAGGGGACACCAGCAGAAGCAGCTGACAGGGGACACCAGCAGCAGCAGCTGACAGGGGACACCAGCAGCAGCAGCAGCTGACAGGGGACACCAGCAGCAGCTGACAGGGGACACCAGCAGCAGCTGACAGGGGACACCAGCAGCAGCTGACAGCTGAATTTCATATAACCTGTAGTTACCAGCGGTCGCAATATACACAACGAGAAGCAATTATTACTACAGAAAAAGCGTCCTTCCTCCAAAATTTCCACCAGTCAACTATAGTGATAATATAGCATTCATTGTGGTGGAGACGAAAAAAACCTAGAAAAGCTAGATACAGCGATTGATAACAAGGGTTGAGGCTCGACCGTTCGTCACTGTAGGAGCTGTCAGCAATCACCGGTTTCTTCAACACGCAAGTTATACTTTTGTATCAATCAAATCACATGTTACTCGGGTAGATAATTTCAAGTAGATCCTTCATGTGTTAGCCCAAATCACCGACCAGTATGTTTTAAATAAGTGACCCTCTGATCAGATCAGACTGGTCAGAACCCTTGACTGGTCCGAACCCTTGACTGGTTTCAAACGGATTCGTTGGACAATAAAGCAGACTGTAAACGGATGGGGTTGTAGGCGCCTTTATCAAACACAAACAATAAATATAAATCAGGAACGTACACGGTAAGCTGTCCAATATACAAGTACAGTTAGAAACAGAATACAAATAGCTAGAGCTTCATTTAAGGAGGTTATTAATAGAGTATTCAAGAGGTTGCTAGTAGAATTACAGTAAATCAACCATTCAAATCATTATGAAGCTCAGTGTAGTCTGCAGTCAATCTAACAAACGGGCTTCCACATGGATAAATTGTCATTTTTGTGGAAATTGGTGTCACGCCCCTTGTGCAGATATCCAAGAACTAGCTACAAGCAGTATTAAAACAGGGAAGTGTTTTTGGGTATGCCCAAATGAGATAAATCTGTGGACTAAAATCACAAGGGTATTAAAAGAGGATAACATCAAAGCTGCTTTCATAGACAACCTGGAAGCTTTCTACAACAGATGGGAACATAAAAAGTCTGGGCTGAATGGTACTGCCCTTGATACTGGCCATGTAGTCAGAAACTGTAAGGCTGGAGGTGATGTCCTGGTAGTCAGTAAATGTGGGGCTGATAGTGCTGTCCTGGGAGACAGTAATGGTGAAGCTGAAGGTGCTGTCCTGGGAGACAGTAATGGTGAAGCGGGAGGTGCTGTCCTGGGAGACAGTAATGGTGAAGCTGGAGGTGCTGTCCTGGGAGACAGTAATGGTGAAGCTGGAGATTTTGTCCAGGTAGTCGGGAATTATACGCAGGAAGGAATACATATAAATGACCTCATAGGGGACAGGAGCCGTAGTGGGGAAACAAGTGTAGTCAAAGATAAGATAAAACCAATATTGCAAACTAGAAATACCACAGGAAATAGCAAACAAGAGGACTCCACTAGCAATAGTGAGGATATATTACCAAAAACAACTGGTGGGAGCTCCATTGTTGGTGCTAGGGAGGATAGGAATAAGACAGGGAAACATGCACCAACAGGGAATACAGTCACAGAAACCCAAGGCAAACGGAAACCAAGCCTGTGCACATACTATGCACTTGGTATCTGCAGGCATGGGAAATCTGAAAAAACAGACGGGACGTGCAACTATGATCACCCTAGAAAATGCCGTGCCCATATGACAACAGGAAAATGCAAACTCCCTTCCTGTAAGCTTTTTCACCCTGAAATGTGTACCTCTTCAGTACAGGAAAGACTGTGCTATAACTTAAATTGCCAGGCACACCATCTAAAGGGGACAAAAAGATACAAAACATCCAGGCCATGGGAAAACCTGGGTAGCCACAGCCACTCAAGAGGGAGAGGTTTTTTAGTGCCAGGAAGGAAAAAAAAACTGGCAGGAAATGGCAGAAATCGTACACCAAATCCAGTCATTCCTGGAGTGGAACCACAGTCGATGGCCTCCACTCCAAACCAACAGATACAGATACTAATGCCGGAAAAAAAATCCCCCCCCCCAGTACCAACAAGACCACCAGTCCGATGACATTCTTCTTTGCAAATATACAGGGTCTAAAGCCAGGAACAAACAACAAAATACCTTTCATCCGTGGACTGCTTGCAGAGGCAAAGGCAATGTTCGCGGCTTTCACTGAGACCCACATAAAGGATCACTTGGACAACGAAATATGGATCCCAGGTTACAACCTATACAGATGTGACAGAGTGAACTGGCAAAAGAGGGGGGGGGGGTTGGCCTGTACATTGCAGAGTCACTTGTTTGCACAGAACTGCTTAATGCCTCAAATGATGTAGTGGAAGTTTTAGCAGTAAAGGTCGAGAACCAAAACCTAGTCATTGTGGTAGTCTACAAGCCTCCAGATGCAACATCCCAGCAATTCCAGGAACAGCTGTTAAAAATTGACCACTGTCTGGAAAATCTTCCAGCTCCTGCACCCAACATCTTGCTCCTGGGGGATTTCAACTTAAGGCACCTAAAATGGAGGAATATAGCAAATATTATTGTTGCAGTAATAACACCAGGAGGCAGCTCTGATGAAAACTCACACTCACACGAGCTTTTAAATGTCTGAACAAAATTCAATTTAAACCAGCAAATAATAGAGCCTACTAGACTGGAGAATACACTAGACCTCATCGTCACTAACAATGATGATCTGATAAGAAATGTCACCATATCAAAAACAATATACTCAGATCACAACATAATTGAGGTTCAGACATGTATGCATGGAGCCCCAGACTGACATAATGAGATTAGTCACGAGGGAGCATTCACCAAATTCAACTTCAATAACAAAAACATAAAGTGGGACCAAGTAAACCAAGTCCTAACCGATATAAGCTGGGAAGATATACTAAGCAACACAGACCCCAACTTATGCCTAGAACAGATTAACTTGGTGGCACTCGATGTATGCACAAGGCTTATTCCTCTAAGAAAAAGGAGGAGTAGATGTAAAATAGAAAGAGACAGGCGCTCCCTTTACAGGCGACGGAAAAGAATAACAGAGCGGCTAAAAGAGGTCAATATATCTGAAATGCGTAGGGAGACACTGGTCAGAGAAATAGCAAGCATCGAACTTAAGCTAAAGGAATCTTATAGGAGTCAGGAATCGCGGGAAGAACTAAAAGCCATAAATGAAATCGAAAGAAACCCAAAGTATTTCTTCTCCTATGCCAAATCAAAGTCGAGAACAACGTCCAGTATTGGGCCCCTACTTAAACAAGATGGGTCCTACACAGATGACAGCAAGGAAATGAGTGAGCTACTCAAGTCCCAATATGACTCAGTTTTTAGCAAGCCGCTAACCAGACTGAGAGTCGAAGATCAAAATGAATTTTTTATGAGAGAGCCACAGAATTTGGTTAACACAAGCCTATCCGATGTTATCCTGAAGCCAAATGACTTCGAACAGGCGATAAATGACATGTCCATGCACTCTGCCCCAGGGCCAGACTCATGGAACTCCGTGTTCATCAAGAACTGCAAGAAGCCCCTATCACGAGCCTTTTCCATCCTATGGAGAGGGAGCATGGACACGGGGGTCGTCCCACAGTTACTAAAAACAACAGACATAGCCCCACTCCACAAAGGGGGCAGTAAAGCAACAGCAAAGAACTACAGACCGATAGCATTAACATCCCATATCATAAAAATCTTTGAAAGGGTACTAAGAAGCAAGATCACCACCCATCTAGAAACCCATCAGTTACACAACCCAGGACAACATGGGTTTAGAACAGGTCGCTCATGTCTGTCTCAACTATTGGATCACTACAAGGTCCTAGATGCACTAGAAGACAAAACGAATGCAGATGTAATATATACAGACTTTGCAAAAGTCTTCGACAAGTGTGACCATGGCGTAATAGAGCACAAAATGCGTGCTAAAGGAATAACAGGAAAAGTCGGTCGATGGATCTATAATTTCCTCATTAACAGAACACAGAGAGTAGTCGTCAACAGAGTAAAGTCCGAGGCAGCTACGGTGAAAAGCTCTGTTCCACAAGGCACAGTACTCGCTCCCATCTTGTTCCTCATCCTCATATCCGACATAGACAAGGATGTCAGCCACAGCACCGTGTCTTCCTTTGCAGATGACACCCGAATCTGCATGACAGTGTCCTCCATTGCAGACACTGCAAGGCTCGAGGCGGACATCAACCAAATCTTTCAGTGGGCTGCAGAAAACAATATGAAGTTCAACGATGAGAAATTTCAATTACTCAGATATGGTAAACACGAGGAAATTAAATCTTCATCAGAGTACAAAACAAATTCTGGCCACAAAATAGAGCGAAACACCAACGTCAAAGACCTGGGAGTGATCATGTCGGAGGATCTCACCTTCAAGGACCATAACATTGTATCAATCGCATCTGCTAGAAAAATGACAGGATGGATAATGAGAACCTTCAAAACTAGGGAGGCCAAGCCCATGATGACACTCTTCAGGTCACTTGTTCTATCTAGGCTGGAATATTGCTGCACTCTAACAGCACCTTTCAAGGCAGGTGAAATTGCCGACCTAGAAAATGTACAGAGAACTTTCACAGCGCGCATAACGGAGATAAAACACCTCAATTATTGGGAGCGCTTGAGGTTCCTAAACCTGTATTCCCTGGAACGCAGGCGGGAGAGATACATGATTATATACACCTGGAAAATCCTAGAGGGACTAGTACCGAACTTGCACACGAAAATCACTCACTACGAAAGCAAAAGACTTGGCAGACGATGCAACATCCACCCAATGAAAAGCAGGGGTATCACTAGCACGTTAAGAGACCATACAATAAGTGTCAGGGGCCCGAGACTGTTCAACTGCCTCCCAGCATACATAAGGGGGATTACCAACAGACCCCTGGCAGTCTTCAAGCTGGCACTGGACAAGCACCTAAAGTCGGTTCCTGACCAGCCGGGCTGTGGCTCGTACGTTGGTTTGCGTGCAGCCAGCAGTAACAGCCTGGTTGATCAGGCTCTGATCCACCAGGAGACCTGGTCACAGACCGGGCCGCGGGGGCGTTGACCCCCGGAACTCTCTCCAGGTAAACTCCAGGACACCAGCAGCAGCTGACAGGGGACATCAGTATCAGCAGCAGCTGACAGGGGACATCAGCAGCAACAGCTGACAGGGGACATCAGCAGCAGCAGCTGACAGGGGACATCAGCAGCAGCAGCTGACAGGGGACATCAGCAGCAACAACAGCTGACAGGGGACATCAGGAGCAACAACAGCTGACAGGGGACATCAGCAGCAACAACAGCTGACAGGGGACATCAGCAGCAACAACAGCTGACAGGGGACATCAGCAGCAACAACAGCTGACAGGGGACATCAGCAGCAACAACAGCTGACAGGGGACATCAGCAGCAACAACAGCTGACAGGGGACATCAGCAGCAACAACAGCTGACAGGGGACATCAGCAGCAACAACAGCTGACAGGGGACATCAGCAGCAACAACAGCTGACAGGGGACATCAGCAGCAACAACAGCTGACAGGGGACATCAGGAGCAACAACAGCTGACAGGGGACATCAGCAGCAACAACAGCTGACAGGGGACATCAGCAGCAACAACAGCTGACAGGGGACATCAGCAGCAACAACAGCTGACAGGGGACATCAGCAGCAACAACAGCTGACAGGGGACATCAGCAGCAACAACAGCTGACAGGGGACATCAGCAGCAACAACAGCTGACAGGGGACATCAGCAGCAACAACAGGTGACAGGGGACATCAGGAGCAACAACAGCTGACAGGGGACATCAGCAGCAACAACAGCTGACAGGGGACATCAGCAGCAACAACAGCTGACAGGGGACATCAGCAGCAACAACAGCTGACAGACATCAGCAGCAGCTGACAGGGGACATCAGGAGCAACAACAGCTGACAGGGGACATCAGGAGCAGCAACAACAGCTGACAGGGGACATCAGCAGCAACAACAGACAGGGGACATCAGCAGCTGACAGGGGACACAGCTGACAGACATCAGCAGCAGCTGACAGGGGACATCAGCAGCAACAACAGCTGACAGCAGCAGCTGACAGGGGACACAGCAACAACAGCAGCAACAACAGCTGACAGGGGACATCAGGAGCAACAACAGCTGACAGACATCAGCAGCAGCTGACAGGGGACACAGCTGACAGGGGACATCAGCAGCAACAACAGCTGACAGGGGACATCAGCAGCAACAACAGCTGACAGGGGACATCAGCAGCAACAACAGCTGACAGGGGACATCAGGAGCAACAACAGCTGACAGGGGACATCAGCAGCAACAACAGCTGACAATGGCAAAGGTTACAATCACATCCAGCAAAGGAAAGTTTCACGTTTTTTATAATATTTTTTCAATTGTTAAATGTTGCCTGAGATGACTGTGATTACTTCCACACACACTGTTACAAGACGGTACATCCACACACACTGTTACACGACGGTACATCCACACTCACTGTTACAAGACGGTACATCCACACACACTGTTACAAGACGGTACATCCACACTCACTGTTACACGACGGTACATCCACACACACTGTTACAAGACGGTACATCCACACACACTGTTACAAGACGGTACATCCACACACACTGTTACAAGACGGTACATCCACACACACTGTTACAAGACGGTACATCCACACACACTGTTACAAGACGGTACATCCACACACACTGTTACAAGACGGTACATCCACACACACTGTTACAAGACGGTACATCCACACACACTGTTACAAGACGGTACATCCACACACACTGTTACAAGACGGTACATCCACACACACTGTTACAAGACGGTACATCCACACACACTGTTACAAGACGGTACATCCACACACACTGTTACAAGACGGTACATCCACACACACTGTTACAAGACGGTACATCCACACACACTGTTACAAGACGGTACATCCACACACACTGTTACAAGACGGTACATCCACACACACTGTTACAAGACGGTACATCCACACACACTGTTACAAGACGGTACATCCACACACACTGTTACAAGACGGTACATCCACACACACTGTTACAAGACGGTACATCCACACACACTGTTACAAGACGGTACATCCACACACACTGTTACACGACGGTACATCCACACACACTGTTACACGACGGTACATCCACACACACTGTTACAAGACGGTACATCCACACTCACTGTTACAAGGCGGTACATCCACACACACTGTTACAAGACGGTACATCCACACACACTGTTACAAGACGGTACATCCACACACACTGTTACAAGACGG
The DNA here is from genome assembly GCF_038502225.1 of Cherax quadricarinatus. Taxonomy (NCBI): domain Eukaryota; kingdom Metazoa; phylum Arthropoda; class Malacostraca; order Decapoda; family Parastacidae; genus Cherax; species Cherax quadricarinatus. The sequence continues at coordinate 18,604,944 of NC_091308.1, forward strand.
TACATCCACACACACTGTTACAAGACGGTACATCCACACACACTGTTACAAGACGGTACATCCACACACACTGTTACAAGACGGTACATCCACACACACTGTTACAAGACGGTACATCCACACACACTGTTACAAGACGGTACATCCACACACACTGTTACAAGACGGTACATCCACACACACTGTTACAAGACGGTACATCCACACACACTGTTAGAAGACGGTACATCCACACACACTGTTACAAGACGGTACATCCACACACACTACAAGACGGTTCCACACACACTGTTGTTCCACACAGTTACAAGACGGTACATCCACACACACTGTTACAAGACGGTACATCCACACACACTGTTACAAGACGGTACATCCACACACACTGTTACAAGACGGTACATCCACACACACTGTTACAAGACGGTACATCCACACACACTGTTACAAGACGGTACATCCACACACACTGTTACAAGACGGTACATCCACACACACTGTTACACGACGGTACATCCACACACACTGTTACACGACGGTACATCCACACACACTGTTACAAGACGGTACATCCACACACACTGTTACACGACGGTACATCCACACTCACTGTTACAAGACGGTACATCCACACACACTGTTACAAGACGGTACATCCACACACACTGTTACAAGACGGTACATCCACACACACTGTTACAAGACGGTACATCCACACACACTGTTACAAGACGGTACATCCACACACACTGTTACAAGACGGTACATCCACACACACTGTTACAAGACGGTACATCCACACACACTGTTACAAGACGGTACATCCACACACACTGTTAGAAGACGGTACATCCACACACACTGTTGTACATACTGTTATAAGACGGTACATCCACACACACTGTTACAAGACGGTACATCCACACACACTGTTACAAGACGGTACATCCACACACACTGTTACAAGACGGTACATCCACACACACTGTTAGAAGACGGTACATCCACACACACTGTACAAGACGGTACATACTGTTACAAGACGGTACATCCACACACACTGTTACAAGACGGTACATCCACACACACTGTTACAAGACGGTACATCCACACACACTGTTACAAGACGGTACATCCACACACACTGTTACAAGACGGTACATCCACACACACTGTTACAAGACGGTACATCCACACACACTGTTAGAAGACGGTACATCCACACACACACTGTTAGAAGACGGTACATCCACACACACTGTTAGAAGACGGTACATCCACACACACACACACATCCACACACACTGTTACAAGACGGTACATCCACACACACTGTTACAAGACGGTACATCCACACACACTGTTACAAGACGGTACATCCACACACACTGTTACAAGACGGTACATCCACACACACTGTTACAAGACGGTACATCCACACACACTGTTACAAGACGGTACATCCACACACACTGTTAGAAGACGGTACATCCACACACACTGTTACAAGACGGTACATCCACACACACTGTTACAAGACGGTACATCCACACACACTGTTAGAAGACGGTTTGAAGATGGTACATCCACACACACAAGACGGTACATCCACACACACTGTTACAAGACGGTACATCCACACACACTGTTACAAGACGGTACATCCACACACACTGTTACAAGACGGTACATCCACACACACTGTTACAAGACGGTACATCCACACACACTGTTACAAGACGGTACATCCACACACACTGTTACAAGACGGTACATCCACATACACTGTTACAAGACGGTACATCCACACACACACTGTTACAACACGGTACATCCACACACACACTGTTACAACACGGTACATCCACACTCACTGTTACACGACGGTACATCCACACACACTGTTACAAGACGGTACATCCACACTCACTGTTACACGACGGTACATCCACACTCACTGTTACACGACGGTACATCCACACTCACTGTTACACGACGGTACATCCACACTCACTGTTACACGACGGTACATCCACACTCACTGTTACACGACGGTACATCCACACTCACTGTTACACGACGGTACATCCACACACACTGTTACAAGACGGTACATCCACACTCACTGTTACACGACGGTACATCCACACTCACTGTTACAAGACGGTACATCCACACACAGAAGACGGTACATCCACACACACTGTTACAAGACGGTACATCCACACACACTGTTACAAGACTGTACATCCACACACACTGTTAGAAGACGGTACATCCACACACACTGTTACAAGACGGTTCCACACACACTGAAGACGGTACATCCACACACACTGTTACAAGACGGAACTGTTACAAGTCGGTACATCCACACACACTGTAAGAAGACGGTACATCCACACACACTGTTAGAAGACGGTACATCCACACACACTGTTACAAGACGGTACATCCACACACACTGTTAGAAGACGGTCCAAACACATACAAGACGGTACACACACACTGTTACAAGACGGTACATCCACACACACTGTTAGAAGACGGTACATCCACACACACTGTTACAAGACGGTACATCCACACACACTGTTAGAAGACGGTACATACACTGTTCGGTACATCCACACACTGTTACAAGACGGTACATCCACACACACTGTTACAAGACGGTACATCCACACACACTGCTACTGTTAGAAGACGGTACATCCACACACACTGTTACAAGACGGTACACACACACTGTTACAAGACGGTACATCCACACACACTGTTACAAGACGGTACATCCACACACACTGTTAGAAGACGGATACATCCACACACACTGTTACAAGACGGTACATCCACACACACTGTTAGAAGACGGTACATCCACACACACTGTTACAAGACGGTACATCCACACACACTGTTACAAGACGGTACATCCACACACACTGTTACAAGACGGTACATCCACACACACTGTTACAAGACGGTACATCCACACACACTGTTACAAGACGGTACATCCACACACACTGTTACAAGACGGTACATCCACACACACTGTTACAAGACGGTACATCCACACACACTGTTACAAGACGGTACATCCACACACACTGTTACAAGACGGTACATCCACACACACTGTTAGAAGACGGTACATCCACACACACTGTTACAAGACGGTACATCCACACACACTGTTAGAAGACGGTACATCCACACACACTGTTACAAGACGGTACATCCACACACACTGTTACAAGACGGTACATCCACACACACTGTTACAAGACGGTACATCCACACACACTGTTAGAAGACGGTACATCCACACACACTGTTACAAGACGGTACATCCACACACACTGTTAGAAGACGGTACATCCACACACACTGTTACAAGACGGTACATCCACACACACTGTTACAAGACGGTACATCCACACACACTGTTACAAGACGGTACATCCACACACACTGTTACAAGACGGTACATCCACACACACTGTTACAAGACGGTACATCCACACACACTGTTACAAGACGGTACATCCACACACACTGTTACAAGACGGTACATCCACACACACTGTTACAAGACGGTACATCCACACACACTGTTAGAAGACGGTACATCCACACACACACTGTTAGAAGACGGTACATCCACACACACTGTTACAAGACGGTACATCCACACACACTGTTACAAGACGGTACATCCACACACACTGTTACAAGACGGTACATCCACACACACTGTTACAAGACGGTACATCCACACACACTGTTAGAAGACGGTACATCCACACACACTGTTACAAGACGGTACATCCACACACACTGTTACAAGACGGTACATCCACACACACTGTTACAAGACGGTACATCCACACACACTGTTAGAAGACGGTACATCCACACACACTGTTAGAAGACGGTACATCCACACACACTGTTAGAAGACGGTACATCCACACACACTGTTAGAAGACGGTACATCCACACACACACTGTTCCACAGACAGTTACAAGACGGTACATCCACACACACTGTTAGAAGACGGTACATCCACACACACTGTTAGAAGACGGTACATCCACACACACTGTTAGAAGACGGTACATCCACACACACTGTTACAAGACGGTACATCCACACACACTGTTACAAGACGGTACATCCACACACACTGTTACAAGACGGTACATCCACACACACTGTTACAAGACGGTACATACAAGACGGTACATCCACACACACTGTTAGAAGACGGTACATCCACACACACTGTTAGAAGACGGTACATCCACACACACTGTTAGAAGACGGTACATCCACACACACTGTTACAAGACGGTACATCCACACACACTGTTACAAGACGGTACATCCACACACACTGTTACAAGACGGTACATCCACACACACTGTTACAAGACGGTACATCCACACACACTGTTACAAGACGGTACATCCACACACACTGTTAGAAGACGGTACATCCACACACACTGTTACAAGACGGTACATCCACACACACTGTTAGAAGACGGTACATCCACACACACTGTTAGAAGACGGTACATCCACACACACTGTTAGAAGACGGTACATCCACACACACTGTTAGAAGACGGTACATCCACACACACTGTTAGAAGACGGTACATCCACACACACTGTTAGAAGACGGTACATCCACACACACTGTTACAAGACGGTACATCCACACACACTGTTACAAGACGGTACATCCACACACACTGTTACAAGACGGTACATCCACACACACTGTTACAAGACGGTACATCCACACACACTGTTACAAGACGGTACATCCACACACACTGTTAGAAGACGGTACATCCACACACACTGTTAGAAGACGGTACATCCACACACACACTGTTAGAAGACGGTACATCCACACACACTGTTAGAAGACGGTACATCCACACACACTGTTAGAAGACGGTACATCCACACACACTGTTAGAAGACGGTACATCCACACACACTGTTAGAAGACGGTACATCCACACACACACTGTTAGAAGACGGTACATCCACACACACTGTTACAAGACGGTACATCCACACACACTGTTAGAAGACGGTACATCCACACACACTGTTACAAGACGGTACATCCACACACACTGTTAGAAGACGGTACATCCACACACACTGTTACAAGACGGTACATCCACACACACTGTTACAAGACGGTACATCCACATACACTGTTACAAGACGGTACATCCACACACGCTGTTAGAAGACGGTACATACAAGACGGTACATCCACACACACACTGTTAGAAGACGGTACATCCACACACACTGTTAGAAGACGGTACATCCACACACACTGTTACAAGACGGTACATCCACACACACTGTTAGAAGACGGTACATCCACACACACTGTTAGAAGACGGTACATCCACACACACTGTTACAAGACGGTACATCCACACACACTGTTACAAGACGGTACATCCACACACACTGTTACAAGACGGTACATCCACACACACTGTTAAGACGGTACACGACGGTACATCCACACACACTGTTACAAGACGGTACATCCACACACACTGTTACAAGACGGTACATCCACACTCACTGTTACACGACGGTACATCCACACTCACTGTTACAAGACGGTACATCCACACACACTGTTACAAGACGGTACATCCACACTCACTGTTACACGACGGTACATCCACACTCACTGTTACACGACGGTACATCCACACTCACTGTTACAAGACGGTACATCCACACACACTGTTACAAGACGGTACATCCACACACACTGATACAAGACGGTACATCCACACACACTGTTACAAGACGGTACATCCACACACACTGTTAGAAGACGGTACATCCACACACACTGTTACAAGACGGTACATCCACACACACTGTTACAAGACGGTACATCCACACACACTGTTACAAGACGGTACATCCACACACACTGTTACAAGACGGTACATCCACACACACTGTTAGAAGACGGTACATCCACACACACTGTTAGAAGACGGTACATCCACACACACTGTTACAAGACGGTACATCCACACACACTGTTAGAAGACGGTACATCCACACACACTGTTACAAGACGGTACATCCACACACACTGTTAGAAGACGGTACATCCACACACACTGTTAGAAGACGGTACATCCACACACACTGTTACAAGACGGTACATCCACACACACTGTTACAAGACGGTACATCCACACACACTGTTACAAGACGGTACATCCACACACACTGTTAGAAGACGGTACATCCACACACACTGTTAGAAGACGGTACATCCACACACACACTGTTAGAAGACGGTACATCCACAGACACTGTTACAAGACGGTACATACAAGACGATACATCCACACACACTGTTACAAGACGGTACATCCACACACACTGTTACAAGACGGTACATCCACACACACTGTTAGAAGACGGTACATCCACACACACTGTTAGAAGACGGTACATCCACACACACTGTTAGAAGACGGTACATCCACACACACTGTTAGAAGACGGAACATCATCCACACACACTGTTAGAAGACGGTACATCCACACACACTGTTACAAGACGGTACATCCCACACACACTGTTAGAAGACGGTACACACACACTGTTAGAAGACGGTACATCCACACACACACTGTTAGAAGACGGTACATCCACACACACTGTTAGAAGACGGTACATCCACACACACTGTTAGAAGACGGTACATCCACACACACTGTTACAAGACGGTACATCCACACACACACTGTTACAACACGGTACATCCACACACACTGTTACAAGACGGTACATCCACACACACTGTTAGAAGACGGTACATCCACACATACTGTTACAAGACGGTACACACACACTGTTACAACACGGTACATCCACACACACTGTTACAAGACGGTACATCCACATACACTGTTACAAGACGGTACATCCACACACACACTGTTACAACACGGTACATCCACACACACACTGTTACAACACGGTACATCCACAAGAAACTCTGACAGTATGAGTGCAGAATATGTACTCGTGGTAGTACAGATAAGCCGTTTGTTAAGTCGTTCAAACGTAGCCTGAATCCTTGTGTGTTCAGGATACAACAATATGATACATGTACTGTGAAATGCACTGTTAAACTACAGTAGCAGATGTTACAGCAGGAGAAACAGTAGAAGCTGCAACAGGAGTGTAAACAATAGGAGCTGAAGCAGAAGGTGCAGCAGGGAAAAGGTCATCGTGATGAGCAGTAATGCTTCTAGAGCATAAACAGCAGTTGTACCAGTAGCAGCAGAAGCAGCAGGTGTGACATCGGTGATAGCAGGAGTGGTAGTAGCAGGAGGCTCGAGCAGCAACAGCAGAAGGAAGATAGGGCAGCAGTAGTAGGAGGTTCGGGCAGCTGTAACATCTGCCGTGCTTGCTGTGGCTACTATTACTATCCCACTCGTTGAAACTGCAATCCTTTGCGGGGACGCTGCTGTCCTGTCCGTGGGGAATTTCACCTTGCTTTATACTAGATGTTGGCTGCACACCGGCGCTGCATACTCATGATGTCCTACCCTCAGTCTTCTCTCCCTATCTTCCAACTTCACAATTTTGCTCGGGTTAAACTCAAAGAAACCTAGTGTTCGACCATTCCGTGTCCTCCTGCAACCATCTTCCCTTGAATGTATATCCTCTTCGTAATTCTGACATCCTCAAACAAGGATACGTAGGTGTTCATTACTGAAAGCGGGTCATTAATTTACACTGATGTGGGACGCTGCTAATGTTTCACCCCTGTCTTATATATGATATAACAATGGTTATAAATGACCATAATTTTTAAAGGGGTGGACCGGTAAGCCAGCGGAAGGCCTCGGTCAGATGACCAAAAGCTCCAAAGGCGGGTCATCATCTGACTAAGACCCGCGTCAGGAAACATTTGTCCTGTTTCCTGACGAACCTTACCTAACCTAACCCCTGTATTATCGTTCAGGCATGGAATTTATCCATAATAATGACCCCGGGATTCTTCTGTTTGCTCCCCACTGTAGTTACGTCTCTAATGGTAGTGACGTCACTGTTGTGGCTACGTCTCCAGCGGTGATGACGTCACTACTGAAGCTACGTCTCCAGTGGTAGTGACGCCACTGCTTTAGCTACATCTCCAGCGGTGGTGACGTCACTGTTGTAGCCACGCCTCCAGTGGTGGTGACATCACTGCCGTTATTGATGTCATAAGCAGTGTCAATTATTCATGTTGTTTCTATCTCCTCGTCTGCTCGTTTATGGTTCTTAACTACTTAATGATTCTTGACTGTTTAACAATTCCTAAACTGTTTATCGAGTCTGAACCGTTTAACGAGTGGAAAGTTGCAGCTACAGTTATTTCTTGGTCGACCACAACCTCGTTATCATATTTCTTTAAACACTTTAATGGTGTGAAGAATTTACTTATCAAGGACACGGATTTCTTATTTTCCAGCAGTAAACTCTAAAATACCATTATTTATATAATAATAATAATAATAATAATAATAATAATAATAATAATAATTATTATTATTATTATTATTATTTATTTTTGTAATAACATATTTAAAGTCATCAATGAGGTAAGTAATTTTATTCAGGTATACACAGATACTGTTACAAAGATTATCATACATGGCAGCATATGTGCACAGAACCTGGGTAACCCACTGGGGTCGAGATATATAACACAAAAGGCGAGAAGAGGAGCTGGTGCAATGTATGATGGGAGAGAGAGAGAGAGAGAGAGAGAGAGAGAGAGAGAGAGAGAGAGAGAATAATAGTGTCTTGGAAGAGTGAGAGAATGAATGAGAGAGATGAAAATCTGGTAGGTATGAGTGGAGAGCTCGACCATCCATGCACATGACCTACATTCCCTTCACTCGCTCAAGAGCTCCTGCCTACAAGGCTTCCAGCCAAACAGCTTTCGTTTTCCGCAGCCTCGTCGTGGTGAGGTATTACCTCCTGTGTGCTGTTATTGTTGCTATTGTTTGGAGTACTTTGCTGCTCTTCGTCGTTACATTTGTCGTATCTGGCGCTGTCGTGCATTTACGACCCATGTGCGGGGTTTCCAGGAAGGTTTTCACACCTTCTGATTAGCTTCAAGCAGAGGTTTCTACAGATTCCGTTGGTCAGTTGATCTCCTTGATCCACTATGAATTCATAAGTTCCCGCTTCCATACGCCTGACCTGGAAACACAAGCTAAATTGATTTATTAATTATTGATTTACATCAAGCATCAAATCCGTGTGTAGGTCATTCAGCGCAAGAACTTTTGTGGGATCGATCCTCCAATCGTTAATCGAGACAGACAAGCTACCTACTTGTAAATAATCTTCCGCGATACACTGAAGGTATTCACTCATTTTGAAAAATATGGGTAGACCTAAACACTGACCAACGAGCATGTAACTGTCACATGGACGGAAAACCAAAACGAGCAGTACAAACGAGTCCAAAAATGAATTCAGTCCTGACTAATGGTTCGGTTCTCACCAAATACAACTGAAAAATATGTAGATTCTAATGTTAAAAATATATATCTTCAGGTGAACTGTGTTATAATGTACAGTATCATACACTGTATGTTATACTGATGTATAATACACTAGTCAGCTGTGTTATCCTGCTGCATCATACTCTGTGTGTGTGTAATATTACTGTATACCAGCTTCAGTTCAGTCTCGGTACAGTGTACACAGTGCAGTAGTCTTGGTACAGTGTACACAGTGCAGTAGTCTTGGTACAATGTACACAGTGCAGTAGTCTTGGTACAATGTACACAGTGCAGTAGTCTTGGTACAATGTACACAGTGCAGTAGTCTTGGTACAGTGTACACAGTGCAGTAGTCTTGGTACAGTGTACACAGTGCAGTAGTCTTGGTACAGTGTACACAGTGCAGTAGTCTTGGTACAGTGTACACAGTGCAGTAGTCTTGGTACAGTGTACACAGTGCAGTAGTCTTGGTACAGTGTACACAGTGCAGTAGTCTCGGTACAATGTACACAGTGCAGTAGTCTTGGTACAGTGTACACAGTGCAGTAGTCTCGGTACAATGTACACAGTGCAGTAGTCTTGGTACAGTGTACACAGTGCAGTAGTCTTGGTACAGTGTACACAGTGCAGTAGTCTCGGTACAATGTACACAGTGCAAAATATATATCTTCAGGTGAACTGTGTTATAATGTACAGTATCATACACTGTATGTTATACTGATGTATAATACACTAGTCAGCTGTGTTATCCTGCTGCATCATACTCTGTGTGTGTAATATTACTGTATACCAGCTTCAGTTCAGTTTCGGTACAGTGTACA
>NC_091308.1:18622859-18660359 GCF_038502225.1 Cherax quadricarinatus
TCAATGCATTTTCTCCGTCTTAAGTCGTCTTCTTTAATAACTAGTTTAGCTTCATTGAATTTCATGATGTTGTAGCCACGGTGTTGTGAATTGTTGTAGCCACTGTGTTGTGAATTGTTGCAGCCACGGTATTGTGAATTGTTGCAGCCACTGTGTTGTGAATTGTTGTAGCCACTGTGTTGTGAATTGTTGCAGCCACGGTATTGTGAATTGTTGCAGCCACGGTATTGTGAATTATTGCAGCCACTGTGTTGTTAATTATTGCAGCCACGGTGTTGTGAACTGTTGCTGCGACGGTGTTGTGAACTGTTGCAGCCACGGTGTTGAGAATTGTTGCAGCCATGGTGTTGTGAACTGTTGCTGCGACGGTGTTGTGAACTGTTGTAGAGCTACGGTGTTGTGAACTGTTGTAGAGCCACGGTGTTGTGAACTGTTGTAGAGCCACGGTGTTGTGAACTGTTGTAGAGCCACGGTGTTGTAACATTTAGTCTTCACACTGAGAGTCTGCACGCACCTCCGGCACCGTCAGGATGCTTGCTGTAATTTCTGAGAACCGGAGAGATGACTAACATTTAACGGTACATTAGAATACAGCTAGTGGTCTGAATACTTTCTAGGATAACTGAGAGGTGTGCATCCCTCGTTGTGTATCCTTAAGAGTTCACATTAATTCCATTGTTTTAGTGATTAATGTATGCCTGACTTCATCAAGAACCTAATATGGCAGTTTTAATGTCCATCGTGTAATCGATAGATCTTCAGATCAAGAAACCAGACACACCAGTTCTAGGATAACTTATAACAAGAAGGAAGCTAGGTTTGTGTGATGATGCGACGAAGCTCTAAACCCACGTGGAGATAGGGAAATACAGTTAGGCAGCGAGTCATTCTCCTTATTATTGTACAGAGGCTCCAACCTCTGTATCTCCTTGTTCTGAGTTGCTCAAGCGAGCTTAGTGCTTCATATACAATATAATAATAATAATAATAATAATAATAATAATAATAATAATAATAATAATAATAATAATAATATAAAAAATCTTGACTATTTACAGTGACCGAAACTATAAGGAAATAAATTTGTCGGTCTCTGGTGAGTCACTTGTGACCTTCATGGTTCTTGTTGACCATGTCAGCTGCCTTCATGGTTCTGGCTATGTCAGCTGCCTTCATGGTTCTGGCTATGTCAGCTGCCTGAAGCGTGATCTTCATGGTTCTGGCTATGTCGGCCACCATTGTCATTACTTCTTGGAAGGGATACTCTGGAAATGTTGTAGCAATAAAATAATGTATTTTTATTGTTTCAACATGATTTGAACTGAGGAGTGAGGAGGTAACAGCAGGTTGAGTGTGGTGCCACCCAGGGAGTGTGAGTGGCCCTCGCGTACGCTGCACCACCCGAAATTTTTTGGGTGGCTCTAGTGGATGGCGCACCTGCCCTCCCGGGCGTGGGTGGCTTGCTTGCTTGCTTGCTTAACGTCCACTAGTATCTTACACAATCATGGATGGCTTGCAACATCGCCCATGGCTAATATTTGTCGTCAAGTTTGCCTGTTCGGCCCAAGATACCTGTTTCCGCTGGAGGTTGGCGTACTTTCAACTGTTTGAGCAGAAAGGTTATCTTCTGGCGTGATGCATACGGCTCAAGCCGTTGTAGCTCCTGAAATCAGTACCTTATCTTCCAGCGGAACTCATACGGCTCAAACCGTCGTAGACCTTAAACTAAATAGCAACAACTTACCAACCAACAGCTCAAGCCATCGTATCCCTTAAAGTAAAAAAACAATAACATTACCAAAGAATTCATACGGCCGTGATGGAGAACTCTCTAATCCCCGGGAGGCGGGAGGTCGGGTTCTTTACTGCTCATGCCGTAGAGGCTTTTAACAACCTCAATGACAACTTATACGACTTAAGCCGTCGAAGCCCTTAAACTTAACAAGGGAAACTTATTTTTCAACGGAGCGAGGTGTCCGTTGGAAGATAAGGTAGGCGCTGTAGCAAGGCTTGGAAGGGTAGAGTTCATTCTTAACTGTATGCACCAGTTCTGGAGGACACACAAAGAGGAAGTGGATGGAGGTGTTCACGTCTCTCTCTTTCCGGTAAAAGGCGGTCTTCCTTGAACGTGTTGGTTCTCACCGTGGCTATGAAACCTCACATAAGTATCCGAAGCTCAGCTATGGACACAGAGACGCAATCTGCAGCACAGGCACTTATAACAACGAGGTTTCGCTTTGTGTAGAGCCTTATCATACAAATATTCTTACCATGTAGAATTTAAGGTGAACATAGAGTCCTTAGCAGATACCCTTGAAATATATGTACTGTGGGTTCCTCTGTTGTCTGGCTTGACCACATACTCCCATGTACACCATATATACTCCCATGTACACCAAGTACTCCCACATACAGCACGTATTTTCATGTGTGATGAAGCTGGAGAGAGACTCACTCACCACCTAAATCAAGTATTAGGCGAGTACAGTTTGGTAGCGTCTCTCTCGCGATCTTCTAGGCTTGATACTCCAGCAATTCTTGAGCTGATTAGTCCACACGGGTTTAGCGCTTTACCCTGAACGCAAGAGGAGATGGAGGCCGGACACAAGTGGTGAGGGAAGGTGGACACAGGGGCTGGGAGGCTAGACACATCTGCTGGGAGGCCGGACACAACTGTTGGGAGGCCTTGCACAAAGAATGAGGGGCCGGACTCAGCTGCTGGGAGGTCGGACACAGCTGCTGGGAGGTCGGACACAACTACTGAGAGGTCGGACGCAGCTGCTGTGACGTCGGACACAATTACTAATAGGTTGGGCTAAGCTGCTGGGAGGTCGGACACCACTACTGAAAGGTTGGACACAGCTGCTAGGAGGTCGGATACAACTACTGAGAAGTAGGACACAGCTGCTGGGAAGTCGGACACAGCTGCTGGGAGGTCGGATACAACTACTGGGAGGTAGGACACAGCTGCTGGGAGGTCGGACACAGCTGTTGAGAGGTCGGACATAAACTAATCCCATCAGAATGCTGTCACAAAAACCTGTACATCAACTTCAGAAAGGTGAGAGACAGCCTTGTGTGTGCCCACCGTCGTCACCACCACTTCAGCCTGGCATTTGACGCACCTGAAGTGAGGTACTATCTCCTGTTGGTACGCGCAGTGTACTTATACTGAGGTGTGTGTGTATGTGTCTCAGTGTATATACACTGAAAGGTGTGCATCTCTTAGGGTATATAAACTGAGGGGCGTGCATATCAGTGTGTGTATATATACCAAGCGGTGTGAATCTCTCAGTGAGTATACACCGTGAGGTATATATATAAGTATGTCGTGCCGAATAGGTAAAACTTGCGGTTTTGGCTTAAATAGCAACGCTCTTCTTGCCGAATAAGGCAAGCGAAAATTTGTGAATTCAATAATTTCGCAAAAATCATTCTGAACTTAACGAAAAAAATATATTTCATTGTATTTATTTATTATTAAATTATTGTAACTTTATCTAAAATATATTTAGTTGGATTAGGCTAAATTAAATTATATATATTTATCAATAACAACACTGCACTAGCCAATGAGTCGAACCCATGCTGTTTTGGCCGCCTCATGGTAAGCGAAAACGCATGACGCTTTAGACCACTAGACCACACAATCCTTAACGATGGCGCATCCAGCCAAGCTAGATGTTGTATCCGCCATCGAAGGACATACGGTGGTGTGGACGCCTCTGATCGCGGGCTCTAACCCCGCCTGTGTTATGGTTTGTTTGCAATCGTGTCATTACGATTTCATGAGTCATTATTTAATGTAAAGCGTCTATATTACGACACTAATGAGGAAATGTTCTCATGCCGGCAATGTTGAGCTGTCTCAGATGTGAAACATTTCTAACACATCTCTCACTCCTCTTCCTCTGTTGTTGCTGTTATTGTTGTCGTTGTTGTTCTTATTGTTGTTGTTGTTGTTTTTGTTCTTTTTCTTCTTGTATGACGTACAACGTGAAACAATGTAACATTGTAGAAATCACAACGTTAGCGCTATGGAATAGAACAAGGAGTCCCGTGGCTCGAACACTAGCGCACTCAGCTCACACACTGAGGTCCGGAGTTCGAATCTCCGGTACGGCTGGAAAACGTCAGGGATGTTTCTATAAGACACCTGCTGTCCCTGTTCATCCATCAGTATAAAATGGGTACCTGGATGTTAGTCGACTGGTGTGGGTCGCATCCTGGGACAAAACTGACCTAATTTGCTCGAAATGCTCAGCATAACAAGCGACTTTCTATATAGTAGTATGTCACTGATGTCAGCTAGGACTGTATACCTTGTACATGTACTTGTATAAATAAAGATATTATATTATTATGTGTGAGTTCCGGCGTGAAGCAAGGTAACATTCTAGGCAGGAAATGTCAGGGAGCGGACAAGAGTGTCTGGGCCGGCGAGTCTGCCCTTCCCACCGTCTTGACCTTATCGTCCCGCCTCGACCATTTCCTATAACAGTATTACGACTCCTCCAACCCACCCTAGGACGACACTAACTCACCCTGGGACGACATTAACCCACCCTTGGACGACACTAACTCACCCTGGGACGACATTAACCCACCCTGGGACGACATTAACCAACTCTAGGACAACACTAACCCACCCTGGGACGACACTAACCCACTCTGGGACGGCATTAACCAGTAAAACTATTGCCAAACACCTCGTGCCTTCCTCGGGATTTCCTCCTGACGTAGAGATGGGCGGGGAAGTGTATCCTAGAATCCAGAGGTCTGTGGACCCTTCATCGGGCAGTGCCTTGATGCCTTGAATGTAAATTTTAGTCGCCTAAAATTATAAAACAATTTATACTTTGTCATAGTAGGACTATAGCCTTCCTGTACATGAGCGCCAACCTTGATTACTAGAACATAATTTCAGCTGCATATGTCTATGTTTGAGCCATAGTCTTGGCTGCTAGGATCATAAAACTGCAGTAAAATCAGTGATATATATATTTATTCGTTAGGTTCACACTGATTTTCGCGGATTTGTGGCAAAAACGAGATTTTTAAATACAATTTTGGTATTTAAATTCTTAAATAGAGAAGGTACATCAATGGAACTAGAAGTCAACTTTAGCTTCTTGCTGGGACCATAGAATCAGCTATGTCTGTGTCTGAGCACCAGCAGTATTGACTCCTAGCACAAGCACACTGGTATACATTTTACCTGGCTTCACCCGGTAACACTGACTTGGCGAAACACTTATTAAATACCAGATGATCCTCTGTACCTCATAATGGAGATCGTAATATCTTGCTTGTTGTTGCTGGCACTCTGCCTGCCGAGCAAGGGTACACCTCTGCTCTGATCTGCAAAAAAAAAAAAAAAAACTGCATTTGCAACTTTCCGCCCAAAGCTAGTCCTGTATTTTTTTTTCAGTATTATGTATAAGTATATTTCTTTCAGTTTTCCCTCTTTTCGACACTGTATCTGTCCGTGGTATGTGTGACATTATATTGATGAAGATCCAGTCTTGCCGAGATAAGCTCAAACACTCGCTCCCAGTGTTTACCAATGTTTCCCACTGACTCACCCAGTACGTCATGGTGGGTTGTGTCTATCGAAGAAGCTCTCAATACCATATCCAAGCGTGTTGTGTCTATCATGGCACCTGTTGATGTGTCTGGGGATCATCGCCCCCCACGGCCAGGTCTCAGGTGAGGCTCTCTGATTGGCGACCTTGGTTAATGCTTGCTGCCACAAGCCCAAATTCGTGCCCAAATTCGTTCCCTATCTCATGCACTGTCTCGTGCATAGAGGATCTTGTCAGGTTTCCTTTAAAAGACAAGGATCGTTAACAATTTCACTCACATGAAAAAAAAAAAACACTGAAAAATCTTAGATTCCTTTATACCGTTTGTGATATTTCTTAGTGTACTGTTGCACTCCTGCAATGTTGAAAGTGCTCTTGTAAGCAATAATTTCATACTGCAAGTTTAGAACCAGTTCCTTGAGATTTTTTTATGTGTAAATTATGCTATTGTTCTCTCATCACTGATAAGTTTGAGGGATACAAGTCGCTTCCTATAATTCAGGTATTTAGTTGAATTGATGCAGGCATTGATTTTTTTCTGTGAATTTCGTTCATCTGCAACATCACCTGCCTTAAAACATGTAAATTACTTAGTCTTACCAGAAAAAAAATGTTGAGTGAGACTTCTATTATTGCATTTTACTTACGAACAATTTGAAGCAGCGAGCTCCAGCTTCCTGAGCCACCGGAAGCTTATTTGGTTTAAAGTTAAGTTTTATTTATCATCATTCACTCATAACATGTTCCATAACTTATCGACATGTATTTTTTTTAAGCAGAATTAATAAATATTCATTTACCAAAAAAAAATAGTATTGTATCCTAGAGAGCTTTCATGTAGCCTCTGTTGAGGTTCCAGTCACCCCCGAGGGGCGCGTGCACCCCTGAGGGACGCGCGTGCACCTCCGGCTGGACACTCCTACTCTAGAGTGCACAAGCCTCATGAAGAGCATCGTTACTGATTTGTTATCTTAATTTGAAGGGTCTTGTTATCTAGCCTATAATTTTCCTGTTATGCTTCTCCAACGTAAGATCTTCCCAGAAGGTAAGACTCTTACATTCCATTTCCACTCAATGGAGCGGTTAGATTCCATTCTGTACTTTGTTCTAGATTTTTCTTATTGGGGTTTTCCAGAACAGGGCGGCAGAAATATATCCTCGTTGAACATCGCATTATTTTACACGGCCCACTCGAAGACATTGATTTTGTCATATTTAATTAAGGTTTGCTGTGTCCTTGATGAATGGCGCTCTCTTAAAATTCTTATTATTGTCTACGAAGGATATTACGGTGTTATGATTTATGTATTTATATGTCAGAGGTGAAAAGGACAGCAATGATATAGACGAGTAAATTACCTTGAGCAGCAAAACTTTTCACTGGCTAGACCTCTGACTAGAATTTACTGATCATTAATCTTTCGATCCGGTTTGCAAAAAAAAAAAAAAAGGTGAAGATCCGTATGTCCATTGTCGTATTTATTTATTTGGTATGAATTGTGTCTTACACCGTGATCACAGTTGTCGAAGACTTCCCCAAAATTTGTGCCTATTACTTCCGTATTTTGTATGTTACACAGTGTCTTACAAGCCATATAGTGGTGATCTAGTTGTGAGAGGCAGGAGAGTCATGGTCTTACCTCCTTGTTGTACTGGGTTGTGTAAATGTTGTGATTCCATGTGTTTAGCAATCTCAGCAATCATTCAAAGATTTTTATATCGTTTGTTCTCGCTGTCATGGTATGGTAGCAGTAATGGTATACAATATCGACGAGATGTATAACACATGTGCACCATCTGGATATCTTAATTCTGACGACGCTTTTCCAACCAGTTTTTCATTAAAAATAAATTAATAATAATAATATCTTTATTTACTACAAGTACATGTACAAGGTATACAGTCCTAGCTGACATCAGTGACATACTACTATATAGAAAGCCACTTGTTATGCAGAGCATTTCAGGCAAATTAGGTCAGTTTTGTCCCAGGATGCAACCCACACAAGTGGACTAACTTCCAGGTGCCCAGTTTACTGACGGGTGAACAGTGACAGCAGGTGGCTAATGGAAACGCGTCCCTAATGTTTTCCAGCCGTACCGGAGGAGATTCGAACTCCGGACCTCAGTGAGTGGAATAAGTGCGCTAGCGATCGAGCTAAGTTGTTGAAACTGGAGACAGTAGAAGACGAGGTAATCAGTCCCTCTGCCTAGCTGGTGTCCAACCACCGTAAACTTGATAAATCTGAGGCATAGGCACGAAGATGGTGGCTTATAAAAGTCACATGTATTATCCTGTCTGACAGAGCAACGCCAAGGAATCTTGGTACAGACAATACCTTCTACGGCTTGTATGCAAACTTCTGACCCAATTCTTGGGCATGACCTACTTCCACTATGGGCTACCGCCCACAGTAACGATACCTTCAATTAGTGCACCTCATGTGACTCCTGTATGAGTGACAATCTTCCAGTCTGTGCCGCCTCAGATTCATCAGGACTACAGTGGTGAACATCTTCATCTAAGGCTAGGCTGAGGGACTGATTACCTCGTCTTCTACTGTCTCCAGTTTCAACACCTTCAAGTAACCTCTGTATTGAACTGATAAAGCCACTGGCAGGCGAAACGTCTTTGGTCTATTTTTTACTGCCATCTTCGTGGAGTTTTACTATCTTGTGTCCCGTGGGCCTCTACTTCTCTTCTTCTTATTGTACCGCTGTCCTTTACGTCTCCTGTTTGGGGGTCCGTTGTCCATAGTATGTCTTCAATTATTTGAGGTCTTGCGGTTCTATTTGTTGGCCTGGAATCTTCTGTCTGTGTCTAGCCACCGGCAGTGCTGTCTGTGTCTAGCCACAGGCAGTGGTGTCTGTGTCTAGCCACCGACAGCGGTGTCAGTGTCTAGCCACAGGCAGTGGTGTCTGTGTCTAGCCACAGGCAGTGGTGTCTGTGTCTAGCCACCGACAGTGGCGTCTGTGTCTAGCACCGACAGTGGTGTCTGTGTCTAGCCACCGGCAGTGGTGTCAGTGTCTAGCCACCGGCAGTGGTGTCTATGTCTAGCCACTAGCAGTGGTGTCTGTGTCTAGCACCGGCAGTGGTGTCTGTGTCTAACACCGGCAGTGGTGTGTGTGTCTAGCCACCGGCAGTGGTGTCTGTGTCTAGCCACCGGGAGCGGTGTCTGTGTCTAGCACCGGCAGTGGTGTCTGTCTAGCCACTGGCAGTGGTGTCTGTATCTAGCCACTGGCAGTGGTGCCTTTGTCTAGCCACCGGCGGTGGTGGCTACCCACCGCCACCGGCAGTGGTGTCTGTATCTAGCCACCGCCACCGGCAGTGGTGTCTGTATCTAGCCACCGCCACCGGCAGTGGTGTCTGTGTCTAACCACTGGCAGTGGTGCCTGTGTCTAGCACCGGCAGTGGTGTCTGTATCTAGCCACCGACAGTGGTGTCTGTGTCTAGTACCGGCAGTGGTGTCTGTGTCTAGCCACAGGCAGTGGTGTCTGTGTCTAGCCGCCGGCAGTGGTGTCTATGTCTAGCCACTTACAGGGTGTCTGTGTCTAGCAACCGGCAGTGGCGTGTGTCTAGTCAACGGCAGCGGTGTCTGTGTCTAGCCACCGGCAGTGGTGCCTGTGTCTAGCCACCGGCAGTGGTGGCTAGCCACCGCCACCGACAGTGGTGTCTGTGTCTAGCCACCGACAGTGGTGTCTGTATCTAGCCACCGACAGTGGTGTCTGTGTCTAGTACCGGCAGTGGTGTCTGTGTCTAGCCACAGGCAGTGGTGTCTGTGTCTAGCCACCGACAGTGGTGTCTGTGTCTAGCACCGGCAGTGGTGTCTGTGTCTAGCCACCGGCAGTGGTGTCTGTGTCTAGCCACCAAGTGGTGTCTGTGTCTAGCAGCGGTGTCTGTCTAGCCACCGGCAGTGGTGTCTGTGTCTAGCACCGGCAGTGGTGTCTGTCTAGCACCGGCAGTGGTGTCTATGTCTAGCCACTGGCAGTGATGTCTGTGTCTAACCGCCGGCAGTGGTGTCTATGTCTAGCCACCGGCAGTGGTGTCTATGTCTAGCCACTGGCAGTGGTGTCTGTGTCTAGCACCGGCAGTAGTGTCTGTGTCTAACACCGGCAGTGGTGTCTGTATCTAGCCACCGACAGTGGTGTCTGTGTCTAGCCACCGACAGTGGTGTCTGTGTCTAGCACCGGCAGTGGTGTCTGTGTCTAGCCACCGAGTGGTGTCTGTGTCTAGCAGCGGTGTCTGTCTAGCCACCGGCAGTGGTGTCTGTGTCTAGCACCGGCAGTGGTGTCTGTCTAGCACCGGCAGTGGTGTCTGTCTAGCCACTGGCAGTGGTGTCTGTATCTAGCCACTGGCAGTGGTGCCTTTGTCTAGCCACCGGCGGTGGTGGCTAGCCACTGCCACCGGCAGTGGTGTCTGTATCTAGCCACCGCCACCGGCAGTGGTGTCTGTATCTAGCCACCGCCACCGGCAGTGGTGTCTGTGTCTAACCACTGGCAGTGGTGTCTGTGTCTAGCACCGGAAGTGGTGTCTGTATCTAGCCACCGACAGTGGTGTCTGTGTCTAGCCACCGACAGTGGTGTCTGTGTCTAGCACCGGCAGTGGTGTCTGTGTCTAGCCACCGAGTGGTGTCTGTGTCTAGCAGCGGTGTCTGTCTAGCCACCGGCAGTGGTGTCTGTGTCTAGCACCGGCAGTGGTGTCTGTCTAGCACCGGCAGTGGTGTCTATGTCTAGCCACTGGCAGTGGTGTCTGTGTCTAGCACCGGCAGTGGTGTGTGTCTAGTCACCGGCAGTGGTGTCTGTGTCTAGCCACCGGCAGTGGTGCCTGTGTCTAGCCACCGGCAGTGGTGTCTGTGTCTAGCCACAGGCAATGGTGTCTGTGTCTAGCCACCGACAGTGGTGTCTGTGTCTAGCACCTGCAGCGGTGTCTGTCTAGCCACCGGCAGTGGTGTCTGTGTCTAGGCCCCGGCAGTGGTGTCTATGTCTAGCCACTGGCAGTGGTGTCTGTGTCTAGCACCGGCAGTGGTGTCTATGTCTAGACACTGACAGGGTGTCTGTGTCTAGCCACCGGCAGTGGTGTGTGTCTAGTCACCGGTAGTGGTGTCTGTGTCTAGCCACCGGCAGTGGTGCCTGTGTCTAGCCACCGGCAGTGGTGGCTAGCCACCGCCACCGGCAGTGGTGTCTGTGTCTAACCACCGGCAGTGGTGTCTGTGTCTAGCCATTGGCAGTAGTGTCTGGGTCTAGCCACCGACAGTGGTGCCTGTGTCTAGCCACCGGCAGTGGTGGCTAGCCACCGCCACCGACAGTGGATTCTGTGCCTAACCACCGGCAGTGGTGTCTGTGCCTAGCCACCGGCAGTGGTGTCTCTGTCTAGCACCGGCAGTGGTGTCTCTGTCTAGCACCGGCAGTGGTGTCTGTGTCTAGTCACCGGCAGTGGTGTGTGTGTCTAGCCACCGGCAGTGGTGTCTGTGTCAAGCTACCGGCAGTGGTGTCTCTGTCTAGCACCGGCAGTGGTGTCTGTGTCTAGTCACCGGCAGTGGTGTGTGTGTCTAGCCACCGGCAGTGGTGTCTCTGTCTAGCACCGGCAGTGGTGTCTGTGTCTAACCGACGGCAGTGGTGTCTGTCTAGCCACTGGCAGTGGTGTCTGTAGGTAGCCTGAATGTTAGCAATACTGATGTTAGCAATACTGAAGGCGTGTTTGTGGTCACTGGTGGCAGGCACGGTGTGAGCCAGGGCGGGGACAGTAAGTTCGTACAGGTAACTGGCGATCAACTCTCTCAGCGATCGTTGTCACAACATCTTGTCTCATCGCTCGCCTTACCACCAGCCGCTTCTATTTTATTGCTTTTATTATCACGCTTTATTGGTACAGTTATATTGTCAATATTTTTTAATGCTTTATTTTGAGGTACAGTTGCTATTATGATTCAAATGTCTTAGTTTTAAACGGCAAAAAAAAAAATAGTCCATAAAATTAAATGAAATTTTTATATATTTATTTGGTCAAAAACCCCGAAACGAGTTTCTGTTACAGCTTTACGTGTACTTTGTACAACATGTACATTTAAGTCCCTTACAACTACAATAATTTCTGGTTTTTGTGTTAAGAAGTGTACCCACAATGTCTGGTAGTATCTTACAGTGCAGAATATAATTCACTGCTCACTTGTTTCTCACCTCTATAGAAATATGTAATCTTAGAGCTGCTACCGTAGCTCTTGCTCTCACCAACTTCAGAACAG
Source organism: Cherax quadricarinatus (assembly GCF_038502225.1). Classification (NCBI taxonomy): domain Eukaryota; kingdom Metazoa; phylum Arthropoda; class Malacostraca; order Decapoda; family Parastacidae; genus Cherax; species Cherax quadricarinatus. The sequence continues at coordinate 18,634,687 of NC_091308.1, forward strand.
TGTATCCCTTGCATGCTCTCATAATTATATTGTACGTGTCTGAGGCTAATCTTAGAATACAACAGTCTCACAGTGTCCTATAGACACTGAAAGTGTCTCTAACGGTGTTACACAGAGACATACACATCACGATGTATATATCCCGTATGAATGATCGGGGATTTAAACAAGCTAACTATATAATCTTATTTAATAGATTAACGACCAGTCTATTGTAGCATAAATTATGGTGATGATTCATTCGTTAGGAAACATAACAAGCATTTCCTAGCACGTAGTTGGTTCCCAGTCCGCTGGTCTACCCCAGCTATGGTTTACACCTCCATAAAAAAAAGAGTATCACTACCTAGTAGTGGCCACATGACTCATGAAATCATAATAACACGAGTACAAACAAATCACAGAACATGTGGGGGGATTCGAACCCCCTCCTCTCGTTCAGTGAGATCGAGGATGGGATGATTGTCACTGAACGGAGGTAATTTCATTAACAACTTCAGAGGTTTCGCTTCTTTCTTCCCACTAACAAAGACGCGACTAGTGTAAGCAGAAGATCCAATAATGGGGTGGGCATACTGCTGTGTCACAGTCAACCGTATTTTGTATCGTTTTTCTGTGACCACCGGCCAGGGTATAGCCATTCAACTAAGTTGAACGGTCTGATGTGTCACTGTGTTGCAATAGCTGGAGGTGTTAAGTAAAGGCTTCTTGTCGATTCGTGCCGCTTCTAAAACAGTTCCAAAAGCGAATGTTAGTAAGTGGTGTAGGAGAATCTAGACTATGTTGTTTTTAGAAATCTTACTCTACCAATTGTATCTGTGCTCAGCTGCACAGCTGCTGCACAGGGCCAGTCTGGACTGTGTCTGGTGAATGAGAAACTTGCGCACCAACTCTATGTCAAATCGGTGTTTTCTGTTGCTTTGCAGTATATGAATGCTAGTGACAGCGAAATGTAGGTCTGTTAGTGTTGCCTGCTACCTCGTACATTTACAGTTTCCCAGGCTACTAACATCCCTTGAAAGAAAGATACAGGCGTTAATTAAGCTTTCAGTGTGCCAATATTTCTCCTCTGTCTAGAACCACATCGAGTCACTGACTTTATAAAGCACCGGTTCTGACAGCTCTCCTGTCCCCAATAATATGTTGCAGATCCTCTCTCACTGCCTCTCGTAATCCACTGACCTGCTGCCTCTTTAGTTGTACTAAGTCAGTGGTAACAACTGATGTTTCTGACCTGTTGCTTCTTCAGTAATAACGAGCGATGTTTCTTCCACAGGATGCCTCCGCCAGTGCACCTGCAGATGCCTCTGGGGGAGACGAGTGACGCAGAGTTCTCTGACGATGAGAACTCTCCCATGAATCAGGACATCTACAGTGGCAGGTGAGTCTGCCATGTGTCTGCTTCTGTTGCTTGCTCTGCCGTTCACCGTCTGCCTGACCACTTGCCTTCCACTTTCATTTCACTTACCTTCCACTTTCCCTGCATTTGCCTTCCACTGGCCTTTTACTTTCAGTCACTTGCCTTCCACTTGACTTTTTACTTACATTCCACTTTCATTCCATTTGATTTCCACTTACCTTCAATTTGTCTTCCACTCACAATATCCACCTGCCTTCCACTTGCCTTCCGCTTACCGTGTCTTAACTCGTGCCCTAAATGACAGTACGGTTCACAAGTAACTGTAAAAGTGAGTAACTGTAAAGGTCAGTAACTGTAAGGTTCAGTAAGTATAAAATTCAGTCAGTAACTGTAAGGGTCGGTAAGTGACTGTAAAACTCCGTTGTTTGTTTAGTTGTAGCGTTACTGCGCTTGTCTGTTAGTTTGTTCAGCTACATCCTAATTTATTTCTGCTCAAGTAGACAGCACTTTAAGCAGGCGCACTCTGTGCCCCGCCGGGGAGAATTCGTGTGTTCACTCTCTAGTGAGAGCACACGATAGGAGCTATCAGAAGGGCGATAGGAACCAACGATAAGTGATTAGCTTCTCCCAGCATTGCCAGGACAACATATACCGATGCTTAGTGTCTTCCCAATGGATAATGACATTAGGTACCGTGTGTCACTCTCTGCAACACACCTCCTGCAGCGCTGGTGGCTGAGACAACAAGCTGGAAGTAAAACTTTAGACAAGATGTCAAAATAAAAGCTTGATGAACACTTTTTTTCCTTCATCATTACGGGGAATAAGCTGACAAGTGGCTGTAATCTCATGTTATGTGGAGCAAGACTTAGGCGATGTTTCGCACAGGTTTTCTGCAGACTTGGTAAAACTCGGTCGTGAGCCAAACGTCGTGTGAAGTCTTGCTATGCATTACGTGTCTTAGTACCTAGCCGCAGCAACACTAAGATTTGTGGAGGTACAGAAGTGTGGCGAGTGTAGACGTATGTATTATTCTCACAGAATGGGCCCATTAAGACTTTCCATATGATGGGAAATACTTCCAGGAAACTCAGTTTTTGTGAGACGATTCTCTGAAAGTTTTTAAGAGCTATGTGAACTCACATCTTGTAAGGTGGCACTTAAGATTCCCAGGAACTCACATATCGTAAAATGTTACTCATATTTTTATGACCTTCCTTGAGTTCACAGCTTGTGAGATGTTGCTATGAAAGAAATTTTTTTTTTAGAGAGAGAACTGAGAGCTCATATCTTGTAAGGTGTTCTGAAAGAGATTTTCTTGAGTCGTGAGAGAGTGCTAGCTTGTTATGGGTGTCGAGTATCCTGGGAGAGAGCAGAAGGACTCTCTGCAGACAAAGGATTCTTTGAAGGTGTTTGGTCAGGAGCTCTTCAGGTTGTACTCAGGACCTGGCCCTTCCTTGAGCATAACTGTATTCTCTGTGACGTGTGATCCTTGGATACATGTGTTTCCCGTGTCACGCATGACCACCTCTCTTTACACGTGTTGTTCCAGGTAGATGAACAAGACACATGTGCAACACTTGGGTATCTTTACTGTGTTAACGTTTTGCCTAACAGCGGCTTTATCAATCCAGTGAAGAGAACAATTATTGGAGACGGTGGGAGATGTGAGGTGGTAGCTTAAGGTTTTCAGTCCCTCAGTCTTGATGAATCTTGTTGTAGAGTCTGTCAGCTGTTAATATAATAATATCTGTTGTTCCTGTTTACCTAGCAGTCAATAGGTTTCTGGGTCTTGGTGGACTGGTTTAGGTCCCATTCTGAGTTGGGGGGTACGTGGTATACCATATCAAGTGGTACAAAATACCATAAGGACACTGTAAGAGCCAGGATTTTACAATGAACCAAGGTTGGATAACTCTGAGTGTAACACATGAAGACAGGTAAAGATTTTGGTAATAATTTGAATGAACCGCTTACAAAGAACAAAGAGGTGTGTGTGTGAGAGAGAGAGATATTATGGCCTCTTTGGGCATGTCACGTATTTGCTTTTGAAGTTGTATATTGTGTTTGCCTCCACCACTGCCACTTCTTAACCATCCTGACACTAAAGAAATACTCTCATCCTCATGACTCGTCTGTATCTTCAGCTTCCACCTGTGTCCCTTTGATCCTGGTCCTCTTAATTCAAACAATTTGTCCCCATTTGCTCTATCAGTTCTTAAGATTTTATATACAGTAATCATGTCCCCATCTTGTCCTTTCCGCCAAGTTTGTTAGACTCATTTCCTTAAACTTCTAACAGTTTATTTCCTTGAGGATAATCCCTTTTGGATACAAAAGGGATTTTCCTTTTAATAAAATGGATCAGCTGATATTTAAGGCGTTCGTAAAAGGCAAACTCAAGTTATTTCAAGGAAAAATACAATAATATCTTTGAGTATTCTAGGAAGCACACGCCACTGTTGAAAGTCTGAAGCCTATCAGAAGAGGCATCATCAAACTATCGCAGGAAACAAAAATTTGGAAATGTCCATATAAAACTGACAGAGGTCACCTGTGTGTGCCAGTAGTTACCGGGTGTCAACTTGTTCATTAGGTTCAACGGCCTATAAAAATTGAAACCTTTCAGAAGAGGTATAATTATTTTATGGAGACAATAGTACACTATTTTAATATAAAATAGGAAAATTGGCATTTGCAGAATCCAAATAGTCTAAACCTTCTTTTAGGCAAGACACACCACACCAGTGTTTAAGTTTAAGGTGCATCAGAGAGAATGGTCTACATGAACCTGCTCAGAGGGCACCAGCACGTGACAAAACTTGTATGAACCTTGCTCTGGTTAGAGTGCACCGGCGATGAAAAATCTGAACCCGATCACACGGAGAGTTCTCAGGTTATACATGAAAACCTTGGTGGGGGGTGTGGAATAGCCGAGGCTGAAGAGAAATGGCGAATAAATTATGTGGTCCAGCATGTGCAACATGTGAAGGATATCAGAATGTGCAAGAAGACATTTTGAAGTTGGGGAAACACACCAGACAAAGGAAGAGAGTCTGAGAAGCTGGAATATTTGTGAGTGAAGTGTTATTACTTGATTGAGAGAGATTTTATACGAGTGAAAGGACTCTCATACCTGGAGGTTACTTGGAGGTTACCTGGAGGTTATTCCGGGGATCAACGCCCCCGCGGCCTGGTCCATGACCAGGCCTCCCGATGGATCAGGGCCTGATCAACTAGGCTGTTACTGCTGGCCACACGCAGTCCAACGTACGAGCCACAGCCCGGCTGATCCGGCACTGACTTTAGGTATCTGTCCAGCTCTCTCTTGAAGGCAGCCAGGGGTTTATTGGCAATTTCCCTAATGCTTGATGGGAGGCTATTGAACAGTCTTGGGCCCCGGACACTTATGGTGTTTTCCCTTAGTGTACCAATGGCGCCCCTACTTTTTATCTGGGGCATTTTGCATCGCCTGCCCAGTCTTTTACTTTCGTAGGGAGTGATTTCTGTGTGCAGATTTGGGACCATTCCTTCCAGGATTTTCCAAGTGTAGATTATGATATATCTCTCCCTCCTGCGTTCCAACGAGTACAAGTCAAGTGCTTCCAAGCGTTCCCAGTAGTTAAGGTGCTTGACAGAACTTGTGCGTGCAGTAAAGGATCTCTGTACACTCTCTAGATCTGCGATTTCACCTGCATTGAATGGAGATGTTATGTACAGCAGTATTCCAGCCTAGAGAGAACAAGTGATTTGAAAAAGATCATCATTGGCTTGGCATCTCTCGTTTTGAACGTTCTCATTATCCATCCTATCATTTTCTTTGCACGTGCGATCGTGGCACTGTTGTGATCCTTGAAAGTGAGATCCTCAGACATTACTACTCCCAGGTCCCTTACATTATTTTTCCGCTCTATTGTATGGCCAGAGTCTGTAGTATACTCTGTTCTAGTTATTATCTCCTCCAGTTTTCCATAACGGAGTAGTTGGAATTTGTCCTCATTGAACATCATATTGTTTACCGTTGCCCACTGGAAAACTTTGTTTATATTTTCTTGGAGGTTAACCGCGTCCTCAGCAGATGACAGCCTCATGCAGATCCTAGTATCATCCGCAAAGGATGATACGGTGCTGTGATGTATATCTCTGTCTGTCTGATATGAGGATGAGGAATAAGATGGGGGCGAGTACTGTGCTTTGTGGAACAGAGCTCTTCACTATGGCAGCCTCCGATTTAACTCTGTTGACCACTACTCTTTGTGTTCGATTTGTTAGGAAGTTGAAGATCCATCTCCCCACTTTCCCAGTTATTCCTTTAGCACGTATTTTATGGGCTATTACGCCATGATCGCATTTGTCAAATGCTTTTGGAAAGTCTGTGTATATTACATCTGCATTCTGATTTTCTTCCAGTGCATCCAAGGCCATATCATAGTGATCCAGTAGTTGTGAGAGGCAGGAGCGACCTGCCTTGAACCCATGTTGCCCTGGATTGTGCAGATTTTGGGAATCCAGGTGATTTGCAATCCAGCTTCTTAGCACTCTTTCAAAGATTTTTATGATGTGGGACGTCAGAGCTATTGGTCTATAGTTTTTAGCTAATGTTTTGCTGCCACCTTTATGAAGTGGGGCTATATCCGTCGTTTTAAGTGACTGTGGAATTTCACCCATTATGAGGGTTAGAGAATTGTTATGTTGTAGGTGAGATGATTGCTATTATGTGGGCAAGACGAGTGTTATTATGTGGGTGAGAAGATTGTTTTAATATAAGAGGGGGGCATCAGTGTGGAAAATAATTAGATATACAATAAATCTTCACAGCTGATGTTCGAAGCTTAGATTACAAGCTCTTTCTTAATGTAGTAATGTTAAAATGGGGATCGATTACAATTTTATCCACATAAAAATGTTTTGCGTCAGTGGAGGAGAGTTCCTGTACTTGATAAATGAACATGGCGTCGCTGGGTAGCCTCTCCTGCCACCCTCCACACACTGGCTCGACAATACTGTCACCCCTCTAGCCGCCGTTTTCTTCTATGGCATAGAGAACTACATTGATTTTTTTTCTTTTAGCTGTATGGCCACAGTATGGGCGTAAAGTAAACAAAGATTATCTTGATTATATCTTAATTTTTAAAGGGGTGGAGGGGTAAGCCAGTGGAAGGCCTCAGTCAGCTGAGTCTCGACCCCTGCAACCACAATTAGGTGAGTACACACACACACACACACACACACACACACACACACACACACACACACACACACACACACACACACACACACACACACACACACACATACATACATACATACATACATACATACATATAAATATATATATATATATATATATATATATATATATATATATATATATATATATATATATATATATATATCGTGCCGAATAGGCAGAATTTGCGATCTTGGCTTAAATAGCAACGTTCATCTTGCTATATAGGACAAGTGAAAATTTATGTATGCAATAATTTTGCCAAAATCATTCTGAACCTAACGAAAAAAAAATATTTCACTGTGTTTGTTTAGTATTAAATTATTGTAAGCAAATCTAAAATATATTTAGCTGGGTTAGGTTAAAACAAATTGTTCTTGTTATAATAAGGTTAGGTAAGTTTTCTAAGATTCCTTTGGTGCAAAATTAAAATTTTTTTCATTAACATTAATGAAAAAAATATATCTTTAAACGTATAAGATAAAATTTTAGAAAGGACTAAATTTTAATGAGTTCTTGCTATTTGACCAGTTTTACATATTCGGCACGACATATATATATATATATATATATATATATATATATATATATATATATATATATATATATATATATATATATATATATATATATATATATATATATATATATATATATATATATATATATATATATATATGTATATTATTTTTTATTAACACATCGGCCGTTTCCCACCAAGATAGGGTGGCCCGACAAAGAAAAACTTTCATCATCATTCACTCCATCACTGTCTTGCCAAAGGCATGCTTAGACTACAGTTATCAAACTGCAACATTACCACCCCTTCTTCAGGGTGCCGGCACTGTACTTCCCATCTTCAGGACTCAAGTCCGGCTGTCGGTTTCCCTGAATCCCTTCATAAATATTACCCTGCTTACATTCCAACAGCACGTCAAGTCCTGTCTAACACGCTCACGCACGCTTGCTGGAAGTCCAAGCCCCTCGCACATAAAACCTTTTTTACTCTCTCCAGCCTATCCTAGGCTGACCCCTACCCCGCCTTCCCTCGACTACAGATTTATACACTCTCGAAGTCATTCTATTACGTTCTACCCTCTCTACATGTCCAAACCATTTCAATAACCCCTCCTCAGCCCTCTGGATAATATTTTTGGTAATTCTGCATCTTCTAATCTCCAAACTACGGATTCTCTGCATTATATTCACACTACACAATGCCCTCAGACACGACATCTCCACTGCCTCCAGCCTTCTCCTTGTTGCAACATTAACCACCCATGCCTCACCATCAAAGAGTGTTGGTATAACTATACTTTCATACATTCCCCTCTTTGCTTTCATGGACAAAGTTCTTTGTCTCCTCAGTGCACCGCTCATTTTATATATATATATATATATATATATATATATATATATATATATATATATATATATATATATATATATATATATATATATATACATACACATACACACACACAAACAACGTTTTGACTTATGGTGTGAGGATGGGTTTTATTTGAGTTGCATCTTCTACCTCATATATTTGAAGATTTTTGAAAAGGAAGAATTTGACAAATAATGTAGTATCATTTTCAAGCCTGGGTTGAAAAAAAAGTTGACATAGTCACGTGACAGACAAGCATCGTGAGGAGAGGATATGCAGAGAAATTCTTGATCTTTATGTTGTGTGTCTTTTACTGCACTGGTAGCCGCTATCTGCCACTCAAACCAGATTGATAAGCAACTGGGGAGACTCTCGACTTAGTGTAAGGAAGGACGAATCACAGGTACGTCCCAGATGGAAGCAAGACGGGTGGGGTGGTAGGAGAGGTGGAACAGCAGGAACCTGACTGGGAAGCAGAGATCTGCTATGGTGCCAGTGATACTCTCCTACATCACCACCATGACACACTAACATCATCAACACACAGCGGCAAGATCTGTGTCGTCAAGTGCAAGAGTTGCACAGCTTCCACAAGCTGCGCCGGTACTTCTTAACTGCAATTTGGGATGTCATTTTTTTTATTCGGAATATTTGAATATGAGTTTAGAAGACAGGCAGTGAAAGTTGGAGTGAAGAGCCGCCTGGTGACAGATGCTAGCACTGACCACATGTCGTTCCCTCAGTAATGGCCTCATTATAACAACCTCTCTCAGAACCTGACACAAATATATTCCATTCTCGAATGTATTTGCTGCAGCTTAGAGGAGGTGTAAGTCTCCTTGTAATACAAACAGCGGTTAAAGCACTACCAGTAATTATTACGTCATTACGTTTTAAATAGCCTCGTCGCACGTCTGTCTGCTTTAGGTACTCCGACTACCAGAAGTAGTTAGCACTGATCTTTGGGTTAACTGGATAATATGAAATAATAGAATACAGGGACTAAAGTAAAGACTCGACCCGTGTGTGAGGATCATCCAGGACAGTGTCTGGGACTGCCAGCCGCCTCCTGTGGTTTAAAGAACACTGTCAAAAAAAATATTAATTTCCTCTATCCTCCTTCGATTCGTATTTGTTTATGTTGTTGAAAAACACAGGATGAGGCGGTCCTAGACATAAGCTGTTGTCTCAGTCTTTTGCTCCCTGGCTAAAGGGAAGTGTATACTGTATAAGCCGAGAAGAGTATTTTTCTCGGTGTATATATATATATATATATATATATATATATATATATATATATATATATATATATATATATATATATATATGTCGTGGCGAATAGGTAAAACTTGAGATTTTGGCATAAATAGCAACACTCTTTTTGCCGAATAAGGCAAGCGATAATTTGTGTATGCACTAATTTCGCAAAAATCATTCTGAACCTAAAGAAAAATGTATTTCATTGTGTTTCTTTATTATTAAATTATTGTAAACTTATCTAAAATATATTTAGTTGGATTAGGTTAAATTAAATTGCCCTTGTTGTAATAAGGTTGGGTAAGTTTTCTCAGGTTCTTTTGGTACAAAATAATTAATTTTTACATTACATAAATAAAAAATATATCTTTAAACGTATAAAAGAAAATTTTTAGAAAGGTCATGATTTTAAATAAGTTCTTGCTAAATGACCAGTTTTACCTATTCGGCACGACATTATATACCCAGTTGTGCATCTCTGAAGTGCTGAGTGATTCTCAGACAAAACTCTGGGTTACGTAAGTTAATGATTACTCATATTATTATTATTATTATTATTATTATTATTATTATTATTATTATGACATTTATGGGGAGCGCTAACCTCATAGGGGTCATACAGGGCCTGGGGAATGAGATGCATTCAGGATTGATCTGAACAAACCGAGAGTAGCTCCAGTTTCTTGAATTGAAAGCCTTTTACCAATATCAAGGTATCCTCTTCCCTTGGAGAGTGACACGGTGGAGCTTGAGAAGCGTGGAGCACACGGACCGTGTCACTGACGGGTGGTCGTGCGTGTCAGGGGGCGTCAATGAAGTGTGTCAGTGGTGGGAAACTCTGCCAGTGTCTGTGTCATGGGGTGTCAGTGGTGTGTGTGTTAGTGGTGGGAAGGTCTGCTGGTATCCATAACCTGTGTTGTTATTGTTACTACTTGAACCTGCTGACACATAAGTTATGTCGATCAGCACTCTAACTGGTATACTACTACTACTACTACTACTACTACTGCTAATACTACTACTACTGCTAATACTACTACTACTGCTAATACTACTACTACTGCTAATACTACTGCTACAGCTAATACTACTGCTACTGCTAATACTACTGCTACTGCTAATACTACTGCTACTGCTAATACTACTGCTACTGCTAATACTACTGCTACTGCTAATACTACTGCTACTGCTAATACTACTGTTACTGCTAATACTACTGCTACTGCTAATACTACTGCTACTGCTAATACTACTGCTACTGCTAATAATAATAAGCCAAGTGACGCGATGATTAGGATATGTCGGAGAGAAGATGTTTTCCAGCAAAAGAGGATTTTACAAAGGGATGTTTTAACCCGCTGTGATAGCTTAATACCTTTGTTGATTCGGTTGTAAGGAAGAGGAGGACCGTAAAATAATAATGATTGTGATATACGGTGGGAGTTGCTCTTTGCTAATGACTTACAGTTTTTCAAACATTCAAAAGAAAGTTTACTCGATGCCATTCCGGGCCATGACACTCTGTGCTCACGTCTGGGATGGAGGAGGAGCTAACCACACACACACACACACACACACACACACACACACACACACACACACACACACACACACACACACACGAAAAAAAAGTTGCGGCAGTTTATGGAGGAGTTTGTAAGAATATACAAAAGAATGAATTGAAAAATGGGCACAGAGACGAGCAAGAGGAATCAGACAAACGGTCAGATTATAAGGAGTATGAATGTGCCAGCAGATGGGTCTGTAAATAACAGAACTGATAAAGACAATAACGAGCGAATAGTGTTTAGGAATCTGTAGAAATAAAGAAATCCGATGTATTTGGATGGAGGAAATCGAATGCACGAGAAAATGATGTTGTCAAGACTTGTATGGGTGTGAGGCTTGGTCTGTAAATGTTGCAGCGAGACGGAGACTCAAGACAGTAAAGATGTCGTGTATAAAATCAGCGAATGGTGTGAATATTATTCAGAGTATAACGAGCGAATAAATTAGAAAACGATGGTCGGTATGAAAGTTATAATTCATAGAGAAAAAGAATAGTTCAGTCATTCGGTCTTCCCACAATGCACTACAATTAATCGCAATAACTTCGACTAATTTCTAATGTGATATTTATAACGAAAAAGAAAAGGATGAATTCGAAATCATAGCAAAAGAGTCTAAAACTTGCAGGCCAGTGCGTTAACTACTGGTCCATGAGAGTCTAACAAGATTAATCCAATTAAGTATATTTCTGTACACCATAAGAATGTTAGCATGGGCCACCACTGTGACCACAAATGCATTTTTCCTTACAGATGAATCCCACACCAGCATAGCTGTGGTGTGCTCTAGCTAAAGTCCCTTTACAGCCACCATCACGACTCACGAAATCGTAATAACACGATTGCAAACAATTAACAGAACGGCTGGGATTCGAACCCGTGGCAAGCGAATCCTGAAACTCGCAGGCCACTGTCATTTGTTTGCTAGCGTGTTATTACGACTGAGTGATCAAGAAAAAGGCTCAGCTTATTCTGAAGTTGTCACGGATGATGTGACTCAAACAGGTGACGCGCGTGAGAAAGTTGAAAGAACTATTAAACTTGGCACCTTATATATGTAATTAACGTTTTTAGAGTTGTTATGTTGGATGATCGTGCAATGCAGTTTACGTCGGTCAAGATTACGATGGTGAGAAACCCATTTTATGTTGGTCGGAAAAATGTTTGTCACACCCGAAATATTGCTCAAGTTCATAAAGTTTCAAAACATTGTTTTCTTTTGTATGGCAGCCTCGTGCAACCTGTCGATTCCATTGTCTTATAAGGTCCATTTGTACAATACATCAGTACCATCGGCTCTTTGTAGCTTATTGTTCTGTGTTTTTGTAAGGAACATTCGTACAGTCGTTCAGTGCCTTTGTGTTGTGTAGTCTGCTGAACAGACTACAAGAGCCCTTGGCTCTTGTAGTCTGCTAAATGATATACTATGAAAGTAGCTACATGAAGTCTCACTCTCTCTTATCTACTGTAGCCTATTGCACGATAGTTTTGGTAAGTAGCCTTTGTGTATCGTTGCCAGTGGCTTTCTTAGTTTACCACTTAATAATTCCCCTACTGAGTATAACTTGGAATACAGAGTTAATGACTACAATCATTAAATTTACAAGTGTTGCTCCTGGTAGAGCATAGTAGACTCTGTTGTTCCTATGTTCTTAAGGTAAAAGTAATTAGTTACATTATGTGCATTAACCCCACAGCCGACGATCAGTGCAGGAGACGAAGGCATGGGATGTGTTCCGGACGCTACCACCATCAACAAGCTCCCTCTCTGAAGACAGCCAAAAGTTTCTGGAGTTTACCATCAAATGTCTCAAGGTTAGTATCCTCCCTCAACTTGTACATAAATATTAATATTGAAATTTGTATATCTTGTGAATTCATAGGAACGGGTGAGCAGTGAACCCTATCGGGATACGGTGTGATGCTAGGCTACGGGAATGGCTATAGGGTCGACCTTGAAGTTGGGTATAATATATAAATACACACATATGCAGCGAGACGGAGACTCAAGACAGTAAAGATATATATATATATATATATATATATATATATATATATATATATATATATATATATATATATATATATATATATATATATATATATATATATATATATATATATATATATATATATATGCAATATTAATATTAAAGTTGTATTAAAAAATCTTGATACAGTAAAAAAAACTTTTGATAAAGAATTCCCCCCAAAATGCTGATGGATGTGTCTATAAGATTCCTTGTAAAATTTGCGATAAAGTTTATTACGGTCAAACTGGTAAAAATCTCGAACTAAGATTAAAACAACATAAATATAGCATTAGAACTGGACAAGATTCCAATGCTCTATTTATTCATGTAAGAGATTTTAACCATCCAATTGATTTTCAAAAAGTTGAGAAAGTAGTATCAAGCAAGTCCATGGTCGACAGGAATATAATTGAATCTTGTTTCATAAAAAGCAGTTTTGACAATAATATGAATATTTCATTTGGTTTATATAAATTAGATCCATTTATAATTAATAGAATTTGGGAAGAATTTAATAATACACTGGACAAATAATAATTTTTAAAATTTTCTTGGGTAGAATAGTTTGTTGTTGGTTGTGCAAAGGACCTGTCCAGTCGGGCCGGCGCGCGTCAGGTGTTTAACCGTTGTGGGATCTGATAGTGAGGTGTTGGCCAGACCCCTTATATACCTTCCTTGGATGCTTTACTTTCATAGTTCCTTGATAATGTGAGTAGTCACGAAAGCGCTTGGAATTTCTCTATTCTTTCACAGTGGTTGTTTTGCATATATATATATATATATATATATATATATATATATATATATATATATATATATATATATATATATATATATATATGTCGTGCCGAATAGGCAGAACTTGCGATCTTGGCTTAAATAGCAACGCTCATCTTGCCATATAGGACAATTGAAAGTTTGTGTATGCAATAATTTCGCCAAAATCATTCTGAACCTAACGAGAAAAATATATTTCACTGTGCTTGTTTAGTATTAAATTACTGTAAACAAATCTAAAATATATTTAGTTGGGTTAGGCTAAAATAAATTGTTCTTGTTATAATAAGGTTAGGTAAGTTTTCTAAGATTCTTTTGGTGCAAAATTAAAATTTTTTACATTAACATTAATGAAAAAAATATGTTTTTAAACGTATAAGAGAAATTTTTAAAAAGGTCTTAATTTTAAATGAGTTCTTGCTAATTGACCAGTTTTACATATTCGGCACGACATATATATATATATATATATATATATATATATATATATATATATATATATATATATATATGTGTGTGTGTGTGAAACGACGAAAAAATACTCCTTTATACATAGAGAGTACAGGAAAAAATTGGGAAAGGGAGTTTTCAATGTATAGGTTACAGAAGGATTTTGGGTGAGAGAATTACAGAGGTGGTAGAACAATCTTATAATAGGATAGCGTTTCGCTCTGTGTACAGCTCAGTCAAGTAATGATAAACAATAAGATAGAACAAAACAATGTCGCAATAAAAGCGTGTTCCGCAACGTCTATTCTTTTTTCGTTTTTATCACCAGTACTCCTCGTGGATCCAAGGATATTAGGTGTCAGTACCAAACTAAGCGCAAGAACCCTGCTGCAACAGCAGTAGTTACAGCCGTCTCGTTCTGGCTGAAGTTAAGGCCCTTGGGGTTCTGGCAAGAGCGCTCTGAGGTTCGAGCCAGAATCAGAGTGCTGAAGTCAAGAACATTTGCTCTAAACTCCCGCTGGAGGTATTTGCTGTTCCAGTTACCGTGGGTTACGGTCGAACGGCGGCGGCGGCTTGTGAATTGTTGCGTAGCACCGTGCGACCCATTTGTGAGAAATGTGTCACAACTTGGGCCAGTGTGGGGTCACCAGGCCGAGCAAGACGCTATCTGGCAATCACTTCTCACGTCGACGCGGTTTAACTTATGCGGGTTTATCAGCGTTTGTTTTACAAATATAAAGGAATTTTTATCTTGATAGTAGAAGAGCGGTCTCTATGTACCGTGTCATACACTGTCCAGTATGATTACAAAACTGCTGAATTGGTCGCACTGAAACACATGTCGTTGTGTAGTTGATCAGCTGTAGTTGTTAACAGAGTGCTAATTGCATTTAACTGGCTAGTTGTAATTGTTAACAATGCCAACTGCAGGTAAAATGCTAGTTGTAATTCTAGCTAACAACTACAGCTAGGTAATTACAATATAATTGCATTGTAATTAGGTAGTCCTAGTTATCAGTGACAATTTCGGCTAATTGACTAGTTGAAGTTGCAACAGAATATACCAGTTGCACTGTAATTAGCTAGTCATGGTTAACATAGTGTTGTTTACAGGTAAGTGACTAGTTGCTGTTAACAGAGTGCCGACTGAAGGTAATCCTCCCACGTAACCAGTACACGATGAGGCGATATTTAAGTTTCCTTTAAGGATTCTCTAGGATCAGAAAGTGTTTTTGCTAATTTAGTGTGTGTGTGTGTGTGTGTGTGTGTACTCATTTATATGCTCCCCTGTATGTGGTTGCAATGATCGAGTCACCACTCCGATGCCGAGAAATATTTCTTAACACCCCTGTGACTCATCTGTGTGCTCATCTATATGTGTTTTCAGGGATCGAGTCATAGCTCCTGACCCCGCTTCTTCGCTGGTCAATACTAGGTCACTCACTCCCTGCTCCTACAGCCTTATCATACCTCTTCTTAAAGTTATATATGGATCCTGCCTCCACATCACTGTCTAGACTGTTCTACTTCCTAACAGCTCTGTGACTGAAGAGGTACTTCCTGACATCCCTGTGACTCATATGAGTTTTCAACTTCCAGTTGTGACCCCTTGTTGCTGTGTCGCATCTCTGAAACATTCTGTCCCTATCCATCTTGTCAATTCCTCTCAGCATTTTATATGTCGTTATCAACCTGACAGTACTGTCCTTCAGTGCTGTCAGGTTGAGTTCCCCTAACTTCTCCTCGTAGGACAAACCCCTCAGCTCCGGGACTAGTTTTGTTGCAAACCTTTGCACTCTCTTTAATTTTTTGACGTGTTTGACCAGGTGTGGGTTCCATACTGGTGCTGCATACTCAGATATGGGCCTGACGTACACGGTGTATAGAATCGTGAATGATTCTTTACTTAGATGCTGAAATGCTATTCTCAGGTTTGCCAGGCACCCGTATGCTTGCAGCAGTCATTGGTTGGTGTACGCCTCAGGAGATATGCTCGATATGATACTCACCCCAAGATCCTTTTCCTTGAGTGAGTTTTGCAGCCTCTGACCTCTTAGGCTGTACTCCGTCTGCGGTCTTCTATGTCCTTCTCCAAGCTTCATAACTTTACACTTGCTGGGGTTCAATTCCAGGAGCCATATCTCGGACCAGGCTTGCAGCCTGTCCAGAACCCCTTGTAGTCTTACCTGATCCTCGTCCGTTTGTATTCTCCTCATTAGTTTCGCAGCGTA
Organism: Cherax quadricarinatus; assembly: GCF_038502225.1. NCBI lineage: Eukaryota > Metazoa > Arthropoda > Malacostraca > Decapoda > Parastacidae > Cherax > Cherax quadricarinatus. The sequence goes on from NC_091308.1 coordinate 18,650,983, forward strand.
TGCGAACAGGGACACCTCTGAATCTATCCCTTCCGTCATGTCATTCACATATATACAAGAAACAGCACCAGATCTAGGACTGACTCATGTGGAACCCATATACTACTCTGATACCTCGTCTTGTACATACACACGTTGTTTCCTTTGTGTCAGGTATTCCCTGATCCAGTGCAGTACTTTCCTTCCTATTCTTGCGTGCTCTTTTTTTCAACCAGTGGTACTGTGTCGAAAGCCTTCTTATAGTCCTAGAAGATGAAGTCTATCCATCCCTCTGTCTCTTCCCCGTCTTGCTTCTGTTACCTTGTCATAGAGCTCCAGTGGGTTTGTGACGCAGCATCTTCTTTCTCTGAAGCCGTGTTGGTTGTCATGTATGAGTCTATTTCTTTCTAGGTGCTCCACCACTCGTCTCCTGGTAATCTTCTCCATAACTTTACATATTATAGATGTCAGCGACACTTGTCTGTAATTTAGTGTAGCCTGTTTGTCATCTTTCTTAAAAAAATGGGACTACATTTGCTGTCTTTCACACCTCAGGCTGTTGCTCTGTTTCGATAGATTTGAATATCAAAATGATATACCATACCGACAGGTTGGTAAGTAAGACACATGTGCAACCGTTAGGTATCTTTATTCTGAAGCGTTTCTCCTATACAGCAAGCTTCTTCAGTCGAGTACAGAAAAGTAGGCAGGAGCAGTAGAGATGTGACGAGGATGTAATCAGTCCATCACCCTTAAAGACGTAGTTTTGGGGTGGTCAGTCCCTCAGCCTGGAGAAGGGCGTGACCTCTCAATGAATACATTCTTTCTTCTACTATTGGACTACACCTGTCCTTCTGACAGTATATAAGTCTCCTTACTGTCGCTTTATCTTCAAATTGTTTCAGATCATGGAACAAACAAAACTCTTCTCAACCTCAAAACTACGTCTTCAAGAGTGATGGACTAATTACATCGTCTTCACATCTATACTGCTCCTGCCAACTTTTCTGTACGCAACTGAAGAAGCCTACTGTGTAGGCGGAACGTTTCGGAATAAAGATGCCTAACTGTTCGATAGATTTATTGAAGACTGTTGTTTGTGACACACAGTGCATCTGTTCCCTCACTCAGGACCCAAGGAGAGTTATTATCTGGGCCCACCGCCTTCGAGGTATCTAGTTCCCCTAGTAGTTTCTTCACCTCGGTTGTGTGCAGTGTGTCCAACACTTGCTGGTGCACCCTACCATCTCGGTTTCCTGGAAGCCTCTCTGTTTCCAATGTGAATACCTCCCTGAACCGCGAGCAGAACTCTTCACATTCTTCCTGGTCGTTCCCTGTGAGCTCCCCTCCTTCACTCTTTCCTCAGTCTGATTACCTGGTTTTTGACTGTTGTTTTCCTCCTGATGTGGCTGTATAACAACTTTGGGTCAGATTTGGCTTGATGCTATGTCATTCTCGTATTCCCGCTGGTTTCTCTCCTTATCCTTGCATATTCACTTCTGGCTCTTCGGCTCAACTCTGGGTCCTTTGCCTTTCATACCTTTTTCATACTCTAGCACACTTGGCTTTGGCCTCTCCATGCGTTCTGGTAACCATGAGCTTACTCTGGTCTTCCCGTTGTTTCTGTTGTCCCTTCGTGTAAACTTCTCTGCTGCTGTTGCTGCTGCTGCTGCTGCTGTGTATGTGTGTGTGTGTGTACTCACCTAGTTGTACTCACCTAGTTGTGATTGCGGGGGTCGAGTCACAGCTCCTGGCCGCGCCTCTTCAACTGGCCGCTACTCAGTCAGTCTTCCCGCTCGGTGAGCTTTATCATACCTCTTCTTAAAGCTGTGTATAGATCCTGCCTCCACTACATCACTACCCAGGTTGTTCCACTTCCTGACAACTCTGTGACTGAAGAAATGCTTCCTAACATCCTTGTAATTCATCTCAGTCTTCAACTTTTAACTGTGACCCCTTGTTGCTGTGTCTCATCTCTGGAACATCCTGTCTCTGTCCACCTTGTCTATACCTCTCAGTATTTTATATGTTGTTATCATATCCCCCCTAACTCTCCTGTCTTCCAGTATCGTCAGGTCGATTTTCCTTAACCTTGTGTGTGTGTGTGTGTGTGTGTGTGTGTGTGTGTGTGTACTCACCTATTTGTACTCACCTATTTGTGGTTGCAGGGGTCGAGTCATAGCTCCTGGCCCCGCCTCTTCACTGATTGCTACTAGGTCCTCTCTCTCCCTGCTACATGAGCTTTATCATACCTCGCCTTAAAACTATGTATGGTTCCCGCCTCCACTACTTCACTTTCTAGACTATTCCATGACTTGACTACTCTATGACTGAAGAAATACTTCCTAACATCCCTTCGATTCATCTGAGTCTTCAACTTCCAATTGTGACCTCTTGTGTCTGTGTCCCATCTCTGGAACATCCTGTCTTTGTCCACCTTGTCTATTCCGCGCAGTATTTTATATGTCGTTATCATGTCTCCCCTGACCCTCCTGGCCTCCAGTGTCGTCAGGCCGATTTCCCTCAACCTTTCTTCGTAGGACAATCCCCGTAGCTCTGGGACTAGTCTTGTTGCAAACCTTTGCACTTTCTCTAATTTCTTGACGTGCTTGACTAGGTGTGGATTCCAAACTGGTGCTGCATACTCCAGTATGGGCCTGACGTAAATGGTATACAGGGTCTTGAACGACTCCTTACTGAGGTATCGGAACGCTATCCGTAGGTTTGCCAGGCGCCCGTATGCTGCAGCAGTTATCTGATTTATGTGCGCCTCAGGAGATATGCTCGGTGTTATACTCACCCCCAGATCTTTTTCCTTGAGTGAGGTTTGCAGTCTTTGGCCATCTAAACTATATTGTGCCTGCGGTCTTCTTTGCCCTTCCCCAATCTTCATGACTTTGCATTTGGCAGGGTTAAACTCAAGGAGCCAGTTGCTGGACCAGGCTTGCAGCCTGTCCAGGTCTCTTTGTAGTCCTGCCTGATCCTCATCCGATTTGATTCTTCTCATTAACTTCACATCATCTGCAAACAAGGACACTTCTGAGTCTATCCCTTCCGTTATGTCGTTCACATATACCAAGAACAGCACAGGTCCTAGGACTGACCCCTGTGGAACCCCGCTTGTCACAAGCGCCCACTCTGACACCTCGTCACGTACCATGACTCGTTGTTGCCTCCCTGTCAGGTATTCTCTGATCCATTGCAGTGCTTTTCCTGTTATGTGTGCCTGATCTTCTAGCTTTTTCAGTAACCTCTTGTGAGGAACTGTGTCGAAGGCCTTTTTGCAGTCCAAAAAAATGCAGTCGATCCACCCCTCTCTCTCTTGTCTTACTTCTGTCACCTTGTCATAAAACTCTAGTAGGTTTGTGACACAGGATTTTCCTTCCCTGAAACCATGCTGGTTGTCAATTATACACTTGTTTCTTTCCAGGTGCTCCACCACTCTCCTCCTGATGATCTTCTCCATGACCTTGCATACTATACACGTTAGTGATACAGGTCTGTAGTTTAGTGCCTCATGTCTGTCTCCCTTTTTAAAAATTGGGACTACATTTGCCATCTTCCATACCTCAGGGAGTTGCCCAGTTTCAAATGATGTGTTGAAGATCTTTGTTAATGGCACACACAATATCTCTGCTCCCTCTTTAAGGACCCACGGAGAGATGTTGTCTGGTCCCACCGCCTTTGAGGTGTCAAGTTCGCATAGCAGCTTCTTCACTTCCTCCTTGGTTATATGTACCTCATCCAGCACTTGCTGGTGTACCCCCCTGTTCTGATTTCCTGGAGTCCTACTGGTTTCCACTGTAAATACTTCTTTAAATCTCGTGTTGAGCTCCTGACATACCTCTCGGTCGTTGCTTGTGAATTCCCCATCACCCTTCCTCAGTCTGATTACCTGGTCCTTGACTGTTGTTTTCCTCCTGATGTGGCTGTACAACAGCTTCGGGTCAGTCTTGACTTTTGATGCTATGTCATTTTCATATTGTCGCTGAGCCTCCCTTCTTATCTGTGCATATTCATTTCTGGCTCTTCGGCTAATCTCTTTATTTTCCTGAGTTCTCTGTCTTCTGTACCTTTTCCATTCTCTAGTACACCTAGTTTTTGCCTCCCTACACCTTTGGGTGAACCAAGGACTCGTTCTGTTCTTCCCATTATTTCTGTTTCCCTTGGGAACAAACCTCTCCTCTGCCTCCTTGCATTTTGTTGCCACATAGTCCATCATTTCTTGTACTGGTTTTCCTGTCAGTTCCCTCTCCCACTGAATGTTTTGAAGGAAGTTCCTCATGCCTGAGTAGTTCCCCCTTTTGTAGTTTGGTTTTTCCCATCCTATTCCTGCTACTCTCTCCACTTGGAGCTCAACTATGTAGTCGAAGCACAGAACCACATGATCACTAGCTCCCAGGGGCCTTTCATACAAGATATTCTCGATGTCTGAACTACTCAAGGTGAATACAAGGTCCAGTCTTGCTGGTTCATCTTCTCCTCTCTCTCTGGTAGTGTCTCTAACATGTTGATGCATGAGGTTTTCCAGTACTACATCCATCATCTTGGCTCTCCATGTTTCGGAACCCCCATGGGGCTCCAGGTTTTCCCAGTCAATCTCCTTGTGATTGAAATCACCCATAACTAGTAACTTTGCTCCCCCCACGTGTGCTCTCCTGGCCACCTCGGCTAGTGTGTCGACCATGGCTCTGTTGCTCTCATCGTATTCTTCTCTTGGTCTCCTGCAGTTCTGTGGTGGGTTGTACATTACTGCAATTATCACCTTATGTCCCTCAGACTGGATTGTTCCTACTAAGTAGTCCCTTTCACCTGTGCCATCCATTCCTTCCATTTTCTCAAAACCCCACTGGCTTTTAATGAGCAGTGCAACTCCTCCTCCCCCTCTCCTCCCTCTGTCTTTCCTGAAGATTTGATATCCGGGTGGAAAGATTGAATCTGTTATTGTTCTGGTGAGTTTTGTTTCTGTGAGTGCTATTATGTCTGGGGATGTCTCCTTGATTCTTTCGTGCCACTCCTCATATTTATTTGTTATTCCATCTGCATTTGTATACCATACCTTCAACTTCTTTTCTAAGACTGTGGTCTGGGAGGTGTATTGGGGTTGGGGAAGTGGGAGACCTGATAAGGAACTATGGGTGGTTGCTGTGGGGGTGGAGTTTGTAATGTAGTGGGTGGGGGCATTGGATATGGCATGGGTGTTGTGGTTTAGAGTGTTTGGCTGCACTGGGGTTGACCTGGTTGGGAGGCTTCTATAGGAAGCTGTGAGGGAGGTTGTATTTGATCTTCTTCCTGTGTCTGGGATCTCCTGTCTGTCTTCTCCATCCCCTCTCTTTCCTCCTTTCGCCTTTGTACCATCTCTCTCAGTTTCCGCCTTTCGTCTTGTGTTCTGTCGCGGTCGAGATACACCTTCCTGTATCCCGGCATGTCCCTTAATCGTGCTTTTTCCTGCAGTATCCTGTTCCGAGTCGATTCTGCCTTGAAGGTCACTTTCACTGGCCGGTTTCTTTTTTTTACAAACCCCCCTATTCTCCGAAAATTTTCCAGCTGGGTCATGTCGTCTTCTCCGATTACTTTCATGATGCTTTCAATTGCTTTTTTTTCCCCTTGTTTTCTTGCTTCATATGTTTCCCCTTCAACTTCCTGTAGCCCATACACAAAGACTGACCTCACCCTTTCATTCTCCCACTGCATATCCCTGTGTATCCCCTCATTCAATTTGATTTCCTCCGTTGCAGCTTTCCTTTCTTCAGTTTCACTAGCTACTGTACATGGGCTCAGTGGCCTGTCATTTTCCCATCTCGGCTTTCCCTGGGCTCTGTTGTGGTCTTTTAGGGCCTCCACATATAGCTTAGCTCTTTCATTTACTACAGTCTCCACTGATAGAGCTTCTACATGCAGTTTTGCTCCTCCTTTCCCTACAGTCCCCTTATTTGTGGCTGAGGTAGCGGTCTCTGTTGTCAATCCCATAATGTTCTTTAGTTCTTTAGGCTGTTTCAGATTTTCCAGTTCCTCTTCTAAACTCTGTATCCTGGCCTCTGCTGCTTTGACTTTCACCTCCCACTTCCTGCTTTCCATGTCTATCCTCTCTTCCATTCTCATGCTAAGTTCTTCTAGTTTCTTTTCCCATTCTTGTTCCCTTTTTGTGAGCTCTGCTGCCCAATCTTCCTTTGCAGTTTCCTCCTCCTGTCCCTTGGGTTTTCTTGTTGCTCTCTGGCAACCCATTTTTGTTTTATCCTGATTGCCTCAGAGTGGGAAACCTATGTAATTCTGTATGTTCGGTTAGTATTGTATATGTCAGAGTGTGGGGGGGGGAGGTAGAGGAGGAACTGTGGCTATATGGGAGAGTAGTGGGGAGGGGGAGTGGGAAGGAGAGTGAAGCAAGTGGTTAAGTGGGTGAGGGAGAGGTGGGGAGGGGGAGGGTGAAAGAGGGAGGGGAGGGATCAGGTGAAGGAGTGAGATGTCGGTGGGGGAGGGGGGGAGTGTATGTGTGAGTCTGGCAATATGTGTGTGTGTGTGTTGTGTGTGTGTTGCGTGTGTGTGTGTGGAGGGGTGGGGTGGGGGGTGGGGGGGGGTGTGGGTGGGTGTGTGGGTGGGTGTGTGGGTGGGTGTGTGTGGGTGTGTGGGTGGGTGTGGGTGGGTATGTGGGTGTGTGTGGGTGTGTGGGGGTGTGTGGGGGTGTGGGTGTGTGTGGGTGTGTGGGTGGGGGTGGGCGTGTGTGGGGGTGTGTGGGTGGGTGTGTGGGTGGGTGTGTGGGTGGGTGTGTGGGTGGGTGTGTGGGTGGGTGTGGGTGGGTGTGTGGATGGGTGTGTGGGTGGGTGTGTGGATGGGTGTGTGGGTGGGTGGGTGTGTGTGGGTGTGTGTGGGTGTGTGGGTGTGTGTGGGTGTGTGTGGATGTGTGTGGGTGTGTGGGTGTGTGTGGGTGTGTGAGTGTGTGTGGGTGTGTGTGGGTGTGTGGGTGTGTGTGGGTGTGTGGGTGTGTGTGTGTGTGTGTGTGTGTGTGTGCGCTGACTGAGGTTGTCTTCCTGCTACAAATGTTTACACACTGACGTTCCTCCCTGATGCAGGTGTTTACGTACTTACTGACGTTCGGCGTTGTGCTGACGTCAGGCGTCATCACCAAGGGTGTCGTCCTCCTCATGACGTCACAACTCAAGAAGTCGAAGAAGTTGCCCATCTGCGCCAAGAACCTCAATGGTCTCTGTAAGTACACATTACATTCACTGTGTTTACAACGTTAATAACACATTTGTAAAAAAAAGAAAAAAAAAAAAAGAGAATTTAAACCCAAACTATAAGCTGAGACAATTAAATTTCCGGAAAATAATTTTAATTATTTTCGGAACTAGATTTTTCTCAACAGCTGGAAATCTAATTTTTCCCAGCTGCTGGAAATATAATTTTCCCAACAGCTGGAAATATATTTTTTCCAGCAGCTGGAAGTATAATTTTCTGTAAGAGCTGAGCTGTTCAAGAGAGATAAGTGAGGTTGGGTAAAGGGTCATCATTAGTATAAAAGATTCAAGTGCTTGAGATTTACCGACAAGTGTCTTCAGGAAGCGTGAGAAAGTCAGAGAGGGAAGATTAATGTTAGTGTCCGCCTTGCCTTGTTCTGTGTTGTTGACCTGTGAGTGTGAGAGCCAGGAGCAATGTGTGTGTGTGTGTGTGTGTGTGTGTGTGTGTGTGTGTGTGTGTGTGTGTGCTTACCTAACTGTGGTTGCAGGAGTCGATTCATAGCTCCTGGCCCCGGTGTGTGTGTGTATGTGTGTGATGAATCTCCCGGCCCCAGTGTGTGTGTATTCATCTATTTTTGGTTGCAGGGGTCTAGTCACGGTTCTTGGTCTCTACTAGGTCCAATCTCTTCTCCAAGAGCTTTATCGTACCTCTTCTTGAAATGTACCCACTGTTTCCACACGTGCCGGGGATCGAACCACGGACACTCAGTGTGTGAGACGAGAGCATGTGTGTGTAGCACTGCACCTTCCTCCACCGCTCCTCCGGCATACTTGAAATACGTACTTGGGGATATTACTTTAATAAAAAAAAAACATAATGTTTATGTGTGAGGAAATAATGCATTTCTGGCGGTAGTTGTCCCGTGTCATGCTAGACAATTACCGCTAACGGGGTAGTTGTTCAGAATTATCGCAGTTCTGCTGAATTTCCCACATTGATGAAATAATGTAGCATCATTATTTAAGGAATTTCGTAAATGTTACACCAGACTGTGAGCGGATATGCTTGTGTGAGAGCAGAATGCATCTGAAGGTTCCCTCATTTTGATGTTAATGCAGTGTAGCCACTGGCGTAGCATTGTTTATATCCGAGGCAGGGAGGTGGACGGCCTGGCCAGGCAACTTAAGGGGGTTTGAGTATTCTCCCACAGCCTGGCCTGTGATCAGGGTTACCTAGTGACTGCTTCATCAGACCCACACAACCATCACAGCCTGGATGGGCAGACACCTCCTGTACTTCCGATCCACTCTTCTCTGGAAGACTTATATCTTGTAAACCTTTCCAATATCTGTTGAATGAAGGCTGAAGAGTCGTGGATCTTTCTTTTCTCACAGAATCTATGGCAAGGAAAGGGATGGGAAACACTGGGATAGAACAGAACAGTGAAAAAGAGGATTCTTGAAGGACAGGAATAGACATGCAGAGTACGTGATATCTAATTATACCTATGTGCGCCTCTGCAATTTTCTGGATATATTTTAGACGTCTCTTATATCTCACTTCAGTGCTGGTGTGTAGACTGGCATTTTCTCTGTGTTGAGCACTGTATAATTTTCTTCTCTTTTATAAAAAAAAAGCAAATTTCGAGTGCTCTGAGGTGCTTCCAATGTTTGCGAGCAGTAAATAATTTATACATTATTTTCTAGCTCAGGTATCTGACGTGTCTTAACGACAGGTGTTAGGACAGGAAAGTTGTGTAAGCGAGGGCGGACAAGTGCTCTGAGCAAAAGAGCAGAAGTGCTCTAAGCAAGATAACAGAAGTGCTCTAAGAAAGAGAGCACAGTTGCTCTAAAAGAGTACCATTACTGGCGGATTTTCTCTTGTTTTAAGAGTACTCATTATCCGCCCTCTTGTCTTCCTAACCTTGGCAACATTTACTTTGTGTGTTCACTAAAGGTTAGATCGTCTGACATTACTATATCTGGATGACCCTTCACGGAAGAGGTGCATAAGACACACCTGCAACACTTGTTTATCTTCAACGCAGCAACGTTTCGCCTGAGCAATAGACCTCATCAGTAGAGTGCAGGCGAATACAACACTGGAGAGAGAGAGAAGAGGTAATCTTGAGGTGGTCAGTCCCTCAAACCTGAGGGACTGACCACCCAGGATCACATCAAAACTACTTCTACTTTCTCCAGTATTATTTTCTCATGCATTTT
>NC_091308.1:18662859-18700359 GCF_038502225.1 Cherax quadricarinatus
TAAGGCTACATCTCGCCCGTACACCACCAATCTTATTTTCTTTAAAAATAATGTACGTAAATATTCATAAGAAACCTGATGAATATACAGCCCATAAAAACTGAGCTTACAATGAATGTCAACAATGCAGAAATCCAAATCAATCTCTTGTCACTTGACAAAATCATTATTGTACTCTCATTACACAAGACTACGTTGTTCTCTGTAATATATCATATAAAACTTACAAAAATTTACATACTTTCCTGAACCTTCAATCTTTATAAATTGTTTAGCCTTGGTTTCGAAGTGAATATTATATCTAGCTGATAATGGATTATTCATTCTAGTCTTCCATAGTTTTTGTCATATTCGATTTAGATTAAGTTATCTCAAGATTTGAAGCAAGAGAGTTTGGCTACAAATTGTTAACAGTATCGCAGAGCTGAGGAGCCTGTGGGGCGCAGCCTCAGCCACAACCCGGCGGCCTTCATCCACTGCTGCCAGGGATACAGGGAGGACATTAGAGCAAGTCTTGCCCCTGTCCTTGCCCGCCCCTGCCCCTGGCTACCACCTGCCCCTGGCTACCACCTGCCCCTGGCTACCACCTGCCCCTGGCCACCACCTGCCCCTGGCTACCACCTGCCCCTGGCCACCACCTGCCCCTGGCTACTACACGGTACCCATGACAATGCTATCGTCAAAATGACCGTCAAAAATTCCACTACGGGTTCAGTAGTTACTGGAGCTTCAGAGGTTCTATACCAGCACAGCTGCAGTTACTGTTGATTGAGAATTACCATCTGTTAGGATGACATCTCCACACGCAGGATAAATGGAATTGATCAAGATATCGTCATCATTACGAAGAGACAGCCTTATTTTTCTTAACTATTAATATGTACATAAAATCAACCCGTCTTTCAAAATTCCAAATCAAATGTTTACATCCTGTTTTTAGCCATTCTCTCTTATTTACTAACAAAAAAATAATAAATTATACCATAACAAATGACCTATAAAAGCAGTTATACAAAGGCAATAAAGTCTTTTAGAACGTCAACAGATACTAGGACTCAGCAAGCGGACGGTACAACACTGTGTTCACAATATACAGTGCCTCGCAATACACAGTGTTTCATTCCAGAGTCAAGAGTCACATATCTGACTAACTTACAGTAAAATACTGACTTACTAGGATGATGAACTGACACACAACGTTAATTCACTGTGGGAACAATTCAACGAGAGTCAGTTGGATCATCACTGGAGCAAAACACTTCACTGATGGTAAGCGACACCACCACCTGCATCTCAGCTGGTTCTGGATAAATTGGGCAAGCTTAAAGTATTTCTTAGAATAGTTTTAGCAAAGGTGCACTAGATGGCTATGTTAGTTCAAAATTTATCTAAAACACTGAACACCTCCACATTAGTTCATAACTATATCAGTGCAAAAAAGACACACGTACACACTCATTTACATAAGCACATACGCAGTAAACACATGAACATATATAATTATATATACACATACATGCATACGCGTACATACATATACATATAAGACATCGATGACTAATGGAAATGCATATACATAAATCAGTGTATGCAAGAGACAGTGTAGTTGGCAAGGTCATCCGCTTTACTAAGATGGGTGTTAAAGCATGGTTTCTCCCCACTGCTGCTTTCCTATAAGACAATCACTGTGGAAAACAAACAGGAGCCAGTGTTTTTCTAGATGCAAGTAGATACCAGCAACACTTCATCACCCGTGGTTATCAGTAAGAAACAGCATCAGTGGTCTGACCAAGGCAGCATCAGTAGTGACCGAGGCAGCATCAGTAGTGACCAAGGCAGCATCAGTAGTGACCGAGGCAGCATCAGTAGTGACCAAGGCAGCATCAGTAGTAGCCAAGGCAGCATTAGTAGTAACCAAGGCAGCATCAGTAGTGACCAAGGCAGCATCAGTAGTGACCAAGGCAGCATCAGTAGTGACCAAGGCAGCATCAGTAGTGACCAAGGCAGCATCAGTAGTGACCAAGGCAGCATCAGTAGTGACCAAGGCAGCATCAGTAGTAGCCAAGGCAGCATTAGTAGTAACCAAGGCAGCATCAGTAGTGACCAAAGCAGCATCAGTAGTGACCAAGGCAGCATCAGTAGTGACCAAGGCAGCATCAGTAGTAGCCAAGGCAGCATTAGTAGTAACCAAGGCAGCATCAGTAGTGACCAAGGCAGCATCAGTAGTGACCAAGGCAGCATCAGTAGTAGCCAAGGCAGCATCAGTAGTGACCAAGGCAGCATCAGCAGTGACCAAGGCAGCATCAGTAGTGACCAAGGCAGCATCAGTAGTAGCCAAGGCAGCATTAGTAGTAACCAAGGCAGCATCAGTAGTGACCAAGGCAGCATCAGCAGTGACCATGGCAGCATCAGCAGTGACCATGGCACCATCAGTAGTGACCGAGGCAGCATCAGTAGTTACCAAGGCAGCATCAGTAATGACCAAGGCAGCATCAGTAGTTACCAAGGCAGCATCAGTAGTGACCAAGGCAGCATCAGTAGTGACCAAGGCAGCATCAGTAGCGACCGAGGCAGCATCAGTAGTGACCAAGGTAGCATCAGTAGTGACCAAGGCAGCATCAGTAGTGACCAAGGCAGCATCAGTAGTGACCAAGGCAGCATCAGTAGTGACTAAGGCAGCATCAGTAGTGACCAAGGCAGCATCAGTAGTGACCTAGGCAGCATCAGTAGTGACCAAGGCAGCATCAGTAGTGACCAAGGCAGCATCAGCAGTGCCCAAGGCAACATCAGTAGTGACCAAGGCAGCATCAGTAGTGACCAAGGCAGCATCAGTAGTGACCAAGGCAGCATCAGTAGTGACCAAGGCAGCATCAGTAGTGACCAAGGCAGCATCAGTAGTGACCAAGGCAGCATCAGTAGTGACCGAGGCAGCATCAGTAGTGACCAAGGCAGCATCAGTAGTGACCAAGGCAGCATCAGCAGTGACCGAGGCAGCATCAGTAGTGACCAAGGCAGCATCAGTAGTAACAAAGGCAGCAACAGTGTGGTGGTGACCAAGGCCACCAGATGACCACACCTTTATATCCCCTTCTTCGTTCTTGCTTGACTACCTGCCCTCGTCTTTTCAATTTAACTGTTTTCCCCTCACACAGTTTCTCCAGTGACAGCTAAATGCAGTTTTAGCTTGGCAGCACAAGTTGTAAACAGAGACAGTCTTGTTCACCGTCCAGCACTGTCATCACTGTCATCAAGCCTGTCTTAATGTTAAAGTTAAATTTTAATTTCACGACCAGTGAACTGATAGACTTTCGTTAATTTTCATTTTGAAATTTTCTAGGTTTAGGCCTAAGTTTTCTTCTGTCAACAATACTTTACTCTTCAAAAATGCAGTGTAATATCCTTTATTCAGTAAAGGATTTCGTTACACTGCCTTAGTGTCTCTTGATTCCATCCTGTCCAGTATTTTACATCATTACTCCCTAATGTGATAAGCAAGAATCACTGTCAATCCTTCAAGAAATACAGTCCACACGATAAAGGATCTCAGTCTGTGAATGTTACAGTCAGAGGCTGACACTATGATGTTCCAGTTTGTACTCGCATAAACATGCAGAGTATCGTAGAGAGACAAGTTACTCTCACCTGTAAGATTTTTGTTGGAGGGGAAGGGTGAGTGGAGGGGTGAGGGGAGGGGTGAGTGGAGGGGTGAGGGGAAGGGTGACTGGAAGGGTGACTGGAAGGGTGAGTGGAGGGGTGAGGGGAAGGGTGACTGGAAGGGTGAGAGGAGGGGTGACTGGAAGGGTGACTGGAAGGGTGAGAGGAGGGGTGAAGGGAGGAGGTAGCAGACTGATTTACTGTGATAAAGTTCATAAAGCTAATTTCTTCCGTGGTTAATTCTGAACAGTTGAAGTCAGTTTAGGCTAGGTAATAAGTTAGTTTAGGCTAGGTAATAAGTTAGTTTATGCTAGGTAATAAGTTAGTTTAGGTTAGGTAATAAGTTAGTTTAGGCTAGGTAATAAGTTAGTTTAGGCTAGGTAATAAGTTAGTTTAGGTTAGGTAATAAGTTAGTTTAGGCTAGGTAATTCATTCAACATCTTTAAATAACAAAAAAAAAGGCACAATACCGTGACTGGAACGAAACACAAATAACCCGCACATAGAAGAGAGGAGCTTACGACGACGTTTCGGTCCGACTTGGACCATTTACAAAGTCGCACTAACCATAAATGGAGCAGGACGGGTATAGTGTTAGGCTTGCCGACACTAACAATGCTCTGTTCTCTCACGTCAGAGATCACAGCCATCCTATTGACTGGTCTTCTGCTAAAACTGTCTTCCCTACTTCCAACTCTAACAGTCGCCGTCTAGTTGAATCCTCTCTAATACACAACTTTCCTTGTATGAATCTTAGTCCTGGCTTCGTCTCTGTAGATGCCTTCCTCTCCCACTACATTGTAAAATGCTCCAAACTTCAGAACACCCGTGACTTAACCTGATTCCTCATTTTTTCTTCTTCTTCTCCCTCTTCCCCTTTCCTCTTTCCTTTTTTCTCCTCTGGGTTGTCTTTCTTCTGTCTCGTGTTTTTGTTCCTTCATTATTTATTTCATCACTTCCCCTTCCCCCCACCTCTGTGCACTTGCTCTCCCTCTGTGGGCACCTAGCTCCCTTGCTGTGCTCCCCTTGACTGGCTCCTCCTCCTTAATCCCCTACTCCTACCACTACTGCTACTTCTACTACTACTACTACTACTACTACTACCACTACTACTACTACTACTTCTACTACTACTACTACTACTACTACTACTACTACTACTACTACTACTACTACTACTACTACTACTACTACTACTACCACTACCTCTTCCTGCCTATATATAGCCTTCCTGCTCCACTTCTGGTTAGTGTGACTTTGTAAATGGTCCAAGTCGGATCGAAACGTCGTCGTAAGCTCCTCTCTTCTATGTGCGGGTTATTTGTGTTTCAACATCTTTTTATCATTACTGAGTGCTGATACTTTGATTTTAAATAAGGAGTGAAACCTAGCTGGAGCAAGCCAGTGAATGCTAAACCACTGCACACTACACAAATAACCCGCACATAAAAGAGAGAAGCTTACGACGACGTTTCGGTCCGACTTGGACCATTGACAAAGTCACACTAACAGAGGTGGAGCAGGACGGCTATATATAGGCAGGAAGAGGTGGTAGTAGTAGTAGTAGTAGTAGTAGTACAAGAATTGTATATAATACCGACAGGATGAAATTAAGACACATGCACAACGCCCGGGCATCCCCATCGTAGACGTTTCGCCATCCAGCCAGCCACTGGATGGCGAAACGTCCACAACAAAGACAACCAGACGCCGCACATGTGTCTCAATTTCAACAGTAGTTGTAATAGAAGAAGAAGAGGTAGTAGTAGTGGTAGCGGAAGAAGTGGGAAATAAGGAGGACGAGCCAGTCAAATACAAAGGAAGGGGAGCACTGCAAGAGAGCTAGATACCCACAGAGGGAGAGCAAGCGCACAGAGGTGCGTGAAAGGGGAAGTGGTGAAATAAAATAAATGAAGAAGGAACAGAAACACGAGACAGGAGAGAGAAAGACAACCCAGAGGAGAAAAGGAGAGAGGAAAGGGGAAGAGGAAGAAGAAAAAGAAAAAGAAAAAGTGAGGATTCAGGTTAAGTCACGGGTGTTCTGAAGTCGGTATTATATACAATTCTTGTACTACTACTACTACTACTACTACTACTACTACTACTACTACTACTACTACTACTACTACTACTACTACTACTACTACTACTACCACCACCACCACCTCTTCCTGCCTATATATAGCCGTCCTGCTCCACCTCTGTTAGTGTGACTTTGTCAATGGTCCAAGTCGGACCGAAACGTCGTCGTAAGCTTCTCTCTTTTATGTGCGGGTTATTTGTGTATTGTTCCAGTCACGGTATTGTGCCTTTTTGTTATTTATTGCTAAACCACTGAACTGGACATCAACTGGTAAAGACCGTCTCACTAGACGTCCTGTTTCCTGGCGAATGAAACATCACCTGAGGTTCGGTTTATTATATTCGAACAGGTTTCATATTTCTCCTTTATCTCCACTCAACAAATCCCAGCTTAGATTTGACTACGTGTCATGTTAGTTTTTGACTTGCACAGTTTCAGTATGTCTCATTTCAACAAAACACGTCCTGGTTCGTCATGAGAATAGGTGTGTAGTCTGCGTGGTTTACTGGTGGCTTGCTTGTACATAAGAGTGCCACACCCAGGTCTCGCCTGCTTGGCTTGTCTGGTTCATAGAAGAGCCACACCCAAATTACCATCTTGCTCTTGCTGGTAACTTAGTGCCAATATCTCGTCTCTTTCTGGTAAACAGCACAAACGTCAATAAATTCTCAGCATAATCCCACATGATAAACAACTATAGCTCAAAATATATTTCTGAAGCCGCATGCGACGACGATTAGGGCGTCTCCATTTAGCTTTGGCTTGACAGAGGGACGAGAGGGCGTTGGTTGTCGTGGTCGAGGATTCCTGGTGGGAGTGTCCTTGGGGATGCTTGCCTGGGGACAGGATGGAGGAACCACTAAAACGATGACTGCATAAAGATTCCCTTGATCTCTGTGTTATGCAGCCTTCATCTCTTACAGTCTGCTTGCTCATCCTGAATAATGGTACAGAGAGACCCTGAATATAATACAGATAATAATGATGCATTAAGATCATGTATATAATAAGAGGGGATAATAATATAACGGACGTATTGTCTATAACGAATTAAGCGACGCGCTGACAGACGTTATCATCCCTGGCTTATGTAGTTTGATTATTAGTGGTTAACTGTACGTAAAGTCGGAGTATTTAGGGTTGAAGTTGTTAGCTTAGATCGCTGAAAAAATAAACACAAGTACGAACGTTAGGTAACGAACGGCGTATATGTGAACGGGTCGCGGCAAATCTGGAGATCTGCGCTGCCTCCAGATTATTGTTATAATCAAAATGAAGCGCTAAACCACAAGGGTCATACAGCGCAGCGCCTCCAGATGGTATGCATGTTCAAATCTGAGGTAGTTGAGCACTTTCACTTTCTCGTGTTTTTCCTATTGTTCCGAAAAGCTGATGGTGTACACAGCATAATGTGTGTGTGTGTGTGTGTGTGTGTGTGTGTGTGTGTGTGTGTGTGTGTGTGTGTGTGTGTGTGTGTGTGTGTGTGTGTGTGTGTGTGTGTGTGTGCTGTGACGTTCACCGCCCATCGTGTGAACGGGAGGTTCACAGAGAAGCAAAAACGTTCTGTCATCCAGGAATGGCTTCACGCTCTGTATAAATCAACAGTTATTTACTTATGATATACTATACTAACAGTTATACAGTAAATATATACTGTACAAACAGTTGTACAGTTAAAATGCACTGTCCCAGTAGTTATACGCTGAAGATATACAGTGCCACGAGTTATGCAGTCACTCATTCAGTTTTACAGTAACTCATTCAGGATCTGACTGTCCCATCACTCATGCGCTCAGGATACATTGTACTGTTAGTTACACTCTCTAGATATACACTCGAGATACATAGTAAGTTACACTAAGTGAGAGAATTACTAAAACTATCATGTACTTGCCATTGTGCGCTCTGATATACTGACTTTGTGAGGCTACTGAGGCAGTGTTCTTCAGCACTGACAACTAGCACTGAGGCAGTGTGCTTACCTGTAGTTACAGTGTAGTTACAGGAAGAGAGCTGTGATCCTGTTGTCCCGTCATCAGTGTAGTAACAGGAGCAAAGTTGAGCTCACAGTGTATCGTCCTTAGTATCCAGTTTCTTACGTAATTTTGTCAAGGTTTCACGGGTTGTAACACAAACTACCTTCCCTCCTTCCCTTCCATCCAGTTCCTGTATTGTGTGTCTGTGTGTATTGACCTATTTGTGGTTACAGGGGTCGATTCACAGCTCCTGGCCTGTGTGTGTGTGTGTGTGTGTGTGTGTGTGTGCGCGCGCGTGCATACGTGTGCGCGTGCTCGATTAGCTCTATTCATCTAGGTGTCTTGTATGGGTTAAGCCTCAGCTCCTGGTCCTCCTCCAAAACCTACCACATAGTCTCTTGAAGCGTATCAGACATGATTTTAAATAGACACGAAGTCACTAGCTTTCCTGTTTGTCCCCTGCCCATCGTTCCTTGCACGTCACTCTCGCTATCTGCATTGTTAGTTTCTCTGGTTACCATGCACGTTGTAATCATATCTCCCTCGGTTCTTCGCTGTCCTGAGGACGCTAGATTCAGCTCTTTTAGTATTTTCATACTGCCCATGTTCCTGAGCTTTGGTCTTGTTGCGAACCTCTGGTGGGGGCTCCATGGTGGCGCTGCGTACTCAATGACTGGCCAGACATCCCTCAAGTGAAGGTTTCTGAAAGACTCGTTGATTGGACCACTGATGGTAGTCGTTAAGTCTGTCAATCTCGTCTGTGATGTTTACATGCTGAAAAAAACCTAACCAAGGTAGAACTCGCAACAATGGATTCAAGTTGGATAAGTTTAGGTTTAGATAGGATATAAGAAAGTGGTTTAGCAGTAGAGTTGTGGGAGAGTGGAACAAGCTGCCGAGTAGTGTTATTGAAGTTAAAACTCTGTGCAGATTTAAAAATAGGCTATATAGGTACCAGGGTGGGTGTATGGGGTTGGGGTGAGTCGAACCTGCCTAGCATGGGCCAGTAGTGCTAATGCTTGCTAATAATACTGTTGCGTCCTGGCAGTCAGTACTCCTTAGGTCTGTTGTCTTATCATTATGCATTATTTTACACTTGCTTGTGTGTTGTTACTCATCACAGTTCCAGCTTGCCCAAATAAAGAGCACTGTACCCTCGCACGGAGCTAGCCACAACTGGCGGGTGGCCTTGTAGGCGGGGTGGGCGTGTAGGCGGGATGGGCGTGCGGGCGGGTAAGCAGGGTGGGAAGGAGCATTTGGACAGACTACAAAGCGGTGAGCAATAATACTCTACTAATAACCGGGATAACCTTTCCCGTGGCTCGTGTACAGCACTTACAGTGGACCAGCGGGCGGCCATCCCCAGCACACTCTACGGTACCGTCGCCCACGTCACGCCCACACTACTCCCACGTAACGCCCACACACTTTCATGCTACGCCCACGCAGACTGCGCCCAGCTGAGCCTCGCCGCTCACGTCTTGAACAGTTAGACATTACAAGGACTCCAACGGAGGTGTCACTAGCCTCTTCGTGGGTTATCCTACAATTTACATACAATGGAAGGCAACTGTAATTATGCAAAGATTGTGTGACTGTACCTGTATCAACTTACCTTCTTAATTATTTATTTGTGTACTTATTTCCTTCAAACTTCTTACTGTAAAGATGCAGTCGTAATCAGTCTTGCTGGAATTTCCAGTTGCACTGTAATGTGACGACGCTGCTGCGTGTTGAGTGATAGAGTGGGCTGGGTGGGCACTAGGGTGGGCGGGGTGGGCGCTAGGGTGGGCGGGGTGGGCAGGGATGGCACCAGGTATCCAGGTATCAAGGACCTTACTTGGCACAATCAACAACTACCAAGGACTCTAATTGACACCATCAAAGACGCTTCTTGGCATTATCAAGGATATTACCTGGCACTATCGAGGACACTACTTGGCACTTTAAGCAATCGGGTTTGATCCAAGGATTGGGAGGGTAGGAATCTTGATTCTGAGGACATGTACATAACCTTCACAACTACGACAACTACTTCTACTACAACTAACCCATCTCTTTGGGAAGGACCTACTTCCACTGGGGAATCCCGCCCACCAGTGAATTCACCTCGTTACTTAATTCTTTCTTCTGCTTCAGAATCTAACTATGGTGCTGTTCGACGCGTAGTGTTGCATACGTAGCCTCTTACTCTTGCACAAAGTAGGAACCAAAGCTAGTTATGTTTCCCTGCAATATTCCACCACATAGAAAGGATTTCAAGGTGTTGAAATGTGTCAGTCTGAGCGGGACACCGAGGCGAGGTGTCTGTCAGGAGGTGCTGAGGTGGGACACCGAGGCGAGGTGTCTGTCAGGAGGTGCTGAGGTGGGACACCGAGGCGAGGTGCTGAGGTGGGACACCGAGGCGAGGTGCTGAGGTGGGACACCGAGGCGAGGTGTCTGTCAGGAGGTGCTGGAGTGAGCTCTGGCCAACCTAGCATGGTTACTATTTACTGTTGAGGTTCACGCTCTGGTTACCCTCGCATTATGTCTCCTCTCGTGCATTGGTACTGTAGGTAACATCTTCCAGAGTGTGTGTGTGTGTGTGTGTGTGTGTACTTACCTACATGTGGTTGCAGGGGTCGATTCATAGCTCCTGGCCCCGTGTGTGAGTGTGTGTACTTACCTAAGTGTAGTTACAGGGGTCGAGACTCAGCTCCTGGCCCCGCCTCTTCACTGATCGCTACTAGGTCCTCTCTCTGCTCCATGAGCTCTATCATACCTCGTCTTAAAGCTATGTATGGTTCCTGCCTCCACTACATCGCTCGCCAGACTGTTCCACTTCCTGACCACTCTATGACTGAAGAAATGCTTCCTAACATCCCTGTGGTTTATCTGAGTCTTTAACTTCCAAGAGTAACCCCTTGTTTCTGTGTCGCCTCTCTGGAACATCTTGTCTCTGTCCACCTTGTCTATTCCACGCAGTATTTTGTATGTCGTTATCATGTCTCCCCTATCCCTCCTGTCCTCCAGTGTCATCAGGCCGTATTTCTCTCAACCTTTCTTCATAGGACATTCCCCTTAGCTCTGGAACTAACCTTGTCGCAAACCTTCGCACTTTCTCTAATTTCTTAACGTGCTTGACCCGGTGCGGGTTCCAAACTGGTGCTGCATACTCCAGTATGGGCTTGACGTACACGGTGTACAGTGTCTTGAAAGATTCCTTACTTAGGTATCGGAATGCTAATCTCAGGTTTGCCAGGCGCCCATATGCTGCAGCAGTTATCTGGTTGATGTGTGCTTCCGGAGACATGTTCGGTGTTATACTCACGCCAAGAACTTTCTCCTTGAGCGAAATTTGCAGTCGTTGGCCACCTAGCCTATACTCTGCGGTCTTCTTCGCCCTTCCCCGATCTTCATGACTTTGCATTTGGCGGGGTTAAATTCGAGAAGCCAGTTGCTGGACCACGTGTCCAGCCTGTTCAGGTCTCTTTGAAGTCCTGCCTGATCCTCATCTGATTTAATTCTCCTCATTAATTTCACATCATCTGCGAGCAGGGACACCTGAGTCTATCCCTTCCATCATGTCATTCACATATACCAAAAATAGCACTGGTCCTAGGACCGACCCCTGTGGGACTCCGTTCGTTACAGGCGCCCACTGTGATACCTCATCACGTATCATGACTCATTGTTGCCTCCCTGTCAAGTATTCTCTGATCCACTGAAGTGCCCCTCCCGTTATACGCGTCTGATCCTCTAGTTTCTGCACTAATCTCTTGTGAGGAACTGTGTCGAAGGCCTTCTTGCAGTCCAAGAAGATGCAATCAACCCACCCCTCTCTCTCGTCTCTTACTTCTTTTAATTTATTATAAAACTCCAGAAGGTTTGTGACACAGGATTCACCTTCCATGAATCCGTGCTGGTTGTCATTTATAATCTTATTCCGTTCCAGGTGTTCCACCACTCTTTTCCTGATAATCTCTTCTCCATGACTTTGCATACTATACACGTCAGTGACACAGGTCTGTAGTTTAGCGCCTCTTTTCTGTCTTCTTTTTTTAAAAATGGGAACTACATTTGCCGTCTTCCATACCTCAGGTAGTTGCCCAGTTTCAAGGGATTTGTTGAAGATTGTGGTTAATGGGACACAGCATTTATGCTCCCTCTCTAAGGACCCACGGGGAGATGTTGTCCGGTCCCATTGCCTTTGAAATATCAAGGTCACTTAGCAGCTTCTTCACCTCCTCAGTGTTGGTGTCCCCCTCTGTCCTGTCTTCCCAGGGTCCTTCCTGTTTCCACTGTGAATACTTCCTTATATCTCTTGTTGAACTCCTCACATACCCTTTGATCATTACCTGTGAGTTCCCCACCTTCTTTCCTCAGCCTGATAACCTGGTCTTTGACTGTTGTCTTGGTTATATTGCCAATGATAACAGTTTCTACACACGGGGTGCAGAACCAGCTTTAACTGTGTGTGTGTGTGTGTGTGTGTGTGTGTGTGTGTGTGTGTGTGTGTGTGTATGTATGTATGTGTGTGTGTGTGTGTGTGTGTGTGTGTGGTACAGTTGTTCTTATATAAACCTGTGAAAGCCAAGTAGTCCGTAAATTCAAGATTAATCGTTCATTACGACTTAGATTACCAACTACAGCTGGAGAATGAGTTTACTGATAGACTTGTAACTTTAAGCAAAGGCGTTGTTAATTAAAAAAATTTGGCATTCACTTTGAACTGAATAAAGTTTAATTTACCAATTTTATTATAAAATGAGTTTCCCTGTAATAACTGGGAAAAACGTTTCCCCCTCTATGACTTTAATAAACCAAAACATCGTCCAAATGAAATCTATTTAGCAAGGCAGCCTTTCTGTCTCTCTTCACTATTATGACTCACGAAATCGTAACACGATTACAAACAAATCACAGAACGGGTAGAGTTCAAACCCAAGGCAAGAGGGTCTTAAAACTGGCCTCTGAGTTTTAGGACTCTCCTAACGTGAGTTTGATCCTCATCCGTTCTGTGATTTCACTACTGTTGGAAGTACAACACTTCGAGTCCCACTTACATAATGAAGTGTTAGTGTTCCTTCTATTACAACTTCTATACACTGAACTAAATATTGTACTGGACAATTTGCATACATAACTTTGTTGCTCTCTTGGGTCTGTTTTTTTTTATGAAGCCTCGCTTCCAGGACCCAGTAACAATAGACTGTGTCACTGTCCACCAGTTGCTATGTAGTGTTACTTTCCTTACCTGGAGGTTATTCCGGGGATCAACGCCCCCGCGGCCCGGTCCATGACCAGGCCTCCCGCTGGATCAGGGCCTGATCAACCAGGCCTTTCACAGATTTTCTATATTTAAGAGCTTCTGTCTCATGTGAAGAGATTTATGATGTATCTGTCCCTTCAAGAAGCAACACATTCTAGGTGATGTGCCCGAATATTAATCTTAAATATTAATGTAAACACTATAGATAAAGCTGTAATCGAGTGAAACATTCTCCCAGTAAAAGCTGGTTCTTCACCGCGTGTGCAGAAACTGTTATCATTGGCAATATAACCAAATACACTCACAAAAATCATTAACAATGGAGAAAATTCTCAAACCTTGGATGTGTTGTGTCTCTTGTCACTGGTGCCTTTGTCCACCGCTGGCCTGTACACTCACTCACGCTGACAAGGTCTAGGATTATGTCCGCCACGAACACTAACACGAACAGAACAAAATGTGGGAATTAATGCTGCAAGTAAACAATAGGGAATAAGAAATTGTGACATTTTAAAGGAAACTTTATCTCTCTAACTCAGTTAGTTGAATGTGGTAGCCTAGATGAGATTTATATAGCACTTGTCCCACTGGTACTGGTAATATGATAATATATGTGGTTTATATAGCACGTGTGCTGTTTACGCTGGTAATATGGTGGTGTATATGTCTTGTCTGATAAACCATGTCTGTCAGACAAGCCGATCTGTTGACTGTGAAATTATTATAACTCAATTTTCGACTGATTAAGGCAAATTAGGCTGATTAAAGCAAATTAGTCTCCAAAGGGCACAACACTTACAAACTTTGTCTGACTTTTGCTGCTGACACTGGTCAGTTAAAATTTACGTCTCACTTCTGCTAGTGACAGTAGGTAACCAATCAGTGTTTCACTTGTGCTACTGATACCAGGTAATGAGTCAGGCATTTCACTGAGCACCCCATACGAGCAGTGAGTGTGCGCTAAATGTAAGGAAATTCCGGTTGAGTGATGCAAGCAGAGATCCCGCTGCCAGCCAAGTGAAAGTGTTGTGACAGCGCTTTAAGGAATCCAGCCGTCCTTACAAACTATCTGATCCCACGACGGAAGGCATAAAGCGTTTCCTGCCAAGTAAACTACCTTTGTTCTCTCTCTCTCTCTCTCTCTCTCTCTCTCTCTCTCTTTCCTTGTGTTTGTTTCAAGATCACATCCTACTCGATGCTTTCCTGGTACTTGATACGATTTAAAGAGCAAGTTGTTTCTAGTCTCTGATTAAATTCTGTAGATTTATATATTTGAAATGCGTTTAAAATGACGGTGTATGAACTGCGAAGGATGAGAGGCTATGTAACGTGTGATAAGACGAAAATAAATACTCTAAAAGACATGTTTTAAAATGTAATAGATATGCACATTTGAACAAGTAATCTCTCTAGTCGCTGTATGACCCTTATGGGTTTAGCGCGAGTTATGATGATGATGATAATAATAATAATATAATAGTAAAATCTCAAGTGTTTATGCAGAATCAAACCTCGTTGTAAGCAAAGTCGTAGAATTTTTCAAAAACCTGTACGATTTGTAGGAGAGTGTCAGTGGTAGGTGACTTAGTATGAGACGTAGTGTTTACGGTAGTGTGTTCACTCGGAGGTTCAGTGTCACTTGTCAGTAACCCATCAAGGTTGAGGAGGGGGTTGTGATGCTGGTGTAGGGCTCTTGATTCGAGGAAGTGAAGCTAGCTCTCTCTTTCTTGGATCGAAATTGATTGCCTCTCAAGTTCTTAAAGAGGTGTAGGAGCCTTGTTACTCTAATATGTAGTGGTGGCCTTAGAGACACCAGTCACTGGTTGTGACAACATGGGTCAACAGTCAAGCCAGTACCAGTCACGAAGAGAGCCACTCACTCTCACTCTTCCTCACCCACGACTTCCCACATCACATTTCCTCCACCTTCTTCATCCTCCTCCTCCTCCTCCTAATTCTACTTACCTGAATTATCTCCCTTTGTCCACGGCCTTCTCCTTCTCCAACGTGCTTCAGACAATATCAGTTCACCTTTACCAACACTTCAAGCACTTTAACACTTCACCACCACATCACCAACACTTCCAGCACCTTTAAACACCTTTCAGCACTTCACCAGCACCTCACCAACACTTCCATCTTTAAAAAATCTTCCCTCACTTAACTAGCACCTAAATACTCCCAGCATCTTAAAACACTTCCTGTTGATGCTGCTGCTTCAGTACACTCTCTCTCTCGTCCCCCTCATCCTTCCTTCACACGCGCTCACATCCCTTCCCCTTTCCCTTTCTTTCGCTTTCTCATCCTCTAGTCCTCCATCCTGTCATCCCCTCCTTCAGCTCCTTACCCTTAAAGGACGGCCCCAGTGTCCTTCCAGCAGTCGGGCTACCTCTAGTTCCTCTCTCAATTGGAAGTTATGCCTCAGTTGTATGCATACTGTATATATATATATATATATATATATATATATATATATATATATATATATATATATATATATATATATATATATATATATATATATATATATATATATATATATATGCAATAAGATCACAGTAAACAGGTGATTTCAAAATATGCAAAACAACCACTCTGAAAGAATAGAGAAAGTCCAAGCGCTTTCGTGACTACTCACATTATCAAGGAACTATGATAGTTCCTTGATAATGTGAGTAGTCACGAAAGCGCTTGGAATTTCTCTATTCTTTCAGAGTGGTTGTTTTGCATTTATATATATATATATATATAATTTATATATATATATATATATATATATATATATATATATATATATATATATATATATATATATATAATGTGGAATAAATTATCTTGAGAGATGGCAGTTCCCAGGTGATAGTAACTCCAGCTCTGCTGGAAGGAAAAATTTGAAGCCGTCTTAAGTGAAGAGCCCTTGCTGGAATACTTGACGATATCCTTATTACCCTACCGAAGTCTCCCTGCCTACGTGATGGAAATTTAGCCAACGTTTGTTCCTACTGTGTCGTTATCGTATAGGGTGAGGTGGTAGCCCACTGCTGATGTATTCAATTCTATCAAAAGAAAGAAAAAAAAAACAGACTTCTTGTTCCTCACACAACCTGGCTTTCCCAACCACCCCCTTCTATTACTTTCCACAAAGTAGCCCTTCCCTCCCTCCCTCCCTCATCCCTACCTCCCCTTCCCTCCCTCACCCCTACCTCCCCTTCCCTCCCTCCCTCCCTCATCCCTACCTGCCCTTCCCTCCCTCACCCCTACCTCCCCTTCCCTCCCTCACCCCTACCTCCCCTTCCCTCCCTCACCCCTAAATCCCCTTTCCTCCCTCTCCCCTACCTCCCCTTCCCTCCACATACTTTTTATTTTCTCCCACAGCAACCCCTCCCCACCTTCCTCTTCTCCACACGTCACCCCCTTCCTGACAACACCCTCATTCCCAGACACTACCTCCCATTTACCCCCTTTCCTGACATCACCCCTTTTCACCCCCTTGCTAGACACTGCCTCTTCCCCCTCCCCCCCGCCACACACCCGGAGTCCGGGGAGTAACGGGATCGACAAGGTCGACCAGTGGTGGACGGAACCACCAAGGTTTGCCTTATCTCCGGACCCCTTCCCCTGCCTCAGTAATCTGAGTGACCTCTTCCCCTGCCTCAGTAATCTGAGTGACCTCTTCCCCTGCCTCAGTAATCTGAGTGACCTCTTCCCCTGCCTCAGTAATCTGAGTGACCCCTTCCCCTGCCTCAGTAATCTGAGTGACCTCTTCCCCTGCCTCAGTAATCTGAGTGACCTCTTCCCCTGCCTCAGTAGTCTGAGTGACCTCTTCCCCTGCCTCAGTAATCTGAGTGACCCCTTCCCCTGCCTCAGTAATCTGAGTGACCTCTTCCCCTGCCTCAGTAGTCTGAGTGACCTCTTCCCCTGCCTCAGTAATCTGAGTGACCCCTTCCCCTGCCTCAGTAATCTGAGTGACCTCTTCCCCTGCCTCAGTAGTCTAAGTGACCCCTTCCCCTGCCTCAGTAGTCTGAGTGACCCCTTCCCCTGCCTCAGTCTAAGTAACCTCTTTCCCTGCCTCAGCAGTCTTAGTGACCCCTTCCCATGCCTCAGTCTAAGTGACCTCTTCCCCTGCCTCAGTAGTCTGAGTGACCCCTTCCCCTGCCTCAGTCTGAGTGACCCCTTCCCCTGCCTCAGTAATCTGAGTGACCTCTTCCCCTGCCTCAGTAATCTGAGTGACCTCTTCCCCTGCCTCAGTAGTCTGAGTGACCCTTTCCCCTGCCTCAGTAGTCTAAGTGACCCTTTCCCCTGCCTCAGTAGTCTAAGTGACCCCTTCCCCTGCCTCAGTCTAAGTAACCTCTTTCCCTGCCTCAGCAGTCTTAGTGACCCCTTCCCATGCCTCAGTCTAAGTGACCTCTTCCCCTGCCTCAGTAGTCTGAGTGACCCCTTCCCCTGCCACAGTCTGAGTGACCCCTTCCCCTGCCTCAGTAGTGTAAGTGACCTCTTCCCCTGCCTCAGCAGTCTCAGTGACCCCTTCCCCCGCCTCAGTCTAAGTGACCCCTTCCCCTGTCTCAGTCTAAGTGACCTCTTCCCCTGCCTCAGCAGTCTAAGTGACCCCTTCCACTGCCTCAGTCTAAGTGACCCTTTCCCTGCCTCAGTAGTCTGAGTGACCCCTTCCCCCTGCCTCAGTAGTCTGAGTGATCCCTTCCCCTGCCTCAGCAGTCTAAGTGACCTCTTCCCCTGCCTCAGTAGTCACGATAACTTCCTCACCTGGTGTTATCTCAGTCTTTCCTCGCACCTGATGATGCTTCTTGTCTCACCTTGCCTCACTCTGTATCTCACCTCTCTCACCACGCCTCTTGTCTCGCCTTGCTTTTTATCTTGCTTTATTTTTGTCGTTTTGTCTCACTCTCATTATGACTCTTGTCTTACCTTGTCTCACGCTCACCTGTGGCGTCACCTCCAGCTGCTGCACCTCGTAGGCTTGTGAGAGTGACAACCACCTACCAAGACTAAGGGACTGATCACGTTAAAACTACTTCTCCTTCTACTTGTCTCATCTTTTGCTTTTGTCTCTTCTGTCAATGTTGTCATCCACCAGAAGTGCTTCTTTACTAGTCCTGTTACCTACTAGTCCTGGTAGGTGTGTTAACCTCTCTAGGAAGGAGTGCAACCCGTCCGGGTAGGTGTGCTACCCGCTCAGCCAAGTTCACTACCCGCCTGGGCAAGTGTGTCTCCTGATCAAGGAAGTGTGGTGGCTGCTGCAGTAATACCCGGGTCAGACAGGTGTGCTACTCTCCCAAGTAGGTGTGCTACCCGCCTGGGTAGGTGTGCTACTCACTCAGGTAGGTGTGCTACCCGCCTGGGTAGGTGTGCTACTCACTCAGGTAGGTGTGCTACCCGCCTGGGTGGGTGTGCTACTCACCTAGGTAGGTGTGCTACTCACCTAGGTAGGTGTGCTACCCACCCGAGTAGGTGTGCTACCCGACCCGCCCGTTGCACAAAAAGGATGGCCTTGCTTGGGAATGTGGGTGATCTTTGTAAAGCTGTGCTCAGGGCCAACAACACCTAAAATCCTCCTCCTTTTTCACCACACTCACACCCTCTTTCTTGTTGTGTGTGTGTGTGTGTGTGTGTGTGTGTGTGTGTGTGTGTGTGTGTGTGTGTGTGTGTGTGTGTGTGTGTGTGTCATGAACACTGACAACCTTCATGGATAACACAGTTGACCCCAGAGCCAGAGAGGAAGGAAGATCCAGGGACGGTGACAATGTTTTTGGCATTATTGGAAGAGCGAGCTACCCAACCCATGTCTCTCCACACTCACACACACACTGTGCGAACCTACAGCAAGGTGAACAACAGATCGACAGAGCACAATTTCGGGTCAACTTCCAAATAAAACGAACTGCAAGTGTGACCTAAATATGAAAGTAGGGAAGCAGGCAAGAAACACTGAATTACCCGGCACCATGACTGACATGTAAACTGTCTAAATTACCGGGAAATCGTGACAAAATAAAGTTGTCTGAAGACCTAGAGAGCAAACTCTTCTTACAGGAAACCAACATCAGTAGGAGAGGTATGTCTTGCCTTACGAAGCTACCGGAATTCTAAGTTCTATAACAGTAATGAAACCAGAAAGACCGTAATAGGTCGACTGAATATTCATGGGTTGTAGGGAAGCACTTGACACTGTACCCCACCACAGACTGATTCATAGAGGAACCAGTCGATGTATAGAGAGAACTGAAGAACAAAAAGGCACAATACTGCGACTGGAACAATACACAAATAACCCGCACATGAGAGAGAAGCTTATGACGACGTTTCGGTCCGATTTGGACGATTTATAAGCCACCCACTATAAAGGGGAGAAAAAGAGCGTAACGGGATGAGGAAGAGAAAATAGAAGGACCCCCACGCAGCAGGTGTTGCACAACCATGAAAAGGAAAGAGAAAATTAAACTAACTCTGTATTCGCGGCGAAGCGGTAAACCCGTAAAGGCCAAACAGCGCCTGGGAAATAGGTAATCGGATCTGATCCGAAGAGAGGGAAGGGTGCTCCATTTCCTGTGGCTGAAGAGCCCTTTACCAGCCAGTGAAGGGAAACAGCGCTGGAACAGAAACAGACGACTGCACCTCAGCTCACAAATATCACCAGTCAGGATAATTCAAATGTAGGCGCAGCTCACTCGTTTCTCTCTGTGTAGAGTTTCATCGACCTCTACGAAGAGCGAAACGTTGATTGTATCTTTTCTTTCAGGTGGGACATTGGACGTGTCTTCTAGTCGTATCAGGTGTGTGTGGAAGTGGGGGGGGGGGAGAGGTCACCACCGCCATAACCTCGCAGAGACACTCGTTGTTAAAATGTCATGTGTGCTCCGGTGATCACTTCCGCGGAGCCGCCCACCACCTCCTGACTGACACATACCTGCACTGTTCTGCCGCCCGCGCCACGGACAAGGTTTTGCTAGAGCCAGGTTCACGTGCACCATGCCAGGTCAAGGTTTTCGCCCAGTCACCGCGTCAGTTCCAGCCATCGCTGAGCCAGTTTGTAAAAGTCACATCGTCAGATCAGGGCTAAGCGGCTAAGTTAGGTCTAGGCTTGAATTACTCAGGTCCTAGTTCACCCAGTCAGGTCCAGAGCTTCACCGAGTCAGGCCAAATTTTGTGAATTTGTCTCTGAAGAGCAGAGAGCTCAACAAGCTCACCTACCTAACTTTCTCTCTGGGACAAGCTCACCTCCCTAACATTCTCCTTGGGACAAGCTCGCCTCCCTTTTTGGGACAAGCTCACCTACCTAACTTTTTCCCTGGGACAAGCTCACCTCTCTAACCTTCTCCCTGCGACAAGCTCACCTACCTAACTTTCTCCCTGGGACAAGCTCACCTCTCTAACCTTCTCCCTGCGACAAGCTCACCTACCTAACTTTCTCCCTGGGACAAGCTCACCTACCTAACTTTCTCCCTGGGACAAGCTCACCTCTCTAACCTTCTCCCTGCGACAAGCTTACCTACCTAACTTTCTCCCTGGGACAAGCTCACCTCACAACGTCCTGTCTAAGCTTACAAGGTCATCTTATCTCTGCTAAACCACAGCATTTGTCAATCTCATTTTTCACATTATCGCTGAATGCTGACTCTTCGTCAGCGATGTTCCAAATAACAAACTGGTGATAGATGGGTGACAACCTGGTGACAGGTGGGTGACAACCTGGTGACAGGTGGGTGACAACCTGGTGACAGGTGGGTGACAACCTGGTGACAGGTGGGTGACAACCTGGTGACAGGTGGGTGACAACCTGGTGACAGGTGGGTGACAACCTGGTGACAGGTGGGTGACAACCTGGTGACAGGATTCTGGGTGGTAGTAGTAGTAGTTCATCCTTTTCTATTTGTTCCTTCTCCTCTTCCTCCTCCTTCTCCTTCTTCTTCTTCTTCTTCTTCTTCTTCTTCTTCTTCTTCTTCTTCTTCTTCTTCTTCTTCTTCTTCTTCTTCTTCTTCTTCTTCTCCTCTTCTTCCTCCTTCTCCTCCTTCTCCTCCTTCTCCTCCTCCTCCTCCTCCTCCTCCTCCTCCTCCTCCTCCTCCTGCCCTGTACTAACCCTGGCACCTTCAGCCTCAAATTGACTAGTTTGTATAATTGCGTCAAGAGTGATTTCGAGTAATTGCCGAGGAAGGTCACGTAGACGAGTGGTAATGACTGCGTCGCTTCCTGACGCGGCAGTGATCGGGTGCACACGTGTGTACACACGTTATGTACAGGCGTCGTGTTACACACATCATGGTGCACAAGCATGGACTTGAACATTTTTTTATGTAAAAGTGCCGTGAACATGCTAACATACCTTCAGGGCCTCCACATACTGGATCTTCGTCAGTAGTGTCGGAGAAGCCTCTGTATTCAACTGATGAAGACAACAACACAGGCGAAAGGTTTTGTCAATAAAGATACCTGGTGTGAATATGGAAACTGGACAAGGATCTTCACTAGGTGCTACATCAACCAGGCTGTGATGATTATGTGGGGCAGCGAGCCAGCAGCAGCAGTAGACCACATAAACACCAGACGAGACTGGCTTAAAGCCGGGCTCCGAGAGTAGAAAAACTCTCGAAACTAATGAAAGGCAAAAGTAAAGGCACCTCCCTCTTGTTTAAAATGAAATCTTTCAATGTCTAATCTTTTCGCCATTCGCATCATCTTATTCTTTTCTATGTCCACTTTGGCTTTTTATTTTTGTTGTTTATGTTCACCATCCTAAACTTTTTCTCCAACCTCAGCGAACTTCTCTTCAGAATCTCCTAAAACAACCGAGTCATCGGCAAAGAGCAACTGTGACTATTTCACACTTTGTATCAGAATTATTGTCTATCAACACCACACCTCTCTCCATCACCTCTATCACCTTCCTCCATCACTTCCCTCCATCACCTTCCTCCATCACCTTCCTCCAACACCTCCCTCCAACACTTCCCTCCAACACTCTATCATGCTCTTCTTTTATAACTCTCTCGCTTAATATATTAATCAGTCATGGTAATATATGTACATCCTTGTTTAAGTTCTACTTCCATTCTCTTTTACATGTCTTGAGTCCTGATCCCTCTCTAAACAGCACGAAACAAACACGTCGTGGTACACACGTCGTGGTACACACGTCGTGGTACACGCGTCATGGTACACACGTCGTGGTACACACGTCGTGGTACACACGTCGTGGTACACACGTCGTGGTACACACGTCGTGGTACACACGTCGTGGTACACACGTCGTGGTACACACGTCGTGGTACACACGTCGTGGTACACACGTCGTGGTACACACGTCGTGGTACACACGTCGTGGTACACGCGTCATGGTACACACGTCGTGGTACACACGTCGTGGTACACACGTCGTGTGTACATACGTCGTTCCTTTGTTCACTTTGCTGATATTTTTTTTTTCACGGAGGCTTAGCCGAGCACAACATTTATTTGCTGTAACGAACGTATTTTTGGAGATGGTGATGAGGGGGAGGGGTGATGGGGGAGGGGTGATGGGGAGGGGGTGAAGGAGATAATGAGGAAAAAGGAGGTTGGGGTGAAAGGGTGTGGGAGGAAGAGAGAGGGGGGAGGAGATTATGGAGGGAGGGGTGAGGGACAGGGTGAGGAATGGGTCGGGGGAAGAGGGGTGACGGGAATGGGTGTGGTGGTGGGGGGTTGTATGAGTAAGAGTCCCATTCCCCATCCTTCAGTCTTAACCACAAGAGGCGCTTCTCTACCATCCGCAGATCCGCCAACAATTATCTCTCTCTGTCTCTCTCCAATTCATTAATTTCACTGCTGTTCAACTCTTGTTTTACCTCGCTCATCGCATCTAAGTTTATTAAGAATTTCGGTACACAACATAAAAAATATTCTTACAGTGGTACACACGTTATGGGTACACAAAAATGCATTGTACAGAGGTTTTGCCTAAGATAACCTAATAAAGTCAGTATGGCTTATTTACACACACACAGTGTGTGTGTGTGTGTGTGTGTGTGTGTGTGTGTGTGTGTGTGTGTGTGTGTGTGTGTGTGTGTGCATTCACCTAGTTGTGGTTGCAGGGATCGAGTCACAGCTCCTGGCCCCGCCTCTTCACTAACCGCTACTAGATCATTCTTCCTGCTTCACGAGCTGTATCATACCTCTCCTTAAAGCTATGTATAGATTCTTCCTTCACAACATCATTTCCCAGACTATTCCACTTCCTGACATCTCTGTGACTGAAGAAATACTTCCAAACATCCCTCTGATTCATCTGAGTCTTCATTTTCCAACTGTGACCCCTTATTGCTGTGTCCCATCTTTGGAACATCCTGTCTCTATCCACCTTGTCGATTCCTCTCAGTATTTATGCCCTTATTATATCTTCCCTATCTCTCCTGTCTTCCAGTGTCGTCAGGTCGATTTCCATTAACCTGTCATCGTAGGACATTCCTCTTAGCTCCAGGACTAGTCTTGTTGTAAACCTTTGCATTTTCTCTTAATTTCCTTGCGTGCTTGGCTAGGTGTGGGTTCCAAACTGGTGCTGCATACTCCAATATGGGCCAAGTGTACACGGTGTACAGGGTTCTGAACGATTCCTTATTAAGATGTCGGAATCCTGTTCTTAGATTTGCTAGGCGCCCGTATGCTGCAGCAGTTATTTGGTTGATGTGAGCCTCAGATGTGCCCGGTGTTATACTCACCCCAAGATCCCTTTCCTTGAGTGAGGTTTGTAGTCTCTGGCCCCCTATATTGTACTCCGTCTGCGGTCTTCTTTGCCCTTCCCCAATCTTCATGACTTTACACTTGGTGGGGTTGAACTCCAGGAACCAGTTTCTGGACCAGGCCTGCAGCCTGTCCAAATCCCTTTGTAGTTCTTCCTGGTCCTCGTCCGATTGAATTCTTCTCATCAACTTAACATCATCTGCAAACAGGGACAATTCTGAGTCTATTCGTTCCGTCATGTCGTTCACATATATTAGAAACAGCACCGATCCTAGGGCTGACCCCTGTGGAACCCCGCTCGTCACAGGCGCCCACTTTGACACCTCGTCACGTACCATGACTCGCTGTTATCTTCCCGACAGATATTCCCTGATCCATTACAGTGCCTTTCCTGTTATCCCTGCTTGGTCCTCCAGTTTTTGCACTAATCTCTCGTGTGGAACTGTGTCAAACGCCTTCTTGCAGTCCTAGAAAACGTAATCTACCAACCTCTCTCTCTCTCTCTCTCTCTCTCTCTCTCTCTCTCTCTCTATCTATCTATCTATCTATCTATCTATCTCTATCTCTCTCTCTCTCTTGTCTTACGGCTGTCACCCTGTCATAGAACTCCAGTTGGTTTGTGGCACAGGATTTCCCGTCCCTGGAACCGTACTGGTTGTCGTTGATAAGCTCATTCCTTTCTATGTACTCCAGCACTCTTCTCCTAATAATCTTCTCCATGACTTTGCATACTATACATGTCAGTGACACAGTGTAGTTTAATGTTTCCTGTCTGTCTCCCTTTTTATAAAATTGGGACTAAATTTGCTGTTTGAAGATTGTTGTTATTGTTGTTGTTGTTGTTTGTGTGTGTGTGTGTTTGTGTGTGTGTAAAAATAACCATAGTGCGAAATTAGTGAAATTCCAATCGCTTTCGTGATTTCCCACATTATCAAGGAATAGTAAAAATATAACAAGAGACTTATAAGGCTGAGATTTCACCTCACTTATGACGTCACACGACCCGTCCCACCCATCGTGGGAGTGTAGTGAAGATTTTGGTTTTTACTGATATAAGGAGAGCACTGTTAACAGCACACACAGTAGGAATTATCACTTAGCACTAATGAATATATCTTTCACAGAGGACAAAAATGAATAGGGTGCCCAAATTTCTTCCTTGAGGAACTCCACTTGTTATGGCAAGAAGTACCGATTCTCTGTTACTGACTTTGATCATTGGTTTCCGGTTGTTTATGTCAAACGTAAATCAGTCTACAGTCACTACTTGTGTATGTTACAACGAAACATTATCACTGTTACAACGAATCACAATCAGTGTGTGTTACTGCCATTCACTATGTATGTTTCTACCAGTGTTTTACTACCAGTCACTACCACTGACTGTGTTAGTACAAGTCCCTCCTACTGTGTATTACTACTACCGTGTGAGGGGACTCAAGGCTCCTGGCTCTCCGTGACCTTTGAGGGGGCGGAGGACGGTGGTAGCCCAGGAGACGTCACAAGACCACTGGGGCGGTGGCTTCCGGTCCATGGGGCGAAAGTCACGCGGAAACATCATTAAGGAAGTCTCGATCTCTTTGTCTCGTCTGAGGATGTGGCACTCGTGGCACTCCCATGGAGAAGTATAGATCAGTGTCAAAACATGGAGTGTGTGTGGGGCAAGGGTCCTCAAGCGATATATCAGGTCTCTCTCTATACTTGGAGTATACCGGAGGGGGTTTCGGGGATCAACGCTCCTGAGACCTGGTCCGTGACCAGGCCTCGCGGTGGATCTGGGCCTGATCAACCAGGCTGTTGCTGCTGGCCACACGTAAACCAACGTACGAGCCTTAGCCTGGCTGGTCAGGTACTGACATTTGGTCCCAGGACCAAAACATTTAAGAGAAATATTTTGGTCCTGGGACCTTCATTAAGTGATCTGGGTCTCAAGACCGAAACATTTTAAAATAAATATATCCCAGTGGTCGTTCATGTGTCTTTTTGCAGCGTTACTTGGAATTACAAAAATTAATAACAAATTATTAGAGAAATATTCAAGCCTCCACCACTCCTTGTGTTGCATGACACACACACACACACACACACACACACACTCCACCATTCCTTGTATCAGCGCTACGCTCATTCTCAGACCTCCTACTGTAGACAAGACCCAAAATAGTTCCATTATAAACGTTAGTAACTCTGACACCGTCAAATTGCTACACAGAACATAGCGAAACATATCTTCCTTACGAGCAAGTGCAGACACAAGAACCTCAAGTCAGGTCCTTGATCGTAAGTTCTGGGCTTTTGATCTGAGGAACTGAAGCTGATTTAATCTTTCTCTGTCGGATCAAACCTAAGTGCAGGATACCCGATTGTCATGGAATTTTGTTTATGATTTTTTATGTGATGATTTCTGTAATGCGTCACGTCCTATGATTGGGAAGAAATTGTATATATTGTTCGTGAAACGTGACTAATGGATTCCAAATATAGTTTTGATTGCATTGTGATAATGACTTGTGTGAGGTGACAGGAAACTAGTCATGATGGCAGCGAGTTAATGATAATGGCAACGAGATGGTAATGGTGGCAGTAAGTTGGTAATGATGGCAGTAAGTTGGTAATGGTGGCAGTAAATTGGTAATGATGGCAGAAAGATGGTGATGATGGCAGGATGATAGTAATGGTGGCAGTAAGATGGTGACTCCGCCTCCCTTCCATTATATATAGTTCTCCCCCCCCATTACGTATGCCTACACTGCCAGCATGACAACATATGTGACATACTGCCGTCGTGACTGCTACTGGTACTACTGATGCTGCTACAGTACTCTACCATGAACAGTTTAAATACTAACCTCAAGTTTCCACTGTTCACCGTAATATTTTGTGTCCTAATAGACTCCTGGGCAGATTTATTTTTATCTTGACAAGAACCTGCCTAGCACGGGCAAGTAGGCCTACTGCAGCGTTCCTCTTACATTCTTACAGAGTTTAGCCATCCGTATCTTAGGAGAAAGCACTATTCAGTGTTCCATGACTCCGTTGGCAAACAAGCCCTTTGTCCACATTTTCCTTGCATCTCTTGCCCCGGAGTTTCACATCGCTCTTCAAATAGCTCTTCCTATTTGATTGCATCAAACGTCTTCATTGACTTTACTTTTACTCATAGGATTCAGTTCTTGATTAAAAAAATAAGATTGCTGATTCCTTCTTTGGAACCATTTCTAACTGTTGTAGTATTTTATGCAATTTGATCCCAAATTACATAAAATAACAAATAAGCTTTTCACCAAAAACCCGCATTTACGAGAACGTTTCAGTCCGTCCTGGATCATTGTAGCTTGACAATGGTCGTGGAGGGAGCGAAACTTCAACCTAAGGTTCCTCTCCTAAGAGCGGGTTTTGGTACATTGTTCCAGCCTCGGTGTTATAACTTTGTTTTTTCTTCTCAACAAGGAAAGTGGAACCATCTCCAGTTTCCTTGGTGTCTCGTGTAATTGGGAACGAGATGTGAGCAGCGTATTTTAAGAGGAGCTCTGGCAAGGTCGCTTCTGTGCCAGTATCATCTCTGGTGTCTTGGCCTCGAGTATTTTCCATCTGTGAAACTTAACATTCCGCTAGCACTGCTCTTTGCAGCCAGACACTGCTGCCTGTACCTGAGGTCATTGCTAATGTCCATTGCAAGGTTCTCCTCTTCCGTTATCTGGGTTAACAAGGCTTCAAACATTGTACATCACTGTTAACATTGTTCATCACTGTTAACATTGTACATCACTGTTAACATTGTTCATCACTGTTAACATTGTACATCACTGTCAACATTGGTGTACTCAGATTGTTAGCATCATTATGTTTACAATGTTAATACATTTGTGTTCATGATGCTTTGCTAAACATTTATCAACAATGATGTTCATTTTCCATGTTCATTGCTCCAACGTAGCAAGGATCCTCTGAGTTCTTCTGAAGAGGATAGATAGATAGATAGATAGGTAGATAGTACGAGACCGGGGGAGCAAAACAACTACACTCTGAAGAACGTTCCCTCACCTGCGATCATTTATTCCTGCAGTGACTAAGAGTCTGGAACATGTTCACACTGCGTGTGAACATCAAAGAAATAAAGTCAATAGAACAAATGAAATATCGATGGTTCACGGCTGGCTTATACCCCATCCAGTCCCTGGGTGTATGTTTATAACAATAAAGTAATAAAGATAATGCTAGAGGGAAAGATTTTAAACGAGCTGAAGATGGTAATAGCTCTTAGCTTGTAAATAAAGGTAGCCTAACCTTATAATAACACCTGAGAGAGAGAGAGAGAGAGAGAGAGAGAGAGAGAGAGAGAGAGAGAGAGAGAGAGAGAGAGAGAGAGAGAGAGTGGTGGGGTCACGAGGAAGGAGAGGTGAAGGAGCTAGACAAGACGGAGTCTAGCCAGGCTGGCCACTAAGGGTCACCTCCGGTGACTGGTCATTTTAGTTTTAACAGCTGCTTCGATTCTTTGTTTTACAGATATCAGTGGTGTCCAGTAGGTCAGTGACTAGAGCACTCGGGTCGCAACCGAGAAGACCCAGGTTCGATTCTCAGACGAGACGACATGTATGGGCAAATCTCTTTATATCTGTTGCTCCTGTTGATCTGTCAACAAACAGGTACACGGGTGTTAGCTACTGTTATGGGTATCACCTTTGGGAGTTGTAGTATGCCTGGAATAGGGCTGGGTTTTGTTATAAGTTGAGGTAGGATAAGAGTTTTTAATCTGTAAATTGAACTCTGGAAAGAACAAGTGAAGAACGAAGAAGAACAGAAGTAATTGTGAAACAAACTGTGATGAGAGATGAGAATGGTGAGAAGGTATGGTAGGAGAGGAATGGTGGGGAGGAAGACATGGCTGAGATATAGGAGGGGAGGCTGGGGTAGGGTTGAGGAGGTAAGGTGACTTTCACTGGGCAGGCAGGTGCTGGTGGCTGGGTCTTCGCTACCTCCCTCAATACACCTTCTTGGAAGCCCCGAGGAGCCTCTCCTGAGGCTGCCACGCTGTCTGCCTCGCTCACAGGCTTCAGGTGGTCGGTAGTCATACAATGAAACACTTCTTTTATTTCTTATATTACTTTTTAAGACTTCAGTAAGGGATTTCTTTTTCCAACCCCGTTTATTCCACAGCTCAAATACGTTTTAGACATACTGACAACCCCGGGATGCAGTCCACATTAATCAGTGAACAACCAATTTTTCTTAACTGCTGGGGAAAAACATGGGCAACAGATGTTAGGCCAGGAAATCGAATCCTAGTTCTTTAGACTGCTAGTTAAACTTTTTATGACTGAGATACATTTTTCTTGATGAAAAATTAAACATATGTGCAACATCTGGGTATCTTTGTTATAGACGTTTCGCTATCCAGTGGCGAAACGTGTTCCAGTTATGTCCTTGAATTTGTATTGATAAAGCCACTGGATGGCAAAACATCTACAATAAAGATACCCAGATGTTGTAATCGTGTCTAATTTTTCATCCTGTCGGTATTGCATACCATTCATGTACATACCTTTTCTGGCTTTGTTAGGTGAGGATTACAGTGAGAATATTATCCTTGCTAAGCACACACTGGGGTGACACAGATGAGAGCTCTTCCTGCTTGTCCTTGGGCACGTCCGTCTGGCCCACTTCTTTGTTATGTCAGCAGCAAAGTGCCGGCAAATCAAACATGAAGCTGTACATTCACAGGACCTCGGAGAGGTGGACGTGTAAGCTGATGCTCAGCCCATATAACAGAGGAACTGCCATCAGTGAATGACCATCTTGACACACAGAACAATTTCTTTATTTTAACGAATACGTTTGCATATCTTTCGTTTTGTTTGTATAAAGAACTGCGTTAGCCAACAACATTTTTATCAAAAAATGTCTGTGAGTAGACGAACCTATATCATTATTATTATATGTATATTTTTATTAACTAGTGTTTTAAGGTCTCCCAGGAAGAAAAAATATACTACTGGACTATAGATCAAAAAACATATGAGCCCATGGTGGACAAGGCATATGTGCAACACCTGGGTACCTCAGGTGTTGCACATGTGTCTTAGTCATCAACTTGTATTATACACATTATATACTTATGGAGATAAATGGTATGAAAAACCGACACAAAACGCAGTCAACAAAGGATCGTATTATACTTCATTTGTGTCTATTTCTTCATTATATACCGATGATGGAAACCCAGGCGGGTCAGCTCAGGCTCGGCCACTACCACTCGTGTACTTGCCAAACTAAATTTTAAAGTTACCCAAAGTATTCGTCTCACTGACGTTACTTGTTAGTTTGTTGCTCTCGTCTGCAACACTGCTGTCAGAACAGTGCTTTCTTATATCCTATCCAAAAATAAATTTATGCAACTTGAATTCGTCACTGCGAGTTCTGCCTTGATGAAAAATATTTAGCATTTTATTTCCTTTTTATTTATTCCAGTTTTCCATTTATATACTACAGTCATATCCCCCCCTGATTCTGTGCCTTTCCAGATAGTGGAGATTCAGTGCCTTCAACCTGTCCTTGTAGGAAAGACTTCTTATACACTAAATTTAACTTAAGCGTGCTCCTCTGTATGTTTTCCAGACCATTTATATGCAGTCTGTAATATGAAGATCCTATTTTTATTGCCTATACAAATCTTACAAATTCAGTCATTTCCGTCAAAATATCAATTTTCTACACAACTGGTAGCAGTAGTGGTGTATAATACCGACACCTGAGTATCCTCATTCTAAATTATAATAATTATTATAATCATGGGGGAACGC
Organism: Cherax quadricarinatus; assembly: GCF_038502225.1. Lineage (NCBI taxonomy): Eukaryota > Metazoa > Arthropoda > Malacostraca > Decapoda > Parastacidae > Cherax > Cherax quadricarinatus. The sequence goes on from NC_091308.1 coordinate 18,693,349, forward strand.
TAAACCCATATTGTTATACAGTCCTTATTCTGAAAACGTTTCGCCAACCACTGGCTTTATCAGTACAATCCAGAGGTTACCTGAAGCAGTAGAAGACGAGGTAGTCGGTCATGCAGCCTGGAATCGATTCCAGACTGAGGAACTGATTACTTCAAACTCCTCCTCTCCTTACCCCTTTCTGCTTTGTATTGGACTGATAAAGCCACTGTGTGGCGAAACGTTTCCTTAATAAAGGTTCCCATATGTTGCGTGTCTCAATCTTCATCTAGACGGTGTTCACCATTATAGATGTTGTCTTAGTGCCATATTCTTCTTCCATATATTTTTTACAACCAAACTGCACTGTTTTCAGAGATCATGTGCTCCCGTTTCCTGCCACAACAATAGACTTGAGAATTCTTTTGTTTCTTATACGAGTGAAAAAAGATAAGTTTCTTTTGCTCTGAGTGTTTTCAACACTGAGTCATTATGACAATTACAAGCAATAACTGCGTCTGTCATGCATGGTTACGTCTGTCATGCATAGTTACGTCTGTCATGCATGGTTACGTCTGTCATGCGATAATTAAGTTCATGAAGCAGTACGTCTTAAAGCTTCATTGATCATAATGCTACGCATATTAAAGATAAAGTTTTTTATATATATTATGTATAATTACCACTGAGAGTTATATTTTATATTTTACCATCAAACAACTGTATTAGTATCAATTATATATATATATATATATATATATATATATATATATATATATATATATATATATATATATATATGTATATATATATATATATATATATATATATATATATATATATATATATATATATATATATAATTGTTCACTGTTAATTTTTATAATACTATTAATAAAAAGTAATAATAATAATAATAATAATAATAATAATAATAATAATAATGATAATAATAATAATAATAATAATAATGAATAGCTACACACTTAAACTGGAACATCATTACCGAGATAAATTGCAGTGATCATTAACTATATTTTGAAACAAGTGGAATGAAGAGAAATGTAAGAACAACACATTATACATCTGTAAAAGAGAACAACCCTCACCATGACTGAATGAAGCAGTTGTTGTTTTAGTTGGTTAGTTGATTAATTTGGTTTTAAAGTTTATCTGTTGACTAAGGTCATTAAGGTTGCACGTAACCTTTTTCCACCACCAGAATAAGGATTAAAATACATTCTGAGTGTATAAACCGTGAGAGAAATGCATCTCTCAGTGTATATGTCCCGAGACTCGCCTCAACAGATGACGCTCCTTCACCTGGAAGGAACAATCGCAGGTGCCACTTACGCCTAGCATACCTGTAGTTACCTGTAATCACTTCCTGGGGGGTCACCGTCCCCAGTGGCCCAGTCCCAGACCAGACCTCCTGGCTGCTGGCCTCATCTATCAGGCTATCCATTTCCTTCATATCACCGTATAATAGTCACTTTCAGTATATAATGACTATTGAGTTCTGTATATTATATAGGGTAGTTAATGAGGGGTTTAAAGTCTATCGACTACACGGGGGTGATTAAGGCTGCATTTTTACCTGTTCACCATAAATAAAAAATACTTTAATCCCTATAATAGGGATTAAAGTAAATTCTCAGTATATATACACTGAGAGACAGAAACCTCATGGTATATATATATGTATATATATATATATATATATATATATATATATATATATATATATATATATATATATATATATATATATATATATATATATATATATAATATTATCCTTGCAGGTGTCCCAGCACACCTGCATATATCCTTTCAGGTGTCGAAATTACAACTGGAACATCATTAGATGATGTAAGATCCGTAATTCGTTCCTCCGGTAACCCACAATTCCTGGTGGACAAAACATCGCACATGTGCTTTAACTATGCATCTTTCACAGTGCATGAGAGCCTAGCAGTGTTTGTTCTCTTGCATGCAACCAACAAATGTCGACTATTAGTTGTCTTTTTTTACTGCTGGGTGAACAGCGGCAGCAGGTATAAGGAGAGGTGTTCATACGTCTTGTTTCACCTTGGATTCTACCCGGGGTAATTTCGGTTGTGAGCCTAATGCTCTGTCTCTGGGCCATGAGGATGTTTCTCTCGCAGGACGAGTGGTGGTACTGCCCACTATTATGGCCTCCTGGAGGCAAAATCTTGAAATCTTTAAGGAGAACGATGTTTACCTTAGTGTCTCCTCTGAACCACGGCAAGGACGCAGTGGTCACGACCTGTCAATGAGAGGACGACGAACGCTCTACCGGGAAGGGGCAATAAGAAACAGGGAGGTGCAGTGAAAAGCAGGGGGAGGGGAAAAGCAAGAAGCAGGTAGACTCAGCAGGGGACTGCGACAGGTATCTGAGGAGGAGGGGGGGGGGGTGAAGGTATAGCAAGAAGCAAGGTCAGCAACAATAACTCGACCTTTCACTGAGTGCACCGGGCGGAGTGGAACACTTTCCACTTTACAAAGGCTCTGCGCTCGGCCAGACACCGATGATCTCCAACTTTACAATGTTGCAACAGTCTTACCCAACCAATGATTTCTTGTTTCAGTGTGTGAACCTACTCACACGGTCTAATCACACATTCAGTAATTACATATACATCACACTTAATCACAATGTATATGTCTTATGAGAGACTGAAATTTAACAAAGGGTGTGAGAGTTGTCCTCACAGATCTACAAGTTAACTCTGTGAGGGATATGGGGAAATCTACAAGTAGGAACTGTGTTGTAGGTTGTCTTTGTTTTTGTAGCATTTCTACAGTGGTGAAGAAATGACACATTGCTCAACAAGCTTTGATCACACAATAAAGTTGCACAGAGAGAAACGTCTGAGTTAAACTTTACAATAACGATGTACAGTACCAACAAGTAGATGGATCAAAGCCATGGAACTGAGGCCCTTCCATCAAGGCCGAGAGATTCAACACCTCCACTTCCTCAACTGTCTTCAACATATTAGTCAAATTTGTGTTCAACGGAAGAGGCCTACAGCGCAGGCGAAACGTCTCGGCAATAAAGATACCTAATGTTGCATGTGTGTCTCATTCATCTACCGATAAAAGTGTCTCGCAACGTGAGTCTTTTCTTCAAGGGCGAGACATCATACCACCGCAGCTGCATATTCCAGTTTTTATGGCCTAACAATTGTCCAGGATGGACAGAAACCTTATCATAAATTTTCCCGTTTTTAGCGTACGGAATTCGTTACGTCCACAGTGCGTCATTTATTCCTCTTCGTCTAGAATACATTGGGAACATTATTATTATTATTATTATTATTATTATTATTATTATTATTATTATTATTATTATTATTATTATTATCATTATTATTATCATTATTATTATTTACCCTAGTCATACATTTATAGGCTTATTTAAATATGACCTTCTAGCGACAATATTTTGTCAATGATTTCTCTTTTTCTGAGGTTTTAAATATTTCATCACACAACTTATATTCTTGGCATTGGCTGTTTTAGTTTATTTTTAAGCGGTACTTCTTCACGTTAATTTACATTATCCTTCAGTCGCCCCAACTGATTAATTTACCCAAGTCTTGAAAAAACACAAGTTGCAGAATATGACTTGATTGGGACAACGTATATCGCTGTGTGTAAAACTTTTATCGCATCATGACTTCTTGATAATGACTTACACAGATCGGTACGCTGTATTAATAAAAGCTTGTCCTGCAACCTGTATCTGTCTACATTTATTGATAATACGACGGACGGACACATTAAAATTATTTCGTATTTTACATGAGATATTTGAATCATTTGGAAAAAATGATTAGTGTTCCCTTTGGCAAGTCGTTATATATATATATATATATATATATATATATATATATCTATATATATATATATATATATATATATATATATATATATATATATATATATATATACATATATATATATATATATATATAATATATATATAATGTCGTGCCGAATAGGCAGAACTTGCGATCTTGGCTTAAATAGCAACGCTCATCTTGCCATATAGGACAAGTGAAAATTTGTGTATGCAATAATTTCGCCAAAATCATTCTGAACCTAACGAAAAAAATATGTTTGATTGTGTTTGTTTAGTACTAAATTATTGTAAACGTATTTAAAATATATTTAGTTGGGTTAGGCTAAAATAAATTACACTTGTTATAATAAGGTTAGGTAAGTTTTCTAAGATTCTTTTGTTCCAAAATTACAATTTTTTACATTAACATTGATGAAAAAATATATCTTTAAACGTATAAGAGAAAATTTCAGAAAGGACTTAATTTTAAATGAGTTCTTGCTAATTGACCAGTTTTACATATTCGGCACGACACACACATACATATACATATATATATATATAATATATATATATATATATATATATATATATATATATATATATATATATATATATATATATATATATTTATCACACTGGCCGATTCCCACCAAGGCAGGGTGGCCCGAAAAAGAAAAACTTTCACCATCATTCACTCCATTACTGTCTTGCCAGAAGGGTGCTTTACACTACAGTTTTTAAACTGCAACATTAACACCCCTCCTTCAGAGTGCAGGCACTGTACTTCCCATCTCCAGGACTCAAGTCCGGCCTGCCGGTTTCCCTGAACCCCTTCATAAATGTTAATTTTGCTCACACTCCAACAGCACGTCAAGTATTAAAAACCATTTGTCTCCATTCACTCCTATTAAACACGCTCACGCATACCTGCTGGAAGTCCAAGCCCCTCGCACACAAAACCTCCTTTACCCCCTCTCTCCAACCTTTCCTAGGCCGACCCCTACCCCGCCTTCCTTCCACTACAAACTGATACACTCTTGAAGTCATTCTGTTTCGCTCCATTCTCTCTACATGTCCGAACCACCTCAACAACCCTTCCTCAGCCCTCTGGACAACAGTTTTGGTAATCCCGCACCTCCTCCTAACTTCCAAACTACGAATTCTCTGCATTATATTCACACCACACATTGCCCTCAGACATGACATCTCCACTGCCTCCAGCCTTCTCCTCGCTGCAACATTCATCACCCATGCTTCACGCCCATATAAGAGTATTGGTAAAACTATACTCTCATACATTCCCCTCTTTGCCTCCAAGGACAAAGTTCTTTGTCTCCACAGACTCCTAAGTGCACCACTCACTCTTTTCCCCTCATCAATTCTATGATTCACCTCATCTTTCATAGACCCATCCGCTGACACGTCCACTCCCAAATATCTGAATACATTCACCTTCTCCATACTCTCTCCCTCCAATCTGATATTCAATCTTTCATCACCTAATCTTTTTGTTATCCTCATAACCTTACTCTTTCCTGTATTCACCTTTAATTTTCTTCTTTTGCACACCCTACCAAATTCATCCACCAATCTCTGCAACTTCTCTTCAGAATCTCCCAAGAGCACAGTGTCATCAGCAAAGAGCAGCTGTGACAACTCCCACTTTGTGTGTGATTCTTTATCTTTTAACTCCACGCCTCTTGCCAAGACCCTCGCATTTACTTCTCTTACAACCCCATCTATAAATATATTAAACAACCACGATGACATCACACATCCTTGTCTAAGGCCTACTTTTACTGGGAAATAATTTCCCTCTTTCCTACATACTCTAACTTGAGCCTCACTATCCTCGTAAAAACTCTTCACTGCTTTCAGTAACCTGCCTCCTACACCATACACTTGCAACATCTGCCACATTGCCCCCATATCCACCCTGTCATACGCCTTTTCCAAGCCCATAAATGCCACAAAGACCTCTTTAGCCTTATCTAAATACTGTTCACTTATATGTTTCACTGTAAACACCTGGTCCACACCCCCCCTACCTTTCCTAAAGCCTCCTTGTTCATCTGCTATCCTATTCTCCGTCTTACTCTTAATTCTTTCAATAATAACTCTACCATACACTTTACCAGGTATACTCAGCAGACTTATCCCCCTATAATTTTTGCACTCTCTTTTATCCCCTTTGCCTTTATACAAAGGAACTATGCATGCTCTTTGCCAATCCCTAGGTACCTTACCCTCTTCCATACATTTGTTAAATAATTGCACCAACCACTCCAAAACTATATCCCCACCTGCTTTTAACATTTCTATCTTTATCCCATCAATCCCGGCTGCCTTGCCCCCTTTCATTTTACCTACTGCCTCACGAACTTCCCCCACACTCACAACTGGCTCTTCCTCACTCCTACAAGATGTTATTCCTCCTTGTCCTATACACGAAATCACAGCTTCCCTATCTTCATCAACATTTAACAATTCCTCAAAATATTCCCTCCATCTTCCCAATACCTCTAACTCTCCATTTAATAACTCTCCTCTCCTATTTTTAACTGACAAATCCATTTGTTCTCTAGGCTTTCTTAACTTGTTAATCTCACTCCAAAACTTTTCTTATTTTCAACAAAATTTGTTGATAACATCTCACCCACTCTCTCATTTGCTCTCTTTTTACATTGCTTCACCACTCTCTTAACCTCTCTCTTTTTCTCCATATACTCTTCCCTCCTTGCATCACTTCTACTTTGTAAAAACTTCTCATATGCTAACTTTTTCTCCCTTACTACTCTCTTTACATCATCATTCCACCAATCGCTCCTCTTCCCTCCCGCACCCACTTTCCTGTAACCACAAACTTCTGCTGAACACTCTAACACTACATTTTTAAACCTACCCATACCTCTTCGACCCCATTGCCTATGCTCTCATTAGCCCACATATATATATATATGTATGTTAGAAACATTATCGGAGCAGGACGCCAGCCCTGCAGCACCTCGCTGGTGACGCCACCACCTGAGGACATAAAGAATAAAGTCACAATACTGTGGCTGGAACATTACTGCCAAAACTTGCATTTAAGATAGAAACCATATGACGTTTCGGTCCATCCTCAGTCACTGTCAAGTCACAAGTGGGGTGAGAAAACAAGA
>NC_091308.1:18705359-18730359 GCF_038502225.1 Cherax quadricarinatus
CAAACCCACACTTAGAGGGGGGGGGAAGGGTGTGGTCATAGAGAAACGCACACACACGCCTCCAACCTGCTACCTTATTTCCCTGGCTAAGGTCACCTTAGTGAGGAGCAGCCAGCCCTTCACCATGCCCTTCACATATTGTGTAATATCGTATAAATGTCGAGCTCTCGTTGTATCCCACGAGGCGCTAAACCCATGAGAGTCATTAAGCACAAAGAGCAGTGCAGGCTCGATCCTCCATCTAATAATCGACGCATGGTGTCTGACCAGTTATGCTCCTTGTGAGACCAAATACCGAGGAGGTACTGTGTTCAATTTCGTGAGATAGTTACCTGAGGTTAAGAAATAGAAATAGGCAGAGATAGTTGCATTTAAGAATTTGCTTTAATTCCTAATTTCGGGATAAAAATATTCTTAACTAGTGGCTGAGAAGTTGCATGCATCCTTCATGATTCTCGCGTAGTCGATAGTCTTTAACCCGTAAACGGTCCAAACGTATATATACGTTTTTTCAACATCTGAAAGTATGTAAAAAAAGTAGATCTTCTTTTTGTTTTTTTTACATTTGAAAATGTGTAAAAAAAACTTTGATCTACTTTTTTTGTTACATTTGAAAATATGTAAAAAACACGAAGATCTACTTTTGTAGCACTACACATGTGAACGTAGATCTACTTGGACCGTTTACAGGTTAAACCCCATTAACCACACTAATGCTAGGTCTTGAGGGTGAGTTGGACGATTACTTACGAGGCGTTGAAATCTCCTGGTTCGCACGTAGCTAATTGCTTGAAATCTGGTTCTCGCGTGAGGTTACAACTGTTTGGTGGAATCTAGAATGGTGACTCAAGACAGTTACTGATATCACCACTGGTGGTGGTGACTGAGGTCACTTGCTGACACTAATACTGGTGGTGGTGAATGAGGTCACTGGCTGACTCCGACATTGGTAGTGGTGGGTGAGATAACCTGCTGATACCAGCATTGATGGTGGTGGCTGAGGTCACTGGCTGACACCAGCACTGACGGTGGTGGCTGAGGTCATTGGTTAACACCAACACTGGTGATAGTGACTGAGGTAACTGGTTGACACCAACACTGGCGGTGGTGGCTGAAGTCACTGGTTGACACCAACACTGGTGATAGTGAATGAGGTAACTGGTTGACACCAACACTGGCGGTGGTGGCTGAAGTCACTGGTTGACACCAACATTGGTAAAATGAGACAACTGGGTCACGTGGGTGCAAGTCCTATTTACACTCCTCACAAATTGCCGCATCAGAGGGGAAAAATACAGCATTTAGCTTCTGTGTGTGTGTGTGTGTGTGTGTGTGTGTGTGTGTGTGTGTGTGTGTGTGTGTGTGTGTGTGTGTGTGTGTGTGTGTGTGTGTGTGTGTGTGTGTGTGTGCGATATCCAACGCCATCACCACCATTAGTAGCACTACAACGATCATCACCACCACCCTTTCCCCCAACCACCACAATTAGCACCAGCACCAAAACCGTTAACACCACCATAAGCATTACCACCACCACCAACCACTACTATTAATATCACCGCCACCACCACTCTTACCACCCCTACTATCAACACCCCCACCAACACCACACCACCAACACCACCCCACCAACACCACCCCACCATCACCACCCCCACCAACACCACCCCCAGCATCACCATCTCACCATCACCATCCCCCACCATCACCATCCCCCACCATCACCACCACAAGTGGCATCTACCTCCAGTTTACCTACTGATGGTTTCAATGATCCTCGCTCCCTCAGCACAGTTTCGGACTGAGCTTCCACGCAGTTTCGGAACGTCTTTAATAAAGAAATCTACTGAATTTAAATGTCAGTTAGAAGTCAGCTGGAAATTTCCCTCATAACTAATGAGAGGGAGTTGAAAAGTCTTGGACCCCCTATGCTTGACGAGTTATTCTTTTTTTTTGTGTACTTATTGTACTTATTGTGGATGCTTATTTTAGATGGATGAATTGCTTCTGGCAGGAAAAGTTTTCTGCCATTTCTTTCGTCATAATTGTATAGCAATAGAACCTCTATGAGTTTCCTCTATGAGTTTCTTAAGTTTTATTCCAAATGTTTCGTTTATTTTTCTATTTCTTCTGTTTTACTTTTTTTTGTCTTCGTTTCCTCCCCCCCCATTCCCTTGTTTCATTATTTTGTTTACGTCATCGGCTGTTTAATATCAGAATGACTTTGTTGAAGGTCGTACTGCTGACAGGAATGATGGCATAGAAACATGGAGTAGATGATGAGTTTAGTGGCATAACATTTCGTTCTATGGGGAATCTTTTTTCAAGTCATGAATTGAGAAACGCTCTACGTCGAGCGAAACGAAACATTGGACGTGTTTCTTTCCACCTGTTGTCTATGTTCCCCATCAGTAAAATGGGTACCTGGGTGTTAGTCGACTGGTGTGGGTCGTCCCAGTCAAAACTTGTTCTACTACTACACGCGTTTGTGTCTTTAATTGGCCACGTGACTTATTATTGCGTCTCATCCTGTGTTGTTTGTTGTGGGTGTGAATAAATGATTTAGAAAAACCGTCAAGTTGATAAATGGGACTCATAGCTAAGCCATTTTAACGTGTTCATTTCGTCCACAGCCAACGAGAAGGACTACATCGCTACGCTGCCTGAGGAGGAGAACGTGGCATGGGCCTGGATGCTCTTTTTCTGTTTCATTGTGCCGGAGCTCGGCACCTGGTTCAGGTCCACCCGCATGTGTGTTTTCAAGGTGAGTGCTGATTCCTCTTACCCTACACACACACACCCCTTTAGGCATGTTTATTTTAATTTTTCGGCTATGACTGAATGCCCTGTACGTCAGTTCTCTTATAGATCATGACGCCCCAGCCTAAAGTGCACAACTGGTCAAACACAGATGCTAGAGAATGTTCTGAGGTTTGCAACAAGATGGTCTCGGAGCTGGAAACTGACGCACGAGGAAACACTGATAGAACTGAATCTTAGAGAATCGTAGAGAATAGAAGGAATAAGAAAGGTATGATAACAGTGTACATGAAACTCGGTGAATTTCGGAGTTAAGACAAGGGAAGGCTGCTTAAAAGGCGGAAATGAGGGATAGCGAGGCATAAAAGTAAGGAAAAACAGCAATGAGCCACAGGGACGTCAGGTAATAACCAGTGTTATGATGGCCACGAAGTGAAATGACCTGGACCAGGAAGTGGTGTAAACTGACACCTAGTACAGTTTTAAGGATAAATACACTGAATGACTCACTGTAGTTTAGCGCTTCACAAAATACATAATACAGTGGTTGTTCTGCATATTGTGATACCACCTGTTTACTGTGATTTGTAAATATATATATATATATATATATATATATATATATATATATATATATATATATATATATATATATATATCTATATATATATATATATGTCGTGCCGAATAGGCAGAACTTGCGATCTTGGCTTAAATATCAACGCTCATCTTGCCATATAGGACAAGTGAAAATTTGTTTATGCAATAATTTCGCCAAAATCATTCTGAACTTAACAAAAAAAAAATATTTCACTGTTTTTGTTTAGTATTAAATTATTGTAAACAAATCTAAAATATATTTAGTTGAGTTAGGCTAAAATAAATTGCGCTTGTTATAATAAGGTTATGTAAGTTTTCTAAGTTCCTTTTGGTGCAAAATTATAAATTTTTACATCAACATTAATGAAAAAAAAATATCTTTAAACGTATAAGAGAAAATTTTAGAAAGGACTTAATTTTAAATGAGTTCTGGCTAATTGACCAGTTTTACATATTCGGCACGATATATATATATATATATATATATATATATATATATATATATATATATATATATATATATATATATATATATATATATATATATATATGTATATATTACACACACACACATGCTTATATTTAATAGGTGTGCCAGGACCTGAGACTTGACTCCCGAAACCACAATTAAGGAAGTATACAGGAGTATACAGTATACATTTATTACTGTGTATTGAGTTTGCCTACGTCAGGGCCGCGTCCAAATCATTCCACTTTTCAACCATTCGAAGATAAAACAAATGCTTACATACCTATGGCAAATTATGTTTTCTGCTTCACCTGTGTCCTCTTGATCCTGGTCCTCTCAATTTAAACAGTCTTTCCTGATGAGTCCTGTCAACAGCTCTTTAGATTTTTTCATGTCGTTATAATGTCTCCATTATCTCTTCTCTCCGATATAAGAACATAAGAAAGGAGGAACACTGCAGGAGGCCTGTTGGCCCATACTAGGCAGGTCCTTTACAATTCATCCCACTAACAAAACATTTGCCCAACCCAATTTTCAATGCCACCCAAGAAATAAGCTCTGATGTGAAAGTCCCACTCAAATCCAACCCCTCCCACTCATGTACTTATCCAACCTAAATTTGAAACTACCCAAAGTCCCAGCCTCAATAACCCAACTAGGTAGACTGTTCCACTCATCAACTACCCTATTTCCAAACCAATACTTTCCTATGTCCTTTCTGAATCTAAACTTATCTAATTTAAATCCATTACTGCGGGTTCTCTCTTGGAGAGACATCCTCAAGACCTTATTAATATCCCCTTTATTAATACCTATCTTCCACTTATACACTTCGATCAGGTCTCCCCTCATTCTTCGTCTAACAAGTGAATGTAACTTAAGAGTCTTCAATCTTTCTTCATAAGGAAGATTTCTAATGCTATGTATTAATTTAGTCATCCTACGCTGAATGTTTTCTAACGAATTTATGTCCATTCTGTAATATGGAGACCAGAACTGAGCTGCATAATCTAGGTGAGGCCTTACTAATGATGTATAAAGCTGCAGTATGACCTCTGGACTTCTGTTGCTTACACTTCTTGATATAAATCCCTGTAATCTATTTGCCTTATTACGTACGCTTAGGCATTGCTGTCTTGGTTTAAGGTTGCTGCTCACCATAACCCCCAAGTCCTTTTCGCAATCTGTATGGCTAAGTTCTACATCATTTAACTTATAAGTACTAGGGTTATGGGCACTCCCAATCTTCAGAACCTTGCATTTATCTACATTGAACTGCATCTGCCACTTTTCTGACCAAGAATAGAGTTTGTTTAAATCCTCCTGAAGTTCCATAACATCTACGTTTGAATCAATTATCCTACCTATCTTTGTGTCATCGGCGAATTTGCTCATATCACTAGTAATTCCCTCATCAAGATCATTGATATATATTATAAACAACAACGGGCCCAAGACTGATCCCTGTGGAACGCCACTTGTTACAGATCCCCACTCAGATTTAACCCCATTTATGGACACTCTCTGCTTCCTGTCAGTGAGTCATGACTCGATCCACGAGAGCACTTTTCCCCCAATACCATGAGCTGCCACTTTCTTTAACAGTCTATGGTGCGGAACTCTATCAAAAGCCTTACTAAAATCTAAGTAAATAATATCAAATTCTTTATCGTAGTCAACAGCCTCAAAAGCTTTACTGAAGAAAGTTAATAAATTAGTTAGACAAGACCGGCCTCTTGTGAATCCATGCTGAGTATCATTAATCAAGCTATGCTTATCGAGATGGCTTCTTATAATCTCAGCTATAATTGACTCTAGTAATTTGCCTACAATTGAGGTCAGGCTTATTGGGCGGTAATTTGACGGTAACGACTTGTCCCCTGTTTTAAAAATAGGAATTACATTAGCCATCTTCCACATATCAGACACTACACCTGTTTGAAGAGATAAATTAAAAATATTAGTTAATGGTTCACAGAGTTCCATTTTGCATTCCTTAAGAACCCTTGAAAAACCCTCATCAGGACCCGGCGACTTATTTTGCTTCAGTCTGTCTATCTGCTTCACAACCATTTCACTAGTGACTGTGATGTTACATAATTTATCTTCTTCTAGCCCACTATAAAAATTAATTACTGGAATATTGTTAGTGTCTTCCTGTGTAAAAACTGAGAGAAAATAATTATTAAAAATCGAGCACATTTCATTATCTTTGTCAGTAAGGTGCCCATAGGTATTTTTAAGGGGACCTATCTTATCTCTAACTTTTGTTCTATAGACTTGGAAAAAACTTTTTGGGTTAGTTTTAGAATCCCTAGCAACTTTAATTTCATGGTCCCTTTTAGCTTTTCTTATCCCCTTTTTAATGTCCCTCTTAATGTCAATATACTGATTCATAAGATGACCCTCACCTCTTTTGATACGCCTATAAATTCCTTTCTTATGCCCTAGTAGATATTTGAGCCTATTATTCATCCATTTTGGGTCATTTCTATTTGATCTAATTTCTTTATATGGGATAAACGTTCTTTGAGAAGCATGTATAGTGTTCAGAAAACTGTCATATTGATAGCTCACTTCGTTACCCCAGTCAACAGATGATAAGTGTTCTCTAAGCCCATCGTAATCTGCTAAGCGAAAATCTGGGACTGTTACTGAGTTATCGCTACTATCGTACTTCCATTCAATGCTAAATGTAATTGATTTGTGGTCGCTAGCACCCAGTTCCTCTGAAATTTCTAAATTATTAACAAGGGATTCATTGTTTGCCATAACTAAGTCAAGCAGGTTATTTTCCCTTGTAGGTTCTGTCACAAACTGCTTCAAAAAAACAAACAATCCTGAACTACTTCTAAGAAGTCGTATGATTCTAAATTCCCAGTCAAGAAATTCCAATCAATATGACTAAAGTTAAAGTCTCCTAGAATTACTACATTATCGTGCCTTATGGCCTTAACAATTTCCTCCCATAGTAGTCTCCCTTGGTCCCTATCTAAGTTTGGGGGACGGTATATCACTCCTATAATCAGTTTTTCATGCCCCTCTGAAAATTCTATCCAAACAGACTCTGTATGTGTTACTTCAGACTTAATACCCGTTTTTATGCAACAGTTCAAGCGATCTCGGACATACAATGCCACCCCACCCCCCTTCCCGATACTTCTATCTACTTGGAACAATTTAAAACCCTGAATATGACATTCCGCAGGCATGTCCCGACTTTTTGAATTAAACCACGTCTCAGTTAAGGCAAATACATCAATGTTACCTGCAGTAGCAACTAATCTCAACTCGTCCATCTTATTCCTAGCACTACGGCAATTAGCATAATAAACATTGAAAGACTCTCCTTTCTCTTTACCCTTCCTGCTCATTTCTGTTTTTCTACTAAACCTATTACTGTCCTTATCACCCAAAGTCCCTGGCTTTTCAATATCTACCTCGTTCTGCTTATTACTAGTTCCCCTAGAACTCGTAATATTACTACACTGGGACTTCACTGTTTTCCTGCCAAAACCCATACCACTAACTATTCCTAGTTTAAAGTCCTAACTGCTCCCTCCACTGCAGTTGCCAGTGCTCCCACCCCAGACCTAGATAAGTGAACCCCATCCCTGGCATACATGTCATTTCTGCCATAGAAGAGGTCCCAGTTGTCAATGAATGTTACCGCATTTTCCTTACAGTATTTGTCCAGCCAGCAATTGACACCAATTGCCCTGGACAACCATTCATTTCCAACTCCTCTCCTTGGCAAAATACCACATATGACAGGGTTCCCACCCTTACTCCTAATTATTTCTATTGCTGACCTATACCTGCTAATCAGGTCTTCACTCCTACGTCTGCCAACATCGTTGCCTCCAGCACTGAGACAGATAATAGGATTGCTCCCATTACCTCTCATGATGTCATCCAGACGGCTAACAATATCCTCCATCCCAGCCCCAGGAAAGCAAACTCTCTGTCTCCTACTCCTGTCCTTCAAGCAGAACGCCCTATCCGTATACCTAACTTGGCTATCCCCAACAACAACAATATTCTTACCTTCCTTGGTGTCGTTCGTCGTGATGTTCCCAGTAGTCGACTCACATTCGTCGGGTAGCACTGAGAATGTATTAGATGTTTCCACAACAGTTTCCACGGCAGTCTCTTTCTTCTTCATCGTTTCTACCTTTCCATTCGTCTTCTTGATCGTCAACTTCGTTCCCTGCTGTCCAGCCACTGACCAGTTTCCCTTCTTGACCTGAGGACCCAAAACAGGAGGACTACTACGAATCTTCTTGTTTTCCTCGGTCAGTCGCCGAATCTCCACCTTCGCTAACTTCAATTCTTCCTTAAGCTGTTGGTAAAGTTGCTCGATGGAGGGCATCTTGCTTCAATTCGTAGAGAGCGCGCAAACAGGTCTTCACAGAGCTAAGTACACGTTATGGTCATGTTCGCCACTGCGCGCGCGCGTGTATGTGTGTGTGTGTGTGTGTGTGTGTGTGTGTGTGTGTGTGTGTGTGTGTGTGTGTGTGTGTGTGTGTGTGTGTGTGTGTGTGTGTGTGTGTGTGTGTGTGTGTGTGTGTATGTGTGTGTACTTACCCAAATTATATTCATTGTTTGGGGGGATCGAGACTCAGCTCCAGGACCCTCGTTCTGGACTACTTGGAATGGGTATCACTGATTACTGTCATCTTGCGTCTTATCATATCCCGACTCAGAGACCAAAGAAATACTTTCATATATCCCTATGGATGGTCTGCGTCTCCATCTCCCAGTGTTCCCTTGATCCTGGGCCTCCTAACTCAATGAGTCTCTTCTTATCTGCATTATCTATTCCCTTTAAGATTTTGTATGTCATACTCATGTCTTCCCAGTCTTTCTCTCTGCCAAGGTCACCAGATTCAGTTTCACCAACCTTTGTTCATAGTGTATCCTGCTCAATACAGGTACTAGTCTGGTTGCAAACCTTTGAACATTTTTGAACTTCTTCACTTGCTTGTTTGTATGTATGTTTGGTTCGTTTCATTGAGAATGCGTCAGATATAATTGGTGGATAAAGAAGATGCTGTACGTAACCAAACAAATCCGTTCTTCTTCCTTGAGCAGTCCTGGAAGAAGCCGCCGTTCGGTGACTTTTTCTTCGTGTGGCTGTTCGAAACTATGCACGCTGTGGGCACGAGTCTCCTGGTGTACATGGTGCTGCCGGACCTCGACGTCATAAAGGGTGCTATGCTCACCAACTGCGTCGCCTTCATCCCAGGGCTCTTCGGTGAGTATTTCTCAGCGTAGCTCACTTCTAGCTCGCGAATCTTAACACAAAGAAAAATAAATACAAATACTATGCGCTACGCTAAGTAAATTGAAGATACAAGTCGGTCTGTGACTAACCTTCCTACACGTTTGCTGTGGTTTGTCTCCAACAGGACTTTTGTCGCGCACGAAGAAAGAGTCCCGTGTAGCGTTGAAGGTAATAATGGATCTGGTGGCTTTGGCTTGCCAAGTGACGGGGTTCGTGGTATGGCCCATCGTGGAACACGGAAAGGATCCTAACAACTGGAGGATCTGGCTAATCCCTCCGGCCATCTTCCTAACCTCCTTCGGCTGGTGGGAGAACTACGTTGACAAGCACTCAAAATTCTGTGAGTTCTTTAGAGAAATATGTATAAATTTCGATGCATATGACCTTTTTCTTATATCAATATCTGATGTACAACCACTGTTAACAAAGACTTGGACTAGGCTTGACGTGCTGCCAATAGTTTTCTGTCATATGTTTCCGCTGTATTGTAAAATTATAGTTCTGCATAATAGAGGTATCGCAACCAGGGTGGTTTATCTGAGGTGCGATTACTGCTATTGTAAAAGTCACAACTATAAAATGCTGCATTTTGTTTATTTCGATGATGTAATAACCTTGATCGGATTGTGCAGCGGTGATCAAGTACTTCGGAGGCATCAAGGAGCGGCTGTGGAGGACCCGCTACTTCAGTTACGTCTTCATCTCCCTGTGGAAGTGTCTGGTCTTCTTCACTATCATGATCATCTCCATGAGTACGCGTCTCCAGGATGTTTCTGCCATATTTGACGTGGGAAAAGCGTTCAGGTTAGTATGAAGTTTTCAGAGGGTCCAGTAATATATTTTTTTAAACCTAGTAAGTACTCTCAGACATTGAACAGTGACAATTATAAAAAAAATTGATAGTTCCATTTGTCATGGCTGTTTGACTTTCTAAAAAATTATTTTCCCAATGAGGAATAAACGGGAAATCAAGCAAAATAATATAATGTGGCATAATAAACAGGCAACGAAGTAATTAATAATATTATTAAAGACAATTTTTTATGCCTATTTGCATTTCACACAGGATACATGCAATGAAAGGAATGTCTCTCGGTGATTACAAGCCGAGATTATTCTAATCCATATTTTAGGGATTAAGTCATTCTTGGCTGATGATGAACAGGTTACAGTCCTCGTGTAGTCCTTAGGCTTTAAATGCCATTCACTTTTTGGATTTATGTAGTACTTAATCGAGTCTCTTGGTTGTGGTGATCAGGGTTCACAGCATCAACGTTACGGAGGTGCGAGAGACGCTGCCAGGACACACAGTGCCAGACTTTCCCAATGTGGCACCCCTGGAGAACACCCTGCCCATCATGTCCACCTACGGCACCCCCGTCTACGTCTTCCTCATTCAGGTCCTCACTGCCTGGCTCTGCTACATCTTTGGTAAACAAATTGTCTCTTACCTGTGTGCAATATTGTGTCTACTAGATGGGTCTCTTGCATATAAATATACAGAATGTTAACCAGAGTTTCTGTACGTACTTATGTACAGCATCTTTCCAAATGGCTTCTGTATTTATCTGTGCACATTATGTTTATCAGATGAACTCCTGCGTATCTGTGCACAGTGTTAACCTGGAGGCTTTCATACGTACTTGTGCACAGTATGTTTACCATGAGGCTTTCATACACACCATATTCTCATGAGCTGCACATGGAGTAACGATACTAAGTCTTTGTTAACATAGTATTTACGTATCGTGTTTAACAGATGGTCATCGCACCTAATGAATGCATATATTCATTAATATGTCTGTTTACAAATACTTTAATCTGATGGAAACAAGGATGAAAAGAGTTAAGGTGCTTAATACTCTCGAGTAACAACATTGTGACCACCTCAGGTAAATTCGCCTGCAAGATCTGCATCCAAGGCTTCAGCTTTGCCTTTCCCGTCAACCTGACCATCCCTGTGTCCATCTCGCTGCTCATCACCGCCTGCGGCCTCAGGTTCGACACCGCCTGCTCTTTCGGTGTCATCCCGGAGTACCTCTTCTGGGAGTGCAAGAACGGAGACATTCTCAACGACTTCTTGAACAATGATGTGAGTATTGTAATCGTAAGGTTCTTCTCTCTGCACTAACTTACAGTATTTATAGTAATCTTATTCGTACTCTTCCATGGGTAAATTCACTCGTTGCTGTTTATTTTATTAATATATAATCGTAACAAGCGTGTACGTTTCATTGTGTGTATACGTATAATTCCCTATTTATTAGTTATATATTAGAAATTATAAGAGCAAAGATACACTCGTGGTCTCCCGTCTTCAGTATTCAATTATAAAACTCTGTAGTTAGAGCGGTTGTTACCTTCTCATTGATCACGTTGCAGCAGTCTGGCACTCGGTAAAGAAATAATTTCTATTGTTCTTTTAGCATTGCTCGTTTTAAATTACACTGTGGCCTCGTGTTTCTCCTGCTGATGTTAATTTTTTTTTAATCTGCGTTTTAATGTCTATATAATCTCACTGACAGTGTGTTGTCTATATTACATCCTGGTCCCTTTCTATTTGATGTATTTTCAACATTTGATCATACCGTGTATACTCTCCGTGTGGCCACTTTCAGCTCACCCCTCTGCTTGTCTGAGACTTAACTAAGTTACATTCCATTGTCCATTTGCCACTATGCTTGTTTAACTTAATTCTTCTAGTTCGTCTTTTATTCCTTCCTTTCGTTGGTATATTCACTTGTAATTAATATCACTGTTACTTTGGCAGTATGCATGGGTATGGCTCCTGTGGCTTCTGTCTCAGACATGGATTACTCTACACATATGGACGCCCAAATGTGAGCGTCTGGCCTCCACGGAGAAGCTGTTCGTCACGCCCATGTACAACTCTCTCCTCATCGACCAGTCACTGGCCCTCAACCGCCGACGAGACGACGAAGGCGACGTGAAGACAGAAGATCTCAACCTCAACGCTGACGAGCATGAGAACGAGGTGCGAAATCAGATGTGTAATTAGCTACAAATGGATTCATTTGTAACACTGGCTGGTATTTATTTCAGTTTTGTGTTTACGGCTCCAAAACGCGCTGGCATAATATATTAAACAATACAATGCATCTCTTAGGTTTCTCAGTACTACGAGACCATCTCCATCCACACGGATTCTTCCAACAACAACGCGTCCAAGATCAAGTCTTCTGACCACATCACCCGCATCTACGCCACAGCCACCATGTGGCACGAGAACGAGGAAGAGATGATGGAGATGTTGAAGTCAATCCTTCGTATGGACGAGGACCAGTCTGCTCGCCGAGTGGCACAGAAGTACCTCAAGATCGTCGATCTGGATTATTACGAGTTCGAGAGTAAGAAATATTCAGTTACATCACTTAAACTCTTTCGAAATTTTATTTTTATTCAAAAACACTTTCTTCTGTTTTGGTTACCTTATTCTTGGTGTGCACACCAACACACCAACACAACACCAATATAGCGAATGCTTCCTCTATTTTAAGTGATTTGTGCAAAATAACATTTTTATTCGTCTTTGAGAGTAAAATAATTGTATTTTGAATTCCAACATTTTGGAACTCTAGCTGAAACATTTGACTGATATACAAAGTTATCCGGTAAGAAACCATAACATCAGTACCACAGTGATTTTCTTTTAAAAATCTAGTAAAAATCTTTTAGAAATTATAAGAAAACTCAGAGGCGTACTTTACAAATAAAAATCCTTAGGACCAATCATCCATGGCAACCAGCAAATATTTTTGACCATCCGATCTTTAAAATACATAATCTTTCATATCAGTATACAATCTTTACATTTCCAGCCCACGTCTTCTTCGACGACGCCTTCGAAATAGCTGACGATAACGAAGACGAAAATGTTGTGAACCAGTTCGTGAAGCTGCTGGTGAATCTGATGGACGACGCTGCCACTCACGTTCATCAGACCAACATCCGCATCCGACCGCCCAAGAAGTTCCCCACTCCATATGGAGGACGTCTTGTGTGGACTCTCCCTGGCAAGACCAAGATTGTGGCCCACTTGAAGGACAAAAGCAAAATTCGACACAAGAAGAGATGGTCTCAGGTGAGGTCGAACTCCAAGAGATCACTCGGACAAGGACTACAGTTATAAATTGTACTGATAATGGACAAATATTGTATTATAACATTAATTTGGCTTTATATAGATGCATTACTACATATAACCCGCAAGTAGGAGACTCAAACTTACGATGATGTTTCGGTCAGACAGATCATTAACTAGTCACGCAGAGGCGCGAAGGGAAGGGAGACAGAATATATACTAGTTAATAGTTCAAGTCGGACCAAAACGTCTTCATAGGTTTGAGTCTCCCATGTACGGGTTATTTGTGTATTGTTCCAGTCACGGTATTGTGCCTTTTCATTCTTAATGTATTACTGACATAAGCTAACAAGAAACACTGTTTCAGTAATTTAAAAATCAATACTAAGGTTAACTTTAGTACTTATAATATATGTGAAGATCTAAACCCGTGTGGATCATTCAGCAGACGCCCGTGCGTTAGGATATGTTAAAATTTCTGTGTTCATTTCGTTGATCGTGTTGGATGTGATTGCAGGTGATGTACATGTACTACCTCTTGGGCTTCAAACTGATGGATCAACCCATCTCAGTGGACAGAAAAGAGGTCATCGCCGAGAACACTTTCCTGTTGACTCTGGATGGAGACATCGACTTCACCCCGAGCGCTGTGGCTCTGCTGATCGATCTCATGAAGAAGAACACCAACCTGGGTGCTGCTTGTGGACGTATTCACCCTGTCGGCTCTGGTGAGTGAGAGACCAAGAGCTGGGAGAGAGAGAGAGAGAGAGAGAGAGAGAGAGAGAGAGAATGAGTAATGAAAAGGAAGATAGAACACCTTATCTGTCTGGTGAGGACCGACTATAATGTGTAGTTCGACTTCAGTCACTGCTACTACTACTACTATCTCCAGTATGTTCTGACTGGTTTCCTGATTAACTGATGGTTCTCGGTAGATTGTGAACCGTGAACTAGAGAGAGAGAGAGAGAGAGAGAGAGAGAGAGAGAGAGAGAGAGAGAGAGAGAGAGATTGTGTGTGTATGTGTGTGAGATCAGTACTTTAGTACAATGGGTAATTATTTCCCTACATTGACGGTGTGTTCAGGTGTGATGGTGTGGTATCAGATGTTCGAGTACGCTATCGGTCATTGGCTGCAGAAGGCCACTGAGCATATGATCGGCTGTGTCTTGTGTAGTCCCGGCTGTTTCTCCTTGTTCAGAGGGAAGGCTCTCATGGACGACAATGTCATGGCCAGATACACCACCAAGTCTAGTCAAGCTCGTCACTATGTGCAGTACGATCAGGGTAAGTAGAAAGGAAATTTGAATCTAAATTATGAAACCTCATTTTTTTTGCAAGCCAACGTCAGCATTGTCATTTTTATGAATAATAAATAAATAAATAAATATATATGTATGCAATAAGATCACAGTAAACAGGTGATTTCAGAATATGCAAAACAACCACTGTGAAAAAATAGAGAAATTCCAAGCGCTTTCGTGACTACTCACATTATCAAGGAACAATAAAAGCAATGCATCAAAGGAAGGCATATAAAGGGTCTAGACCACACCTCACTACCACATCCCACAACAAAGCAACACCTGACGCCCGACTCATAAGAAAGAGAGCACTGCAGCAGGCCCGCTGCCCCAACTAGACAGGTCCTTCACACAACCCACAAACTATTCTACCCAAGAATTAAGAATTTTAAAATTGATTATTTGTCCAATGTATTATTAAATTCTTCCCAAATTCTATTTATTATAAATGGATCTAATTTATAAAAACCAAAGAAAATATTCGTATTGTCAAAAATGCTTTTTATGAAACACGATTCAATTATAATCTTGTCGACCATGGACTTGCTTGATACAACTTTCTCAACTTTTTGAAAATCAATTGGATGGTTAAAATCTCTCACATGAATAAATAGAGCATTGGAACCTTGTCCAGTTCTAATGCTATATTTATGTTGTTTTAATCTTAGTTCGAGATTTTTACCAGTTTGATCGTAATAAACTTTATCGCAAATTTTACAAGGAATCTTATAGACACATCCGTCAGCATTTTGGGGGGAATTCTTTATCAAAAGTTTTTTTACTTTATCAAGTTTTTTAAATACAACTTTAATATTAAAAGTCTTAAGAAGAGAAGGCATATCAACCAAGTTTTCATGGTAAGGGAGAACCAACATATTTTTAGTTGAATAAGGCTGGTTGCCCTTTTTGGATTGTAAAAAGTATTTCTAGCAATTTTAAAAGATTTATCAATTACGTTTCTCGGGTATTTCAAATCATTAGCTATTTCATAAATTTTGGATATTTCCTCATCTATGAACTCTGGACTACAAATTCGTAAAGCTCTCAAAAACATTGATGAGAAAACAGACAGTTTAACTCTATCTTGATGTGAAGAATAATAGTGGACATAGGAACAGTTATTTGTAGGTTTTCTGTATATTTAAATTTGAATTCATTATTACCCTTAATAATTAAAACATCTAGAAAAAGGCAATGAGTTATTTTCTTCAAACTCAACAGTAAAGTTTATAGAATGGGCTAAGGTATTTAATTTAAAAAGGTAATGGTGTATATCTACATTCTTGGGCATAAAACACAAAAATATCATCAACATATCTGAACCATTTGGCTTTATTGGGAGGATTGTGTTAAGCAACCTTGTTTCAAAAAATTCCATGTATAGGTTACTAAGAACAGGTGAAAGAGGATTTCCCATTGCCATACAAACTTCTGAGTGTAAAACTTATCATTAAATACAAATTTTGCATCAACAATGCAAAGTTTAATAAGTTTAATGATGGTAGGAACTGGCAATGGTAAATCATAATTAACGAGTTCTTCAGATAAACTTAATAAATCATCAACAGGAACTTTCGTAAACAAGGAAGTAACATCAGAACTATGTTAAAATCATTTAAATCAGCCAAAGAGCTTAATTTATCAGCTAAATCTATGTTGTTTTTAACATTAAAGTTAGAAATTTTGCCAACAATAGGGCTCAAAATGTCAACAAGCCATTTGGATAATTTATATGAAACTGATCCTATGGAACTAATAATTGGTCTGACTGGATTCCCTGGTTTGTGTGTTTTTATTAGTCCATACATGTAAGGTAAAGATGGATTAGTGGAAGTAAATTGTTTGATTAATTCATCTTTGCCTTTCAGTAGAAGTTTTATTGTTTTATTGAAATTGCTGTCAACGGTTTCTAGGGAAGTCTTTCTAAGTTTAGAATAGGTTTCAGTATCATCTGAGAGATTATTCATTTTTTCTTGGTAATCATTTTCTTTCATAATTACTATTGTATTCATTTTATCTGCTTTAGTAAAGCGCAAATTTTTATTATTATTAAGTGTATCATAAGACTTAAAGAATCTTTGAGGGCAATTGAGCTTGCAGTGTTGCGGAAATAGAGCAAGATTTCCTTTTCTATTTCTGGATTTCCTGTTCTATTTGGATTTCCTTTTCTATTTCTGCAACATAGTAAGCTCCTGATGATGTGTTTATTGCAACACGAAAGTTCTAGAGCTATCATTCATCTCCCTTGTGGTTATTTTGCATTTATATGTTATATAAAATATGCATCCTACAACATTAATAACTGGTCAGTTATGACCAGTTGTGAATGTTATGTCCTCGTGTTTAATTATTCAGATTAACACATTTTTGTTCTTACTGATATTTCCATATAGCGAACAAATTATTTTCTCAGATACTTTAATAATGTTATAAAAGAACTGCAGGAATGAAGGAATGACTGTGTGTGTGTTGCAGGGGAAGACAGATGGCTGTGCACGCTGTTACTGCAACGAGGTTACCGTGTAGAGTACAGCGCCGCCTCCGACGCTTACACTCACGCCCCTGAAGGTTTCTCCGAGTTCTACAACCAGCGGAGACGGTGGGTGCCCTCCACCATGGCCAACATTATGGATCTGCTGCAGGACTACAAGAAGACCATCGAAGTCAACGACAACATCTCTTTGCCTTATATTTCTTACCAGGTACGGAAATGCTGCTCACTTACCAGGTACAGCAGTGCTACTTCACCAGGTACAGCAGTGCTACTTCACCAGGTACAGCAGTGCTACTTCACCAGGTACAGCAGTGCTACTTCACCAGGTACAGCAGTGCTACTTCACCAGGTACAGCAGTGCTACTTCACCAGGTACAGCAGTGCTACTCACCAGGTACAGCAGTGCTACTCACCAGGTACAGCAGTGCTACTCACCAGGTACAGCAGTGCTACTCACTACTTTCGTTGCATGCAACCTGTCTCTCATAGGTATACGTGCATTACAACAACGATGGTTGGCCACAAATTTGACTTAACTTCTCTAGTTATGCTGTTAAAGGTAGATTAGGTAAATGTAAATTAACTAAAATTAACAAACCCTAACAGACCTCAAGTGATAAATGTTCTCTGGATGTAACAGCGGCCGGATGAACACGATTAAGACTCTCCAAAACAAAAATCGGGAAAGCAACATTGTATCAAAGTGACGACGTTCACTTTATAGACAAGTTTTCTCAGAAGGATGGGATACCTTACATACTCACATACCATGGGGTTAGAACCCATGGTATGTGAGTTAAGCTACAGGCCAGTGCGTAAACCACTAGGCCAGTGGTTTACGCAATGGCCAGTGGTTTACGCAATGGCCAGTGGTTTACGCAATGGCCAGTGGTTTACGCAATGGCCAGTGGTTTACGCACTGGCCTGGAGTTTTACGACGCACTCACTATGGGTTGTAACCCCACCTGTACCGCGGTTTGTTTCCATTCGTGGTATCACGATTTCGTAAGTCTTGTTATCATGTAGTTTTATTCATGTATCCGTCTTTACTATGTAATAAATAATGTCATTCCTTGCAGACTATGTTGATGGCTGGCACCATCCTGGGCCCTGGCACCATCTTCCTCATGTTGGTGGGTGCTTTTGTGGCAGCCTTCAGGATCGGCAACTGGCTCTCCTTCCAGTACAACATCATCCCAATCCTCTTGTTCATGGTTGCTTGTTTCGTCCTTAAGTCTAGCATCCAGGTACAGTATTATTATTATTATTATTATTATTATTATTATTATTATTATTATTATTATTATTCTGTAGATCAAGCAGATCATATGAGCGTAAGTTTGTATATTATAAAAGTTTAATTACAATTTCATATATATGCAAAGTTTCTTCTTACCTAAAGTAATTGTAATGTATTTATTGGTTAATTTCAAGAGTATTTTATATTTTAAGTCTTGAAGATAAATGTGCATTTCTGTGTTCTGTTAACTCCTTTGCCCACTTGCGTGTGTGTGTGTGTGTGTGTAACATGTTCTGTGTTGGCTGTGGGAGCCTCTGTATAACCATGTCCCTTGTCTCGTGTCCCTGTTTTTGTACGTGGCGTCCACAACCTGTCCTCCCTACACCGTGGCCACAACAGCTCATCGTGGCCCAGATCCTGTCAGCCAGCTACGCCTTGATCATGATGGCTGTCATCGTGGGTACCACACTCCAGCTGGGCGAGGATGGTGTTGGCTCGCCCTCAGCTATTTTCCTGATCGCCCTCTCCGGCTCCTTCTTCATCGCTGCGTGTATGCATCCGCAGGAGTTCAAATGTATTATCCCCGGTCTATTGTACCTGCTCTCCATCCCTTCTATGTACCTCCTGCTCATCATCTATTCTCTCATCAATCTTAACAATGTCTCGTGGGGTACGCGAGAGATTGCCACCAAGAAAACTAAAAAGGTTTGTTAGTTGTATCTATGCTATGGCAGAATAAGTGCATGGGGACAACAGTGGTCTAGTAAGTGTATGAGGACAGCAGTGGTGTAGTAAATGCATGGGGACATAAGTGGTCTAGTAAGTGCATGGGAATATCAGTGGTCTAGTAAGTGCATGGGAACATCAGTGGTCTAGGAGGTGCATGGGTACAGCAGTGGTCTAGGAAGTGCATGGAGACAACAGTGGTCTAGTAAGTGCCTGGAGACAACAGTGATCTAGTAAGTACATGGAGACAAAAGTAGTATAGTAAGTACATGGAGACAACAGTGATCTAGTAAGTGCATGGGAATATCAGTGGTCTAGTAAGTGCATGGGAACATCAGTGGTCTAGGAAGTGCATGGGTACAGCAGTGGTCTAGGAAGTGCATGGAGACAACAGTGATCTAGTAAGTACATGGAGACAAAAGTAGTATAGTAAGTACATGGAGACAACAGTGATCTAGTAAGTGCATGGAGACAGCAGTAGTCTAGTAAGTGCATGGAGACAACAGTGATGTAATAGGTGCATGGAGATAACAGTGACCTAGTAAGTGCATGGAGACAACAGTGATGTAATAGGTGCATGGAGACAACAGTGGTCTAGCAAGTGCATGGGTACAGCAGTAGTCTAGTAAGTGCATGGGCACGGCAGTTCCTGAGTGCTGGCCCTAGGCCAGCCTCGTACAAGCAGTCGATGTTACTGGCCTGATGTTCTTCAGCGATGTGGTCACTTATTAGTGGTTGCAGGGGGGAGAGGGTGTCAGATTACGGCTCCTGGCCCTGTTTGTGTTTGTGGATGCGTGAGATGTATTTCTGATTCGTCTTGTTTCTGTCACAATTGTTTCTGCCACTTTGTCATTAACACAGCAGCCACTTTGTCACTAACACAGCAGCCACTTTGTCATTAACACAGCAGCCACTTTGTCACTAACACAGCAGCCACTTTGTCATTAACACAGCAGCCACTTTGTCACTAACACAGCAGCCACTTTGTCATTAACACAGCAGCCACTTTGTCATTAACACAGCAGCCACTTTGTCATTAACACAGCAGCAACTGTGTCACTAACACATCAGCCATTTTGTCATTAACACAGCAGCCACTTTGTCACTAACACAGCAGCCACTTTGTCATTAACACAGCAGCCACTTTGCCACTAACACAGCAGCCACTTTGTCATTAACACAGCAGCCACTTTGCCACTAACACAGCAGCCACTTTGCCACTAAAACAGCAGCCACTTTGCCACTAACACAGCAGCCACTTTGTCATTAACACAGCAGCCACTTTGTCACTAACACAGCAGCCACTTTGTCACTAACACAGCAGCCACTTTGTCACTAACACAGCAGCCACTTTGTCACTAACACAGCAGCCACTTTGTCACTAACACAGCAGCAACTGTGTCACTAACACAGCAGTCACTTTGCCACTAAAACAGCAGCTACTTTGTCATTAACACAGCAGCCATTTTGTCACTAACACAGCAGTCACCTTCCATTAACCCATCAACCTTTCCTTTCCTAACACAACATAAACTTTGTTACTAACACAGCTGCCACTTTACTATCGCATCGGCCACTTTGTCATTAGTAAATCAGCCACTTTACCACCAATGCACCATCTATTCCCTGCCACTAACACAGAAGATATCCTCCTGCCACTAACTCACCGGCAAATCCCCTGCCACTAACACGCCGGCAAACCCCCTGCCACAAACACAGCATCTAACTTCTGCCATTAACGAACACCCTCATCCTTTTCTTGCTCGCTCTCAACCACGCTGGGCGTGCAGATCTCCGTAGCGTACGTACTGACGGCCGTGTACGCCCTCGTCATGATCGTGGTGCTGGTGGGGATGTTGCTCAACTTCGCCGAGGAGGGCTGGAACACCCCCACCAGTATTTTCTTCCTGGTCACGGTGACATCTTTCGTCGTGACAGGACTTCTACATCCGAACGAGTTAATCTGCCTGCCCTGCGGCCTCGTCTACTACATGGTGGTGCCATCCATGTACCTCCTGCTGCAGATCTACTCCTGCTATAACCTCAACAATGTGTCCTGGGGCACTCGCGAGGTCGCCACCAAGATGAAGAAAAAGACCAGAGAGGTACAACGATCTCCAGAAGCGTATTGACTTACCTGTCGGCTTGTTGTGAAAACCTCTCCTGTGTGTGTGTGTGTGTGTGTGTGTGTGTGTGTGTGTGTGTGTGTGTGTGTTAGTTACCATTTTGTCCAAGGCACATGTCGATTAGACACTAGGCCTGTTGTGGGTGTGTAGGTGTGTAGGTGTGTAGGTGTGTGTGTATGTGTGTGTGTGAGTGTACTCACCTATTTGTGGTTGCAGGGGTCGATTCATAGCTCCTGGCCCCGCCTCTTCACTGATTGCTACTAGGTCCTCTCTCTCCCTGCTCCATGAGCTTTATCATACCTCGCCTTAAAACTATGTATGGTTCCCGCCTCCACTACTTCACTTTCTAGGCTATTCCACGGCTTAACTACTCTATGACTGAAGAAATACTTCCTAACATGTGTAACATGTGTGTGTGTGTGTGTGTGTGTGTGTGTGTGTATGTGTGTGTGTGTGTATGTGTCTGTGTATGTGTATGTGTGTGTGTGTGTGTGTGTGTGTGTGTGTGTGTGTGTGTGTGTGTGTGTGTGTGTGTTAGTTACCATTTTGTCCTAGGCACATGTCGATTAGACACTAGGCCTGTTGTGTGTGTGTGTGTGTGTGTGTGTGTGTGTGTGTGTGTGTGTGTGTGTGTGTGTGTATGTGTGTGTTGTGTGTGTGTGTGTGTGTGTGTATGTGTATGTGTGTGTGTACTCACCTAGTTGTACTTACCTAGTTGAGGTTGCAGGGGTCGAGTCAAAGCTCCTGACCCCGCCAGGTGTGTGTGTGTGTCCACTTGTTATACAGGCCTTATATTCAGTGTTGCATTATTTCCAATGGTTGAGAATTAATTTGTACTCTCTAATATGTCTTTTTTACTTTTTGAGGTGTTGAGACATGGATCCAGGCTGTGTCTCGTAGATAACAGGACTGAGGAATGATTCCTGTTTTTCTGGAACCTGCCATATGTTGTGTTGTATGTGTGAGAGAAGTAAACATTAATAGAAAAGCATCATCTTGTCTACTAACATCGTAAAACATACGATTATTATTATTATTATTATAATCAAGGGGGAAGCGCTAAACCCGGAGGATTATACAGCACCTGGGGGGGGGGATGTGGAAGGCATTCAGGCTTAATTCGGGGAACTGGAGCACAGATCCAATTCCCTAAATCAAGAGCCCCTCACCAACATCAAGGAACCTTCCTTGAGGGGGTAAAACATACGAAATATATTGTAAAACACGTGAAATATGTCGTAAAAAATTAAATGCATAAAATATGTTTAAAATAAATGAAAAATATGGCAAAATACTTGAAAGATATTGGAAAACGTTTAAAATATATTTTGTAAAAGATATGAGACTTGTAAAGCACAGTGACAAGAATAACGTGAAACAACAGCAAAAAAAAAAAAGTGTTGCTAGCCCAGATACATGTGTTTACAGTTGTCTCAGCAGCGACAGTACTACTCTGAGTGAAGGTATACTAACAAGGGCAGAAATGAAGCAAATTTATCCTCGCCAAAGTTATTAATATTTTTCGGCTGTCTGTAATGGGTGATTTTGTCTGTCAGCTGCATAATAAATGTGCTTAGAAAGCGAGTGCATGAAATATTTACAGTTTGTGTTTAGCATGCTGCATGACTTGTTAATGGAAAGATTTACGTTTCGGTTTGTTGAACTAACATCTTAGCGGTAGCATGTATACCTTCTCAGACGTAGACAATATTAACAGAATCTTTGTGTTGCATGCAGCAGACGTGTAGAAATCACATACCAATTTTGACTATTGTATTCCTAACAAAACTAAGTAATGAAGCACAATGTTATATTGTAGTTCATTTTTTTTAAATGAGTGAATTTTGTTTGAAATTAACAATAAAAAATATATTTTGACAGTAGCCATTTGAAATAATGAAGAAAAGGATAATGTTAACAGGTTTTAATAACTAATATTTTTATGTTTGATTTTTGTTGTGCTCGGTGGCCACAATAGGAGCTGGAAGCAGAGAGAAAGGCAGCGGAAGAAGCCAAGAAGATGAAAAAGAAGGAAGGTTTCCTTGGATTCCTCACCAGAGACCAGCAGACGGACGACGAAGGTTCTATTGAGTTCTCCCTGGCAGGACTCTTCAAGATCATCTGCTGCGTCCACCCCAAGAGCAATAACGAACACGATCAGCTCGCTAGCATTGCGAATTCACTCGAAATTCTCAAGAAACGCTTCGAAACAATTGAAGCGTTAGTTTCACTTTATTTCCCCCCTATATGTTTAAGATTCATTGGGCCTTATGCTTAGAAGACATACTGACAAATATTAATGTTTCTAGTTCATTTTCAACCACTCAAACAACCATCTTCCAAGCCTCCAAGCCTCATTCTTGACTGCCAGGTAGCTAGGGCTAGACATATATTTATATATCTTGCATGTAGTCATGTTCCAGGACGCTGTATCATAATATTTATGGAATACAGTATCATCAAGAGCACTTTACATAGCTATCTGCTGAAATAGCCTTGAGCAATTTCATCTTGAGTTCGGTGACTCTCTGCTGTCCTTGTCCTTGACGGCCTAGTTTCCCCTGGATTCCTCCTTAATATAATTACGTCTTTTTCCTGGCAGTCAAAGTATCGTCCTTTTCTCGACAGTCACATGGGTATCGTGCCCAGCACTCGCCGCCGCTCCACACTGCAGACCCGTAATTCCATCAGAGGTGACGGAGTCTCCTCCATCAATGAGAACACCTTGGGCGACTACAGTGACAGCGAGAGCGAGAAGTCTGGTAAGTTTCTCTCCCTCATTACCTACTATTTGCACTGACTAGAACTAATTTCGTATAAGCATTTCAGTAACTGATATTGGGATGTACACCGCCGTGTAATCAAAACGTATCTTAGATACAAACACAAACCACACTGCTAGAAATGTTAATAACAGAACTCTCCCTCTGAGCAGGACCTAAGGAAGAGCGGGATGACCTAGTCAACCCCTACTGGATGGAAGATAAGGCTCTCAAGAGAGGAGAAGTTGATTACATGCCAGGGGCTGAGGTCCAGTTCTTCAAGGACCTCCTTGAGAAATATCTACATCCCTTGATTAAGAACCCGGCTGAACAGGTACAGTGGGAAGGGAATATAGGGTGTTAAGTCAAATTACATACATGCATATATATATATATATATATATATATATATATATATATATATATATATATATATATATATATATATATATATATATATATTATATATATATATATACATATATATGTATATATATATATATATATATATATATATATACATATATATGTATATATATATATATATATATATATAATATATATATACATATATATATATATATATACATATATATATATACATATATATATATATATAAATATATATACATATAAATATATATAAATATATATATATATAAATATATATATAAATATATATAAATATATATATATATATATACATATATATTAGTAAAGGATGAAATATTTATATTAAATGGCTATATATCAAGTTATCTAGTACATTTGTGAATTTATAGAATTTATATAATTTATATGAGATATTGTTGAAACATGACATATTCATAATAATGCACAGTTTACATAACTACTTAAATTAATGTTATATTTAGAGTTTATATTAACGACATTTTAAATCTGCTGTAACTTAAATTTCTTGTTTATAATGCAGGTATATTAATATATAACTTAATATCCAGTAACTTAGTAACAAAAAGTTGAAAATATTAGTTGCCCATAGAAATAGTAGAGAGACTAGAAGCTAAGACATATTTCAAGTGTCATCAAGTTGATGTCAGCATCTAGAATGTCCGTAAGTATGTTCTCTGTTTCACTCCATCACTTTTTCTAAGGCTGTGGCTTCCCACTT
>NC_091308.1:18735359-18852859 GCF_038502225.1 Cherax quadricarinatus
ATGTATGTATTGTTAATTGTTAAATAAACTGATTTTTGAAATTCAAAATATATATAAAAAATTGTCTGGAATGTTGGCATGATGGTGTTTAACAGAGCATGTGAAGAACTTTTGGGTTCCTCGAGTAGAATGTGTTTTTTCGTTGATTTAGTTACGTACTTGCTAGTGTAGATAGATGAGTCTATCACAGTAGAGAAAGAATTATACTACATCATTCTGTACATAGATACTTTTGGGAGTTTATATTGTATAAATAATGGAGTTCTGTTACTATCATTCACTCTCCTAAGGTCAGTTTTATTACAGAAGTGGACAGCAGCACTGCCACAATGGCATTCTGATAAGTTTCGAGAGTCTCAGTACTCTCGGAGCCCGGCCATGGGCCACGCCAGGTTCCTTGCTGGCAGCACCACTGTCATTACGGTGGGCAGCACCACAAATCTGGTTCTGCCACTTGTTGAATAGCACCATACCACTGGATGTGTCACCAGGGTAGACAGCACCATAATACTGGATCTGTCACCACTGCTGGACAGCACTTCACTGGTGCAAGCTGCACTCCCACTTTCTTCATAACCAATAATTCAAGCAGCACCACTCTTAATAAGACTGACCTTGCAATACGGACTTGTTTACAGCGACCTTCTCAGTGGTTATGGGTGTGCATGGACTAATCCCCATCCTTCCCTCTATTTCTCTTCCCCCTCTAGAAAAAAATGGAGGGTGACTTAAAGGAGCTTCGGAATGTAGCGGTCTTCTCCTTCGCTATGATGAATGCTATCTTTGTTATTATTTGCTTCCTACTCCAATTGAACAAAGATGTTATTCATATCGACTGGCCCTTGGGCGTGAAGACCAACATCACCTTCATCGAGGCGACGAGCGAGGTAGGTGGGCCAGAGCCATAATCCATGTCGGCGGCAGTGTTTGTAACTTGTCCGTGATGTGTGTGGTGCACCTCTCTCCCAACAGAAACAAGCTGAGATCGAGTTAAAGGAGCTCAGAAACAAATCTTTCTTCGGTTTCTTCATGCTCAACGCGCTCTTTGTGCTCATTGTGTTCCTACTGCAGCTGAACAAAGATGAACTGCACATCGACTGGCCACTCGGCATCAAAGAAAACATCACAGTTATACCAGAGACTCAGGAGGTAACAAGGACACTGCCTCTGCTCCTTCTACTTGGGGTGCCCAAGGACTTCTGCGACCTCCTTCCAACAGGCCTCCCTTATCTCCTATTAATTTGGGAAATCTTGGAACTAAATGGGAGGCCTTCCCTTCACAACTGCACCTAGCCCAAAACTAAATAGCCTCTGATGTTCCTGACTCAGTTTAACACTTAGTATGACCTCGCATGACCTCCTCGTGACACAGCATGCTACATGTGACTCGGCATGTTACCTTCCTCACTAAAAATGACCTGATAGTTTACCATTCATTGTCAAAAACACGTTATACAATTTTTTTTATAAAACGTTTTCACACATTATTAGGAGAAAATTTTACAAATCTCGAAGGAATTGCCAATAATTTTTCATTGACAAACTGCATAAAATTCGTTTGGTAAACGTCTGAGATAATCTGAGCAGGATTGAAAATGCTTATAAAATTATTAAGTTTTATAATTGTATTAACATTTAACGTTTATTTTTTTCCTTTACGGTAATTGCTTCAAAGTCCTTGTCGTTTAATAATTAACACATTCTCCTTACACTGTTACTTAAAAGTACATAAACTACTCTCATAAAGTCTTTAATAACGTACTATTTTAAAAAAATATGCAAAGAATTTTGCTTTTTATGATCATTAAAAGGCAAAATGCTTAGATAAAAATATTTAAATCATACCAGTAATAAAAGATAAAGTTGTACTCACCATATTATTGTTACCATTGTTTACATATAGTTGCCATTTTTTGCATAATACTCACTATTCACTGTTCATCTCTCCTTGTTAAGTCATCTTTAAAATCTTGCTGTTTATCTGATGAGCGTCTCAGCTGGTGTTATCACCACAAGTCTCTACTTCAATACTACTTATTGTTAAAGACTGTCTCCTACTTATCTGTGACTGACGACTGTTTCCCACTTACCTGTGACTGACGACTGTCTCCCACTTACCTGTGACTGACGACTGTCTCCCACTTACCTGTGACTGACGACTCTCTCCCAGCTGCCTGAAGCTGAAGACTGTCTCCCAGCCATCTCTCTCCCCCGACTGTCTTTGCTTGAGGAACCGTTTAAGAGACTGTCTCTGCTTCACTTCTCGTGACTGTTTAAGCTTGATGATCAGCTGTAAATACTGACTAGCCTTACGTACCTATCGACTACCATAACCTTTTTTAAGTAACTAGTAAGTTAACTAGCAACCTGACTACTAGATCGAATGCTTGAGTGAGTGCACTGTACATACTGGAACGACTGAGGCTCCTGCTTGGACGCCATGACTATCCTCACCTGGTGACTATCTTCGCCTTTTGACCACCTGGTGACCACCTACTGATCATCTGTTGACCACCTGGCGACCACCTGGTCATTACCATTAGCAGTACCTACCTAGTTACTGTCTCCATCTACGGTTGGTTCAGTATAGTCAGTTCTCGCTCTTGTTAGTTGTCGTACACAGGTAAATCTTACTATGAATTAAAATTTAATACTAGAATAATTATATATCTTCAGCGAAGTGATCGGACATAGTATCATTCTACTTTTTTTACATTATTGATATTTTTTTAGTAAGACAAACTTTATTTTGTAATTTAAAAAATAAACCAAAAATTTATGAATGGTTTCATTTAGAAAATCAAAATTATATTAATTTCTGGGTGACAGAAAATAATATGTAGTTAGTTTTCAAATGTGAATATTTTTCTTTACATGTCAAATTTAGTGAGTTTTGATAACGTTGAGGAGCAGCGTCAGTGATCATAGCGAGTGTATAAAGCAACAAGAAATTTTCTGAGGAAGTATACGTTGTGAGATTTAGCATACTTTTGTGATCGTTGTGGCTACATGTCACGAAGCTAGGTTGCTAGCGCACTCAGCTCACACACTGAGGTCCCTGGTTTGATCCCCGGTACAGGTGGAGACATAACGTGTTTTCTTAAGACACCTGGTGTCCCTGGTAAAATAGGTGCTTGGGTGTTAGTCGACTGGTGTGAGTCGCATCCTGAGGCAAAACTGACCTAATTTACCCGAAATGCTCAGCATAACAAGCGGCTTTCTATATAGTAATATGTCATTGATGTTAGCTAGGCCTGTACCTTGTACATGTACTTGTAAAAATAATAATAATAATTATTATTGCGAGAGGAAAGAGGAGAGTCTCATGCCTTGACTCCGGGAGAATTACATGGGAGTACATGGGATACAGGGATAGTAGGGGACCTGGGAGTTCACACGGAAGTTATCTGCTGAGAACTATCTTCTAACTAAATTAAGGATTATCGTGTATTGTCTGGGATTCTAGCTGTATGAATCATAGGTATATCTTCCTTCGGATGATATACCTGTTAAAGTTAATACGTAATGCTG
The DNA here is from genome assembly GCF_038502225.1 of Cherax quadricarinatus. NCBI lineage: Eukaryota > Metazoa > Arthropoda > Malacostraca > Decapoda > Parastacidae > Cherax > Cherax quadricarinatus. The sequence continues at coordinate 18,738,891 of NC_091308.1, forward strand.
AGGGGTATACATGTAAAGAAACCATTTTTCGTATTTGGATTTCATTTTCACTCAGCCCTGAGCGAAACGTCGTCAAAATTATTAAGCCTCTTCATTCTGTCCAGTTATCCATGGTATGCATTTGTTTAGACTCTTGCTGAGGAATTTACATGTATATATAAGAATACGTTGTGTCAGAGTGAGCTGGAGAGATGTTTGGTGCGTCAAGATTACTCAGTCTTGGCAAGAAACTATCAAGTACACATTAGAAAAAATATACATCTCGTATACATTTGTTGGCATCTCTGAAAACTGTACATATTATTCACGATAAAGATTTGTTACATTGTCTTTGAGTGATATTTTTTATGTATGTATTGTCTAGTAGAGTCAGCGAGAACTGGTTATACCGTCTTGGTCTTCCTTTCAGGTTTGAACTAATCTTAATCTTGTGTGCCCACAGTGCATGCCAGTTTTGTGAGCCTTGTGCATGGTGTTCTCTCACTGCATGAGTGCCAGGCTCACCTCATAGTCACATGGAAATTTAATTAATGTTTTAATGCAATATCATACCTGTTGCATGTATTTCCTCATTTTTTTATAATAAATATATATATATATATATATATATATATATATATATATATATATATATATATATATATATATATATATATATATATATATATATAATATATATATATATATATATATATATATATATATAATATATATATATATATATATATATATATATATATATATATATATATATATATATATATTATATATATATATATAATGTATATATATATATATATATATACATATATATATATATATATATATATATATATATATATATATATATATATATATATATATATATATATATATATATATATATATATATATATATATATAAAACAAAGTCTTTGAGCCGGTGTCACTGCAGTGTATAACATACCATCTTTAGCTCAGATGAACAGAGACGAGAGAAGCGTTTCCAAGATACAGTGTGACCTGATGTCTAGTTGTGACCTGATTTCCTGGACTGACTTAATTACAAAGTGTTTGCGGAAACTGCCACCGGCTTGTGCGTAACTGACCGTCTTTTAGTGAAATTGAGATAAATGTACGTGTACCTGGGAGTATAGGGAATAGACAAGTAACGCCGAGGCTGTGTGCTGAGAATACGTCTCCACATTTACATATTATCAGTATCCTCTACCAATGTATTATTATTCATTAGCCATGACTTTAGAACTCTCTACTTAAGAACGAATCTTTGTATACATATTTGTATGTTCATGCACCTGTGGGCGTTACTCCCTCCAGTTAAAGCCCCAGGTACAGTGAAAACACTGTCCAATAAGGCGTATGCAGCAATAAACACGAGTGTGCATTACTGCGTAAAAAAGTAAGAAGCAGTGAGAGGAATTTCATATCACTTACGATGTTATTCTCTTATAATTCACCTGTGATTCGACGTTAATGAAGATACCCAAGTGTTGCACATGTGTGATATTCATCAACGTGAGATGAATGTTATATTATCTCCTGCCGGACTACAAACGTTATTATTATATCTCCGCAAACAAGCACTAAACCTGCATGGGTCATTTAGTGCAGCAAGAACGTAGCATGAATTTTGACGATTGCTAAACAATGCTTATCAATCGTCATTTTTATCACCATTATTATCTCACTAGGCCAGTAATGATCTCCACATAGCACTGGGCGCTTGATTACTCTTGGAAATCATGTCACAACTGACCGTCAGGTCACACTTCGCCCTAGCAATGTTTCTCTCCTCTCTGCTTATTTCTATCTAGAGGTCATGTGAAATGGTGCGGTGATACTGGGCCCAAGTCTTCGTTAATAGTGATTTTACTATATATATATATATATATATATATATATATATATATATATATATATATATATATATATATATATATATATATATATATATATATATATATTGTTTTTGTTTTTATTCAAATCCAAAATATCATATACATTCTGTTTTGCCATACTGATTACGTGGACAGTTAGATATATCTCATTATGTTATCAGTAAATACCTTCCTAAATGTACAGTAATCAATTTTAGCAGTTGTTGTTGAATAATTTTCTCATAATTCATTTACTAGTGTGCGAGTGTCTTTGTTAACCAGGCAGAGGTTAGTGTTATTGTTCATCTCTCTCATCAACACTCCTTTCCTTTGTGACTTTCAGGTACTAATCAGCCAAGAGTACCTCCAGCTGGAACCAATTGGTCTGGTGTTCGTGTTCTTCTTTGCCCTTATTCTGATCATTCAGTTTGTTGCCATGTTATTCCATCGTTTTGGCACCATCTCGCACATCCTGTCTTCCACTGAGCTCACTTGCTGTAATAAGAAGGTAGGTTCAAAACTATTTTTTTTGTACAACAAAACATACACAGTGTATATACACTGTTTCTGTTACATGTAGAGTTACAATAAGAATTCTGCTCTTATAATTGATTGATTTTATGAAAATATGCTTTATGCACCTTTGCCCAGTCCCTTAGATCACTGTACCTCTGTAATAGGTTAAATATCTCGTTTCTACTGTAGCTTGTTTAACTAGCGAAAGGTTTGGACATAGTCCCTGGATCCATCTCTGCCTCTGTAATTTTTTAACGACATTTACAAAATATGGCTATGAAATGCGTGTTAAAACTACCAAACTAAAGAAATAAGGTCTAGTGAAATATTCTTTGAAAAAACATCATCGCTGAAGCAGTATCAAAGTATAAGTTAACTCTTAGTTCATATGTTTTATCATTACCAGGCTGAGGATGCTACTGAAGATGCTTTCATTCAAAGAAATGCTGTTGATATAGTGAAGCAACTTCAGAAACTAAGAGGTATTGATGGTGACTATGACAGTGATAGTGTTCAAGGAGGACAACTTGGAAGGCGCAAGACCATCCACAACCTGGAAAGACACAGACAAAAGAAACAGGCTATTGGCACTCTCGATGTGGCCTTCAAGAAGAGATTTTTCAGTATATCAGCTGAAGCTGCAGAAAACGGCATGGACACCGGTATGTGACACGTAGAGGTTTATTCTATGTTTATTATAATTTAATATTGTGATTGAGCTGCAGCATCAATTTAAAACAAATGATTTTAATACAATTATTTATTTTTACCTTGTATGTCCTCACCGCTACAAAACTGGTTAATTCACTGAGGTCCTCTTCTGCCTCGGACGCAGCCTCGTAATGTTCTCGTTCATAGCATCTCGCCTGTCATGCAATGCTGTGTACTTCTAAGGAAAGTTATATTGTGCACTACTCATTACAGAGACTCCAGTGCTTGGTAACATGCGTCGTCTGAGCATGCGTCGAGAGACCATCAAAGCTCTTGCAGAGAGACGCGAGACAGTGGTCCAGGAGAGAAGACAATCCAGAATGCAGACGATGGGAGCAAAGAAGGTAAAGTCTCTCGTCTTAAAAATTCTCCCATATAAAATATTTTTTAACCATGTGTATTGAATTTGAATCTGAGAAAGGGGGAAAAATTAATCTATCGCATCCCAAAATATAATTTGACAAATACTGAAGTAAGGATTCTGACCAAAATATTGAATACCACTAAAATCACAGGAGCCATGTTGACATAGAGATGAAACACAGAACAGATGATTATCTATTATTTACCATTGCCAGTTTCTTAACATTTAGAATAATTATATAACTAATGTTTGTAAGTGTGGTGTAACTTGGAAATTTATATACATATATATCTTATTATAGTAAAAGTTAAAGGTTTATTGATAGTTTGTGGAATGTTGAGTTACACGTAACAGGGAAGTGTGGAAGTGTATGTAGTCAGGTGTGCCAGAGTGAAAGCACTACATTCAGGACTGTGTAGTCAGGGGTTCCTGAGTGTGTAAAACAAGTGTAAGAAAGAAGGCTGTGTAGCTGATATTAGCTTCCATAATATTAGCAAATGCAGAGAGAGAAAGGGACAATGTAGTGCTTGAGAAAGTGAAAGATGGTGGCACAGGTTGACACCTCGCAGGGTGTGAGGTGTCAGCCTGTGATGAGGAGGCCACTGAGGTGGATGAATACAACTATTATCTGAAAGTCGTAAATCAAATTATACATTTTTTTTAAATTTTCCTCACGAAGCCTTATGACATATTTTTCTCCCATTAAAACAGCGTGCCTCCTTTGCTGCTGACATAGAAATTATTTAAACTGCTCCAAGGTAACAATATATAATTTTCAGGTTAATGCCAAGCTTTAGATGTTCAGTGTTCATCTGTGGGAGTCTGAATATTTGTATGTGTGCTTTCATGTGAACACATGTTCCTTATATATGCAGGGTGTTCAAAAAAAGACAACTAATGGTAAATGCATATTTATCAGTAAATTAGAAAATCCTTTGAATGTGTTGACGATCAACGTTGTTGACCATCAGGGTTTTTCACTTAAGTGTACACGACAAATCAAGATAGTGAACGCTTGTTTTAATGTCTCTTGGGATATGCCGTCTTCTGTACGCTAAATGTTGACTTGTAGGTCTTCCAACATGTAAGACTGATTTAAACACACAGTGTTCATTAAAAAGAACAGAAAAGAAGTACTGTAATGAGAACACTATTTTTGTATTTAATTATTCACATTAAGTTACAATAACAATTGCATTCTCCAGGGGTTGTATTTTTTGGAACACCATCTATAATAGTTATATACTTGAAAAGTCTTAGCTTACACACACACACACACACACACACACACACACACACACACACACACACACACACACACACACACACACACACAATGACGTACATTTTCACTTGATCCAAGAATGCTTATTGCTTAAACTAAGTAATATTTCATTGATCCAAGAATATTCAATGCAATGACTAAGTACACCTCTGCAGTGTAAGATATCTCCGTAATGCAATTTGCTGTGATTTTTCTCTTTATGGCATTGTTGTTGTTGCCAAATATATGTTCTGTAGTGTTTGTGCTGCTTCTTGTCTTCATATTATTATCATTATCATTATTATTAACATTGTACAGAGAAGAGGTAAACATCTTTGTATGTAAAGAACTTCTTTCTATGAACCGCTTCTCTGCCACAAAGTTCTTCACTTTGGAAGGGTAAATAATGAGACTGTCTATAAAATAAATTCCTCTTCCTTCTTTCGAGGCAGAAATTAACTGGTGCACCAACTACCAGAGAATCTCCCATTTCCAAGTCTGCATCTGCTCCCCTCGGCACCTTCTGCATGGACATTTATAACACGTTAAATCAAGCATGCATCTAAAGTTATATAGCTCTTGGTCGGTAGGCATAATACCAGAAAGTAAGGTTATGCAAAGAATGTTTCTCTCAAAGGTGAGCTGTTTTACATACCTTTTAGCGAAACTGCTGGGTTTTTGCATTACCATATAGAGGTCTTGCTGCCTCTCGCCGTTCTTGGAATGTACATACAGTAACAGACACATTAATTTATTTCTAATGTGGAGTTTTTTTCTTGTGTTTAATAATCATTTTCTTGACGACCCTTACAACGGCCAAACCTTCAGACACCTGTCGTGTTAACTTTACTACTGCCCACTTCCCTTGTACCACACAGCAGTACAGTACTGCTACTGGATGTCCAGACAGTGTCCACAGGCGATGGGCATAAAGATGCAATATACAAAACAAGCATATATATGGATAACGTTTAAGTTATGGTAGAGCTTTATCAAGTCATGACTTGATGGAGCTCTGCACTGAACGAAATATTGCCTCAAAAAAAAATCTGCATGTTGTGGCTTTATGACTAAAGTCACTACTGTGTATTTTCATCTTGTGTGCAAAAAGTAATAGTGCAGAAACTGTTTTTTCCTGGGTTTACACAACACTTGGGTAAGGCCTGTTGTCTCTGCATAACTATGGGATTTCAACATGCTCTCATGTGTCACTCATTTCTGTATAAACAAAGTATCAGGTTAAAATAAACCTGTATTGCGTCCAACACTAATGTTCCCATACTTTCTCTGGTCGTCCTTCAACATCATACCACTACTATACCTATGTAAACACACTCAGCCACAACCTAGCTTGCTTCACCCACTACCATAACAACCACCCATAACAGAAACTGGGTGTTGTGCAATCACAGCATCCACAAGGATGTGCAATACCCACAAGGTTCAGACATCTCCGGGGAAAAATTTGGGATGCAGAATCTTTCACTGATATGTCAAGGCACCATCCCTCTTTAAAGGGGGCGGCAGCAAGGTGTCAGCATTTCCACTAACTTGACCGTGATTCTCCTGCAGCCTCGCTCGCGATCTTCCATCACCTCCGACGTGGAGAACCAGAGGTTCTTCGCCCCTCTCTCTTCCAACCCCTACCCTTCACATCACTTCTGAGTGGTATACCTTTCCTTCAGTCCTGCCTCTTAACTCGCCTCTAACACTCCCTCAGTAGTGATCTGCTGCTGTCGCTCTCTTTTTTAGGTTACTATTTCGTATAACCTTAACTCATTACCACGTGAATGCCCTTCACCCCTGCTTCCTTTCCCTCCCCCCATCACTGTGTAGGCTAATATCTGGTCTCTTTTCTATCTCACTCTTTCTCTCTCTCTCTCCCGCTTCTCTCCTCTCTATCTCTCTCCTACACTAGCACTCCTGCATCTGGCTCGTCAGCTTCTCTTCTCTACCTCATCTGCAATATTCATCCCTAACTCGCCATTTTTTTAAATCAGTGGAAATTTTTTCAGAATTTCCACCAGTTTGTATCAGATTTTCTCTTATTTGCCCTTAGGGGTTTATGCCTTTCCATGACTATGCATTTCTATCTCCTTTCGCTTAGCTATTCCTTGTTTCAGCGAAGTGCATGTCTTACGTACTTCACCCATCCCCCATTCATGCTGAATCTTGGTTACTCGGTCGTAGAACTCAAGTAGATTTGCGAGACAGGATTTACCTTCCATAAACTTATAATGGTTGTTGTTTGAGCACCGTGTATCTCATGGTGCTCCAACACTCTCCTCGTTACCTTCTCACTATGTAATTCAGTTTTGTGTATCTATCCGCTTGCATGAATTTTCCAACGAAATTTTTGTTTATTTTCATTTTTTTTTCTGAAAAATGTCCTGTCTTCATTAACATGTAGATTTTTGTTAGCAGTTCATCCAGTTTTCTCGCTACCTCCCTCAGGGCTTAACAAGTCACCTTGTCGGGTCCCATTGCTTATTGATGCTTGCTAGGAACCTAGCAGCTTCTGCACTACATTCCCTATTGTGCTGATGGTAGCCAGTCTCTTCTGGTCTGGATAACATCTACACAAGAGAGGATGAAGTTAATGTGGATTTTGGAGGAAATGCTAGTAGTAGAGTGAACTTAATATGTTACTTGTAGCAATGTAGAACTGTTGTCAGCTTGTTAGTGTGTTGACCTCTGCACTGTACATGTTGTTGTCAAATGTTTGTAAATAACTTACATATCCTGCGATATTTGCCAATATTTTGTTATCTTGGCCTCTGCCACGTGTGCCGGACTTACCCTCAGTCTTAAATATATGGCAAATCGATATGTAATTATATATGCAAATTGTCATGGTGTAATAAATTATTTACTACTGTAGGAAGTTCGTAGTAATTATAATAATATGCATAGCTAACTAAACCTAGTAACAGTAGTAACCAGATTTAACCTAAACTAATCTATGTATATCTAACCTAAACCGTTCCAGTTTAACGGACTAACCTAAACCTAGCCAAATTAAACTTAAATTATCAACTTTAATAAAAAATAACATATGAATATATGAATGTATATATACACAAATAGGTACGGAAGCTATGAATGAAAGGACGCAAGTGTACATAGGTTATCTTTACGAGTGCATTTCACTGCTGGGACCTTAGTCACTCCAAATGAGTGACCAGGATCCAATAACCGAAGCATAGCTATTAAAGATGCTCGAAGAGTATGCATTCGTGTCCTTTCATCCACATATATGTTCGATCTTGAATCGCAGCACTTTACTGATTCTTGTACATATCAAGTTCTGCATATTTATGCTAGTGCTCTGAAGTCATGTGTTACAGAGCTACCTGCCTCCTGCATCATGTAGTGTTAACTGATTGTATCTGTGACTCCCACAGCCGCGCAACCGCACCTCCATAGCTTCCGAGGCAGACAACCAGCGCGTGTTTACCCCGAACGGTGGTAACGTCAACGATGCTTACGAATCCGACACCGAGAACTACGGTCCTCCTCCCTCCGTCAGGAGCGCCATGAGATATAGAGCTGCGGAAGACAACATCATCTACAATCCATGACGTGAAAATGTGCTCATAATTTAATTTAAAATATATATATATTTTTTTATTGTGAGACGCAATTTATTAGATGGGAATTTTTTTCTGTATGGTTGAAATTGGTCATATGCATATACATTTAAAATCTACTGTGTAATGTGTCGTCGTCTGTGACCGCATGATGTGCAAAAATCGGTTCAGTATATAGTCAGATCATAGTCTTGTAATTATGTGACTAGCTGTTAGGATCACTGAAATTAATTTTTTTTATATACTGCATCTGGAAACCTTATCAAATAAATTCTTCAAGGATAGCTACTCTCGACTTGTTGACACGACCCTCAGGGGCAAATTGTGCCTTCCACTTGTTCTCTTTTAAGTGATATAAAGAACAAAAGTCACAATTTAAAACTAGCCCACGACACATTAGCGATAAATCTTTATAAGATGTCTAAGGATTTATTTCTGAGTCGTTACTTAGTAATTGTCGAGGAAGGACCGAAACCTCGTGTAAGATTTATCTCCATTGTGTTAATAGCAAAATATTTGACATGAAAACATATCTATGGGGAAGCTTGTTCCTGTCTCCCCGTCTACAGTGTCCGCCTCGACCTGTCTCTTAAGCCCACTCCATCTTTCCCAAATTTGTAAAACATCTGTCTTTCCATTTAAGGAATATTACCTTGCAGTTTAGTTACTCTCCCAAATCGACAAAAAATGAGAGACGGCGAGGGGGTGACACGAAAAAGGGTCACACGACAATGGGTCACACGACGAAGGGCCACACTAATCACTGCAGTGACTAGTGATAATGAGTTGTCACTGTGTGTAAGAGTGTGGTGGAGAGACACAACTGTGATTCAAGAAAGCAAGATCAACCATGTATGCCACAGCAAAGTAGATACCAGGTTCCTCTTAATGTTTCTCATCGTAACCTTCTAGTGGCTAATGTATTGATATCCCCCCCACCACCTCCCCTCCCTCCCTCCCTCCCTTTCATACTCTTAATCTAAAATATAAAAACAAAATAATTTACAGTTCGTTATACACAAAGCTTTGTCGATTGATTTGTAGTATATAAGACTTGGGGTAAAAAAAAATTCCGTTTTAGCAATCTGGAAATGTTCGCTTCGCTATTCTGACTTCCTGCTGATCACTAAACTTGAGTCCAATGATCTTCCAGTTCCTTCTTCACTCTTCCAGTGCCGGGAGGTCAATCCCTCTCTCTCTATTTCTCTCTCTCTTGTAAATGCAATATTGTATGATAATGTGTATAAAGAATAAAATATATGATGTTTACTAACTGTATTTATTTACTCCCTAACTTATGAAATACAGTAGTGTTAGTAACACTTACCTGGTGAAGAACAGCCTTAATAGCACCTACCCGGAGAAGAACAGTCTTAATAACGCCTACCCGGTGAAAAACAGTCTTAGAAACACCTTTCTGGTGAAGAACAGTCTTAATAACACCTAACTGGTGAAGAACAGTCTTAACGCCTACCTGGTGAAGAACGGTCTTAATAACACCTGGTGAAGAACAGTCTTAGTAACACCTGGTGAAGAACAGTCTTAGTAACACTTACCTGGTGAAGAACAGCCTTAATAGCACCTACCCGGAGAAGAACAGTCTTAATAACGCCTACCCGGTGAAAAACAGTCTTAGAAACACCTTTCTGGTGAAGAACAGTCTTTATAACACCTAACTGGAGAAGAACAGTCTTAACGCCTACAAGGTGAAGAACTATTTTAATACCTACCTGGTGAAGAACAGTCTTAATAACATCTTTCTGGTGAAGAACAGTGTTAATAACACATTTCTTGTGAAGAACAGTCTTAACATCTTTCTGGTGAAGAACAATTTTGGTAAGTAAGACACATGTGCAACAGTTAGGTATCTATCTCCCGAAAAGTCTCGCCTACACAGTAGGCTTTTTCAGTCAAGTACAGAAAAGTTGACAGGAGCAGTAGAGATGTGAAGACGATGTAATTACATCGCCGTCACATCTCTACTGCTTCTGCCAACTTTTCAGTACGCGAATGAAGTCGACTGTATCGGCGAAACTTTTCAGGAGAAAGATATCTGTTGTACATGTGTCTTACTTACCAACTCGTCGGTATTGTATACCATTTTAAGAACCATTTTCTTGATTCGACAGTAAACATACGAAGGAAAAACAATTGTTTTATGTAATGTGCCATTGTTAATATTTTATAGGTGCATTTTATTAAATATCACTCGTTCGTGGTTACAATAATATAAAATACCGCTTGTGGAGGCTGGTACACCACTCGGGGAGTAGAATGAAATTAGGTCAGATGCACCCACACCACCGTATGTCCTCGAATTAAGGTAAAACACCTAGCTCTGCTGGGTGCTTGATTCTTGTAGGATTTGGTGGTCCTGTGGGTTAGAGCATCGTGTGATTTTCGCTCACCATGACTTGGAACAAAACGACATTGGTTCGAGTCCATGGCTAGTCTTAGTGTTGTTATTGATTAAATACCACTCGTTCGTGGTTACAATAATATATATATATATATATATATATATATATATATATATATATATATATATATATATATATATATATATATATATATATATATATATATATATATATATTGATGCGTAAATATCGATGCGTCATAATGTATTTATTTCTGAACGATAATGGGACGTCAGTGTGCGTCTCCGTTCCTTGCTACTGATACAGGCTTCATACCCAGCCTCCACATCATGTATGCTTCATGCCTTTTATAGGCTTTCACATTGTTTCCAGCGTAGGGAGAGATATTATTCATGAGTTTATGGAATATGCTTGTCTCTGATAGTGCAGAGTGACGTCCCATATGGCTGACAACGTTAAGTCAGTTGATTTGCGTCACCTTATTGCAGAAAACCTCAGTACGGTAGATCGTTTTATTTATACTATACTTCATATTATTATTACATTGACGAAGAAGCTCAAAACTCATAGGGGTTACTCAGCTACAATACACAGATAAAATTATTATATAATATCAGTTTAAAAAAGGACATATATAACTAGAGGTTCAGTGAAACTATTACTCTCCTAGACTCGTAATTTATTTGGCTTTTCTAACATACGAGTCACATAAATGCATCTGCATAGAGAACCATTTATGATGACATTCATAATTAATATTATTATTAATATAATTAATATTTACAGTTGAACTCGCACATATTGGCTTCTGTATTTTTAATTTTACACGCTCTTATCACCTCAAATGGTCCACATTTTGGCTTTACCATTTGAAGCTTGAAACATTTAGTTTTCATATACTGTATATGACACATACTGGGCAGCAAAAATAAATAAAACATCTATTATGCACAGTTACAAATGTTATATACTAGATTCAGTCTGTGGCAAAACTATCTTTGCTTTGGACACTGACAGATATAGTGGACAAATACAGCACACAAAGTAGACAAGAAAAGATGAGAGAAGGACAAGTTATTAACAAGTGTGTTGGAGCGCCTTGGTCCCCCCGGCAAAATTATACAAAAAAATATAAAGTAATACAATAAATTTGACCTCCCGGGACTCACTGTGTCTACCACTCGAATGTTATCCAGTTAACATCCTGTTGACAGTTTGAACCTTTTTTATCCATATAACCTTAACCTATTTGGCCTTGCAACTAAACTCAATGGCATACTAAAACTCTTGTTGCTAAGTGTGATACAGTAACTAAAGTGTAAAAGAAGCAGCTAAGCCCAACAATTCAGGGTTTGGCTGTCCTGTAATGACTGGTCTGTGACAACTCGTGAATCCCGACACAGGTCTTTTATGGTCGTTCCCAACCAAATTTTTGATTACTTGAACGCCCTACACGCACCTTGACGAACTGTACACTATCAACTGAGGTAGTTGGTTTGTGGCAAGTGGAATCATAGTGGGGCCGGAGGGGGAACCAGGAAACTCGAACTGGGGGACCCAAAGGTGTTCCATGTTGAGGCACGGTATCCAACTTTAATGTAGATAAACAGTTCAGAGAACCGACAGGTTGATAAATTAGACACTTGTGCAACACTTAGGTATCTTTACGGTGGAAACGTTTCGCCATACACTGGATTCATCAGTGCAATGCAGAGAAGAATGGTGAAGATCAGAAAGAGTTTGAGGTAATCAGTCCCTCAGGTGATCACCATTCCTCTTTGTAGTAGACTGATGAAGACAATATGGTCAAACGTTCCCAGATTATAGATACCCAAGTGTTGCACATGTGTCTAATTTATCAACTTTAGTAATCAGTATAGTCCCACTGTTATTTCCTCACTTACTGCACGAAATGTGTGATGATGAAACTGCACTAGGTTAGCTACCTTGTCTCTACAAGTAACATTAGGACGGCAAATAAGCACACAAGAGTGAGGTCGACACAGAGCTCAAGCTGAACCACAAAACACAAGCCAGACCGACACCATATCCCCCAAGCACCAACAAGCCACTGGGAGGAGACACCTTCCTGTTAATTCTTACGGGCAAAGTGAATTTTCTGGTCCGGTCCTAAGTAGTGACACGGGGGGTGGATGGAAGGGCAGCTATCATGCCTCAGCAATGCAAATACTCCAGTGATCATTGCATGGATCAGACTAAACTGACCTAGGAATCCCAGGGGCAGCAGAAGTGTGGGTTCCAGGCAACTGCTGCCGCTAACCACGGAATGAGATCATGAAGTACTGCCCCTACCCCTGACACTTGTGTACTAGTGCCTACTTTACGGCAGGCTTGTGCCACCGTGGTGTGTTTCACAATTTATAGATGAATATGGTTTAAGGGGGTTAAGAGCAGAGCCCCGTGCCCGAGCTGGGCCTGTCTGCCCCATGCGATAGGAGAGAAGGTTCCTGACGATTCTCCTGAGGGGCGCTGGACTAGCCTGCAGCCAGGCAGACCAGTCAGGCTTCTGTCTGCACTAGGAGAGAGCTAAATGCCGAAAAACATACGCTATTAAAACTCACACCATACAAAACTCATTAACCAGAGCTAGCCAGCCAGCTCGGCAAGTAGAAAATAATAGAGAGAAAATAGTACTCTTCAGAAGATGGAAGGCCCCTGACAACGTGTGGTGCCCCCTAACCAAGGTATCACGGGGGTACTCTGCTCTGCTCAAGTGCCTGACCCTGTGGCTTCAGCATGCAGCAAGTATGACATGTAACGTGCAAGTTAAGAGATAAAACGTGGCAGGTTATGGAGGGATGAATGGATGGTCGTGGGTGAATGAGAAAGGACATGTACTGTAATGATTGATTCAATTTCTAACAGCACAGGTCACAGAAGGTAGTACATTCCTGCCTTGTGATTCTTCTCAGTGACGGTTGTATTGCATTCATGACTACCATAACATTAGTCGCAGGCCTAACTAGGTTCTGGTGAGTGTCGGCGTGACGCTTTTCTAAGTTCTACTCCGTCACCACAGTTCCTCTCTATAGACTGGAACAAGTCTATAACATTGTCAGAATAATATTCCAGCTAAACTCTTTGATAAGATTCCATAGCCACACTAATAGTATGCTGCTCTTGTGTGTGTGTGTGTGTGTGTGTGTGTGTGTGTGTGTGTGTGTGTGTGTGTGTATGTGTGTGTCTTCTGATACAAAGAACTGAACGTAGCCTACTTGTCCTCGGGTCGTACCTGATTGCTTTCCATTCCCTCAGTCACTGTGAAACCCCTACGGGTTTAGCACTCCCAATGAATGTAATAACAACAACAATAACAACAACAATAATAATAATGATTATTAGTTACATAAAAATAAATAAGAAACACAATATAAGTATCCAACGGTAAGTTTAACATAAAATTTAAAGCTTAGTTAACCTAAATTCCAGTTCAAAAAGTATTCCCAAGAGAATACAGCAGAAAGATTTTATATATAAAAAAATTACATAAAGATTTGTTTCAGCCTCCACTAATGTGTTTCAACTCTCAACCATAACGTCAGAATTTTATAGCACACCACTAAAGCTTAAAATGCATTTTGCATAAGTTTAAAAATTAAAAAAGAAAAAGAATCACGTCGACGAAGAACGTCTTGGGCCAAGATTCACAGGTAATGAATCATGGAGACAAACGGTATCAAATACCGACACGATGGAAGATAAAGACACATAAATCCAGTAGTATAATGAGATTTTTTATTGACAAATGCTCTCAATAAAGAATTGCATTTTACTACTTTGTATCTCTTCCCCCTCCCCCACCGTATTGGATACTATTGTTTCCTTGAGTCCGGTGATCATCACAAACCCACCATGCATCTACCATTTAGCGACAGGTATGCACTCTCGCAAGTAATGCGTCAGTTTATTGTGGCAACGTTTCGCTCACGGGTTGCACATTTTTTCGCTCCTGGAGAGGGAAACGATGCCACAATAAAATGTCGCATTAGTTGCACATGTGTCCTTATACCTATCATTGTCGGTAATTCTACCAACATTATTACAGGTATGCAATGATGAATCACAAACACACACAGGCAAGTAGTAATATCTAAATTAGAGTTGAATATGTAAAAGTTTTCGTGTGATCTGTAACGTATTATAGTTTTTGAAGTTCATCTGTATATAGGAGGAAGGAGAATGAAACGCTTAGCTTCGGTACAAACCAGTGACAATCCCTAAACCAGTCTTTCTTGTTGTTGAAAATATATCATTCTGTGATCACTCATGTTACAACGAAAGAAATTTACAACTAAGAGTAGGAAGGGGAAGAAAAAGTATATACAACAAATATCAGATAAAATGACATAAACCAAATCAACTGGTCTATCTGGTTTCTAGACTGATGTAAATGCAATGTCAATCAAGGCACATTCCATATTGTGTGTAAACACCATCACTCGAGCCATTTTGCCAGTATTTGCTCTAACACTTCAGTCTCACATTTTATTGCTGAACAGAAGCCCTAGATACAACATTGTAAACACAGAGCTTAATATATAGTTTATATGGCTATGTACAAGTATACATGTCTTTTCTTCTTTGATCCCCAGGATCTGACCAAGCAAAACTGGTGTGCACAACTTAGAACACAAGTGCTTATAGACAGAGCACACAAGTCCAAGGAAAGTCACGGGAGCTGACTGGTGCTCTGGCGGAGCAGCAATGCTCATCGCGATTCCTTATGCTTCCCGACTTATTTCCTGTGCAGGTGGTGTTGGTATAAAAACACAGTCAGTCCACTGGCCAGTACTGGCTGACAGAGCCACCCAGTGACCTCATGAATGATAACACAGACCTTATGTTGGGTTACAGGAGTTCCACTGGTGGCTGGACCTGATGATTTGAGAAGGAAGCTCACTAAAGTCTCTTAACTTCTCTCACTTGGTGGACATGTGCGCATACTGTCCCAGGCACCATGGATCCAATGCAGGCTTGCTTATATCTATGACTACTTGTTTCTTTGGCTTGCTTACACTACACTGTGGCACCTCACAACCCTTTGCTCCTTAGTGGTCAGCTGCAGCATTATCAACACACAACTTTGATTACATAATGCTTGTGGTCCTTCCTCCCATACTTCACATATCACTGACGATTGGCTGCCTGACCCAACAGGAACAATGTAGGTCACATGACCCCAGCAGTGCCACTAACAGCAGTGGAGTTCCATAAGTACAGCTGAGTATTACTGACATCACCAGCACCAGCTGTGTCTGGCAGCAGCAGGAGACATCCAACACTGTCTCCCATCCACGCCTTATCCACATTGCAAGTGGAGTGCAGGGACGCTTGTGTATTCAACATAAAGCTTTAATCTGAAAGTGAGAAAAAAATATACTTGAAAGATAGGCCTTATTATTAAGCACAAGCGTGGAAATGAAGATGAAGACAGACAAGCTGACAAAAATACACTGTAGCAAGAGGAGAACCTTTACTGAGCCTAGACGTCGTTTTAATTAAGCTTTCCATTCTGCTACAATGTCTGTTTAGAAGCACATACTGTATTCTGACGCTTCGGTAAGTAAGGGAAAATACAGCTGTTTGTTCATTTTAGAAAACTATTGCGCTATTACTGTACACGGATGTTAATTAATTAAAAAAAAATAAGCATAGCCTAAAGAAATAGACCAAAGGAGCCAAATTTATGTCTGCAGCAATTCTAGGTGACGATGGAAGCCAAGTAATCGATCACTGGATAATAGATAATTTACAATATCGCTAAGTTTACTTTTCATAGAATTTGGTCTTGTTTTTTTTTTTTTTAAATGAGAGTAGGTCTTACCTGTTAATGCCCCAGTGTGAAAAATGTGCGTCACTGGTGTTCGTTTTCCTGGTGGGGCATGGTATAGTAGACTGGGGACGCTGGAGTGTTGAGGTATGCCTTTGAGGACCAGTCCAAATCAGCCTCAGTTACTTTCTGGTCCCATGCTGATTCATTAGGTTCTGGTAAATAGGCATCGTCTAAGCTGCTATGAGGTGGTCGATCTTTTAGATCTGTAGAATACTGCCTGTGATGGTGACGATGATGAGTCCGACTATGATAGTGAATGGGATGTGTATGCTCACCCTTATTGTGCTCATTTTGGCGGGGTGAATGAGGAAGAACATCCATTTGTGAGGTCTCTACAGTGTCAAGTTCGACTTTTCTCATTATAGGGCTGTTTGGAGTGGTTAACTGATGGGGGGTTGCGTGCGTTTGAGTGGGATGAGGTGTGACTGGAGGAATTGAGGTTAAAGAGTGGTGTCCCAAGGGTTCTCTGCGCCTGGTAACTTGGGAAAGGTCGAGGTTGGCAAGAAGAGAATCCAAAACTACCGGATCCTTGGTTGTATGGTGCAAGGGAAGGAGTCCTAAGGAAGGGTTCTGTGGAAGGCCACTGGCAGTGGGGATGGGTCCACTGTGTGTTGGGGCTGTACTGTGGCTCCCTCTGGGATGAGGATGAGTTGTAGATTGTAGGGCAGGACGCATATAACGGGGCCAGTAGGCGTGTCCTGTGTGGGTGGGTGACCAATTGAGAAGTTGCTCCTTTGTCCAAGGAAACACCTTGTTCTTGCGAGCTAAGGTTTGTTGCAACAGCTCCCAAAGAGCGGCTGGCTGATTTCGTGGACATCTTCGACCTTGTGAGTGTCGTATGTTTTTTAACGGCCCTTGACAATTGCGATCTGAAAGATTTACAGAAAGTTCATGAAAAGGTATAAACCAAGATATGTGACTGAAGGAAAAAAATGTGACGAAATATTGATAAATAGTAGTTGTATTTATTGAAACTACAGCAAGCAAAGAAACTGACTGTTAGCAAAACACTATATAGTAATGCATACAGCAAAGATAATATTACGAACTAAACAAAACAGAAGTACTATAACAAAATGAATAATAATTATAAACATGAAATATTTTTAAAAGTAAGCAAATACAAAAGCATGCCTCATGCTATGTACAAACATCACAAAATTTGAATCAAACTTACCTGCTTTTGATGCCCAGAAACTAGCTACAGCAGCTGTGTACTGTGTTTGTATCACAATAAACAGAAATTCCCAAAAAAATTAAAGAAAAAAATGAAGATTTTGAAATGCCTTCAGAATGAATTGTATATTTAATATATATATATATATATATATATATATATATATATATATATATATATATATATATATATATATATATATATATATATATATATATATATATATATATAATGGTACTGTACTCTAATTAACTTTTTGAAAATAATTTTGTACATATACATTACGTAATATTAGGAGTATTGTATTAATGGGCAGGAGGAACACTTGCATATATTATTAAGTACCGGAGGACAATGCTTGTAATATATGAAAATGAAGAAATTAATATAAGATTTATGACAGTGTGACTCTGTTTAAACAGAGTTCTATATAATATATTGAAGGCAGTAACAAAGTTTCTTGATTCTTGACACCGAATGTAACTTCAAAAAAAAAAAATAATACTGTGCTATTTTATGGGCATAGATTTTTTAATACTTAGCTAATTATTTAAAACTGAAATTTATATTACATTATTTTTTTAATATTTGCAGCTAGTAGTATAGTATACATATATAAGCAAAACTGTTCGAAAGTTTTAAGTCATTATCAAACTTTTATAGGCAGTTATTGGGCAAATGAAGAGTGAGGCAGAGTGGAAGTGGGTACTGCACCATCATTGTTGATTCCTGTCATGTTAGTGAAGCTCACCTGGGTAGTCTGTAGGAGAGCACAGCCAAGAGGAGTGTTAGCAAGACGAGGGCCAGCAGGGAGGCTAAGTACAACAACTGGTGTGAGGCCAGACTGGCAGAGTGCACGGGGCCCCCAGCGGCACCTGCAGGACCACACCTGTACTACCACACCTAGGCACCACACCTGTGCTACCACATCTTGACACTACACCTGCCACACCACACCTGCGCTACCACACCTCGGCCTTACACCTGTTCAATCACATCTTGGCATGTTACCAAGGCTTGCAGGCACTCTTCCGAGTCAGGGAGATGGGATGAGGATGCGCTACCGCGAGATAGGGTCACGCGAGGGAAATACAGGTATAGTAGCGGGAGACACACTGGTTGCAGCGGAACCTCTAATGCGATTTTTTTTAGTGGTGGGGGGGGGTCTAGGAGAGGACTTTATCAAGTATCTTTGACACCTGATACTTTGATACTTCGGTCCGGTCCTAGACTAAATCTTGCAATGAAGGTTTCACTGGTAGTGTGTTGCTGGCATGATAGGAACTTACCCGCAACACTGATGACAAGGATTGCCGGTTCTATTTGATCCTATAACCTATTTGAGCTTAGCATATTTTGTGGATATAATGATAATATGAATAAAAAAGTAATTTGACCTATGGTACTGGGTTGTCGGACACTACCTAAACTAAAGGTGATGAGTTGGGGTTGACATTCTCACACTAGGTCACCACCCATGACCTGTCGTGGCTGTATCTGACGTGACCTCTCCTCCCCTCTACACCTCACCGCCATGCATACATAAGGAGTATTTTTTTTTCGTTTTACTATAGACTTGATGAAGCTCAATTCTGAGTTAAATGTTTTGTTAGTTGCTTCTCCTTTGAATGCTCCCTCAGTCACCGCCTTGTACAAGTAATCTGTGATATATACTGGTCGGTGGCAAAATTTGACCTATAGAACTGTGTTACCAATAGTACTGTTACCTGTAAGTGTTGCCTATGCTACTGTGTAACTACTTGACTATCTGACCCAGGGTCTTGGAAATACTAGCTGACCTATGATACTAAGGCTACTATTCGAAACAGGGTAAACTGGACGTTGCCTGACTCAGGGCAAGGTGAACGGGGAGAGATGAATAGAGAGAAAGGGTAAAAAAAAAAAAATGCTGTAGACGTGAATATGGATACTGCGCGGGGGTAGTGGGCGGATGTGTTGAGGGCAGAGCAAATGGAGACATACACGAGGAGAGGGAAGGATTGGGATGAAGGGATGGGTGGGGATGGTGCGGAAGAGTGCCTTCACTATTGGAATTTAAACGTGGCGAGGTTAAGCATCCACAAGGTTAGTTAACATTGCTACTTTCCCAGGCTTAGTAAATATTTGATAAGCTGTATGTAACAGGGTAGTATGTAATAGAGTAGTATGTAATAGGGTTGTATGTAACAGAGCAGTATGTAACAGGGTAGTATGTATTAAGGTAGTGTGTGTTACGGTAGTATATCAGGGTAGTATGTAATAGGGCAGTATGCAATATGGTACTGTGTATTAGGGTTGTATATAATAAGGTAGTATGTAATAAGGTAGACTATAATATAATATGCAGTAGGATGGTACACGTGTAATAAGCTAGTATGACAATTGTTGTCATAAATGACAATTTGGTTCTTCTTGTTATTAGACGGATTTCATATATCGAAATCTATGTTCTTCATGTGGCATATTTTCTCTTTCTCTCGTACTTAGTACATAGCATTTATCCTCATTCATTTCCATCGTCCATCTATTTCTGCACGTGTTCACATCTATCTCTGCACGTGTTCACATCTATCCAGATCTTCCTGCAGAGTTGCACAGTCATCCACATTTTCATATTTTACATTAGTGTCTATACATCCATGACATAAATGCTAATATACTTCGTTACTTCCTATGGTAATTCGCGAGATATTTATGTATTTGCAACTAGAGGAGCCGCGACAGACTTAAGGCGTTTTTATTGTCCGATTCGTGATATATATTTAAATATATGTAGTACCCGTCTTCAGAGTTTAATCTATAACATCACATGAAAAATTCAAGTGATTTTAGCACTTGCTAACTATTCTTCTAACCTATTGTGTTGTTCTGTTATTCTGAGAGAGAAGATTCTATTACAGTATCTTCTCAGTAACGCACTTTTTGTTCATTTTATAACTGCGTCCTCTTGTTCTTCCTGTTAATAGTGTTAAAAAAAAGTTCTTTATCCGTTATTTTGTATCCTTTTATATGTGATTATCAAATCTACGCTCTTCTTCTATCATAGAACGTGATAATTTCAAATATTTTCAGCTATTCTTTGTAACTTTAATTGTTTTTGCTCTAAAAGCCATTTTGCAGCTCTTCTTAGAACCTTTTTCTAACTTGACTATTTTTTTTTTATCTTTTTCTAATGATGGTTGCACGGATCGAGACGACACCTAATACCACCTCCTGAGTTAGCCTGACTAACATATAATGGATTCTGGCGTTCCTGGCTCTCTCATACATACTAGTCCGGCTATGAATGGCGAATATATCTACCACTTCCTTACATAACTCCTTCCACTTTTCTAACTCCCGTTACCTCTGAGACTACAGGAATACTGCACTTTCTGTTTTTCATCTGTGTCTTCATTTTCCATCTGTGGCCCCGTGTTTTTACTGCCCTGCACTCAAAAAGCCTATCTCTGTCTGCCTTGCCAATACCTCTTAGGATTTTACATGTGGTAATCATATCTTTCCTTTCACCTTTTCTCCCTCCATGGTGGTCAGGTTTAGTTCCTCGAGTCTCTCCACATATTTTATTCTTCTCGGCTACTGGACAAATCTCATGCAAACCTTTGGCTCATCCTTATCTTAAGCTCCTTACCTGAGCATTTTTTTTTTTTTGGCTCAATGCTGGTGCTGCAAACTTCATGATGGGCTTGGCATCCCTAGTGTCCAAAACTACTTTTCCTTAGGGTTTTAAATGCTACTCTAAGATTTCCCAGTTTCGTGTATATTACTACGCTACTTAATTTATGCGCACTTGTAGAGACAGAAACATCCTGATGCTGGCTTGCAGCTTCTTTTCTTTCTCTGACATGAGCATTTTATTTTACCCCTTGAGCTATGTTGTTCAATACTTTATTTCTGGCAAATCATTCTCATCTTATGACGTCAGTTTCTGGAAGTTTTCGAAGTGTAAATTTTTAATAATTTTCTAATTAACTTAGATTAGGTTAAGTTAGGTTGGGTTGCGTTCGCTTAGGCTACATAAATTTATAGTAAATAGGCTTCGATACGCTTGGCAACGAAGTGGCCAAGAAAAAATAAGAAACGTTTAAATATGAATGCTTATCTCTTTGAGCGAGAGAATGAGGTGTTTCTCATTTTCGTTCTTCATTTCTCATTAGAACCTGTCCTCCATTATTTTTATCCATCCTGTTAGTTTAGTATTGTCTGTAAACACACACACATATACATGATTCGGCGACAGAGCAGCTAGATTGTTTACACTTACTGCAACAGAAACAGCAGAGGCCTCAGTAGCGGACCTGCAGGCACCTGCTTGCTGTGTTAATCTATTCCGACGCTTTCTCTTGTACTGTTACTTTGAGTCTGTGTTTGCGAACACAACTGTTGAGGTACCTATCTGAAGTTGCATGATCAGAGGTACACTTGCGTATGATGTGTGTATGTGTATGTTTATTCGTCGTGTGTTTATTTGTGTGTGTGTGTGTGTGTGTGTGTGTGTGTGTGTGTGTGTGTGTGTGTGTGTGTGTGTGTATGTTTTGTGGGCATACTGACGTGTTTTGCCTAAGAGTGTAGACCATCCTTGTACTGTACCATTTGTTTAGGTCTTCTCGTCATAAGTTGTTCATCAACTGCAAAATAAAATGAGTCAACAATTCTGAAGCCATGCAAGGTTAGACACTAACTGCACACTGAAGAGAAATTATACCAACTGACGTTAACCAAATTTAATGTTAACAGAAATTTGTTAAAAAAAAAACAAGACATACATTTTTAAACAAGCTTAAATTCGCAAAAATACTCGTACTATAAATAAGGTTAAATTATGCACAAACATTTGTAAAACATACTTGTACTATAAATAAGGTTAAATTCTACATAAACATATACGCAAGACGTACATGAAAATAAGGTTTAGTTCTACATCAAGGTATATACATCAAACAAAACTGGATCGGTGACACAAGTCTTACATCTGTTGTCAAATATCATTACAAGAAGAAAAGTCTGAAGTCAGGTAATAAAATACTGTCAGATTTAATGCATAAAATGATCGAAAGAAAATATAATGACATAATGGGAAGTGGCTGGGAAAGTCTCAGACATGAAGCAGTACTAGGCGTGTTAATACCAGTCAACAGTTGTATACTACAAGGTCTACAATGCCTATGCATAAACCAACACCAAAATAAGAACGTCAAAGGTATAATCAAGAGTAATGTCACTGATTCTAGCTTAGCTACTGCTGTAATTTCTACTAAATTATAGCAGCAGATCTTTTCATTTCTACTTGCCGTAAAAATCCATAATTCACACTAAAAATTACCCCCTCCTCCACGAAAAAATCACGGCATACAGTATAAAAACGTTATTTAGATAAATCCAAGGTGATTTATGACCCAGGCTGATCTAAACAATATGGATTCTTTCTTTTAGGTACCATTTTCAAGGTTCTTCCCCAGGAGTTGAGCCATAATAATTACTTACTGGACAGTAGACGTTAGGAAACTTGTCCATACGTCTCTTTCTGAACAAGATTTGACTCGTGTTTTCGTTTATATATATATATATATATATATATATATATATATATATATATATATATATATATATATATATATATATATATATATGTATGTATATATACATATATATATATATATATATATATATATATATATATATATATATATATGTATATATATATATATATACATAATATATATATATATATATATATATATATATATATATATATATATATATATATATATATACATATATATATATATATATACATATATATATATATATATATATATATATATATATATATATATATATATATATATATATATATATATATATATATATATATATATATATATATATATATATATATATATATATACATATTATGTATACACAATACACAGCATGCACACACACACAAAGTGCAAAGGTTTGCAACAGGACTAGTCCCGCACCTACGGGGCATGTACTACTAGAAGAAATTAAAGGAAATCGACCTGACGACAATGAAGACAGGAGGAATAGGGAGGACATGATAACGACATATAAAATTCTGAGAAGAATTGACAAGATTGACAGAGACAGGATATCTCAGAGATGGGACACAGCGACAAGGAGACACAGTTGGAAGCTGAAGACTCAGATGAGTCACAGTGATGTTAGGAAGTATTTCTTCAGTCATAGAGTTGTCAGGAAATGGAACAGTCCGAAAAGTATGCAGATGAGGCAGGTAAAATACACAGCTCTAAGATGAGGTATGATAAGGCTCATGGAGCAGGGAGAGAGAGGACCTAGTGGCGACCAGTGAAAAGGCTGGGCCAGGAGCTATAGCTCGACTCCTGCAACAACACTTAGGTGAATTAGGTGAGTCCACACACACACACAGACACACACACAATGTGTACGCATGTATGTCGTGCCGAATAGGTAAAATTGGTAAATTAGCAAGAACTCATGTAAATTAAGTCCTTTCTAAAATTTTCTTTTATACGTTTAAAAATATATTTTATTTCATTTATGTTAATGTAAAAATTAATAATTTTGTACCAAAAAAAAAAAAAATTCAGAAAACTTACCTAACATTATTAAAATAAGTGCAACATAATATAGCCTAATTCAACTAAATATATTTTAGATAAGTGTACAATAATTTAATGATAAACAAATACAATGAAATATATTTTTCTCGTTAAGCTTTCGCTTGCCTTATTCGGCAAGAAGAGCGTTGCTATTTAAGCCAAAATCGCAAGTTCTACCTATCCGCCACGACATATATACACACACACACACACACACATATATATATATATATATATATATATATATATATATATATATATATATATATATATATATATATGTATATATATATATATATATATATATATATGTCGTGCCGAATAGGCAGAACTTGCAATCTTGGCTTAAATAGCAACGTTCATCTTGCCATATAGGACAAGTGAAAATTTGTGTATGCAATAATTTCGCCAAAATCATTCTGAACCTAACGAAAAAAATATATTTGCTTGTGTTTGTTTAGTATTAAATTATTTTAAACGTATTTAAAATATATTTAGTTGGGTTAGGCTAAAATAAATTGCTTTTGTTATAATAAGGTTAGGTAGGTTTTCTAAGATTCTTTTGGTGCAAAATTAAAAACTTTTACATTAACATTAATGAAAAAAATATATCTTTAAACGTATTAGAGAAAATTTCAGAAATGACTTAATTTTAAATGAGTTCTTGCTAATTGACCAGTTTTACATATTCGGCACGACATATATATATATATATATATATATATATATATATATATATATATATATATATATATATAAGGCCTAATGGAGGAGGAGGAGGCGGAGGTTGAGGGGTAAAACTGTCCCCCCCTTCCCCAAACAGGCGCGCATACACCGTGTGCTCGTGTTACAACAATGGTGTGTTTGTTCACCGTGTGTATAGTGTATATAGTCTATAGTGTACAGTGCATAGTATGTGCATGGTAGGCACATAGCATGTGAAGTGTATAGCGGTGTGTCGTTGATAGTGGGGGCAGTGCACTGAGCATAGTGGTGTATAGTAACATGTGCGCTGAGCATAGTGGTGTATAGTGACTTGTCCTGTGAGGGAGCGAGTGCCCTACTCCGCCACAGCACACATCTTCCACCGGCCACCACAAGGACTGGACACCCCTCTCCTCCCCCCCCCCACCACCATGAACCACATGCGGAATGTGCCATGCGCCATTTTCCCTTCAGCTTGGGCTTATCACACAGTGTGAGGTATGGCAGACGATGAAGCCAGCCAGCCACAAAGCCAGGGAAACAATGCACCCAACAATGAAAGAAGAGGCACATGTCAGGTGTGTGGAGAGTTTCGAGCACGCAACAGGGACGGCCGTATTCGTGCACACAATAGGTGTGCGGGATCACATATGCCCCCAGCAGAGAGCAGCCCACAGCCTCCACAGGCAGATGACAATTCCAATGGCAACCTCGTCACTTGCGATAACCTTCTGTTGGCATTCAAATCCACTGCTAGCAGTACACTATCCCACATCCCTAAAGCAGCTCGCCCATATGCAGCAGGGAAATTCACAGACCTTCTTAAGCGGGTGAATGGAGGTTCCACCAACTTAGAAGCCCGAGGCACCATCCAAGCATGGCGCAACCTTCTCTTGTTCGGCAATGTCTGTCTTGCAGTTCCTGAAAGACGAGGCAAACTGCTAACCACGTCAGTTATCAAGGCAGTGCGCAACTACCCAAGAACGGATAACTGTGTCCCTCTTCCCCATCATCGCAGGAATCAAAGAGGCAGACCCAAGAAAAGTCCTACTGAGAACGAGAAAATTTGCGCACAGGTTAGCAAAAAAATTGAGGAAGGTAACACAGTGGGAGCAATAAGAATAATTACAAGTGACGACACTGTAGCCCCCAAGGATGAGACCACGGCCCAAGCACTAAGAGACAAGCACCCAACCAGGGACACCACAGCCATCAACGACAACCCTGAGGAAGACCCTATCACTGAACAATTAATTTTGCCAGAATCGGAAGTCTATAAGGCGATCGTGTCATTTCCAGCAGGATCTGCAGGAGGTTACACTGGAATTCGACCTCAGCACCTCAAAGAGATGGTAAATCCAGTACTCGGTGAATCTGCATCAATTCTTCTCACCGAGTTAACAACTTTCGTCAACAATTGCCTGGCTGGGCGAATCCCAGAAGAAATTAAACCTTTCTTTTTTGGAGCCTCACTATGTGCTTTGAAGAAGAGGGATGGGGGAATCAGACCCATTGCAGTTGGAAACACTCTTCGCCGTCTCGTTGCCAAAGCAGCAGTGAGAAACATTCGCCTAGAAGCTGCCACTTTACTCCAGCCACACCAACTGGGCTTTGGGGTCTCTCAAGGCAGTGAAGCTGCAGCTCATGCGGCAAGGGCCTACATCAGGGACCTACCAGAAGACAAGGCCATAGTCAAACTTGATTTTAGAAATGCCTTTAATATGGTGAGGAGAGATGCTGTTTTGCCAGCTGTTCGGGTTCGGTTCCCCAGTCTCTTTCCCTTCATTTCAGCCGGCTACAGCAAACCCTCAATTCTTTTGTTTGGAGAACACGAAATTCAATCATCAGAGGGTGTTCAGCAGGGTGACCCACTTGCTCCACTTCTCTTCTGCTTGGCAGTAAGAGAACTAACTTCCAGCCTACGCAGTGAGCTCAATATATGGTACCTGGATGACGGCACTCTGGCAGGTACTGAAGAGTCCCTCGTGGGGGACCTACAACTGGTGAAAACACAGGGAGAAGGCTTGGGACTCATCCTCAATCCCTCTAAGTGTGAAATCATCACAGCAAACCAGGAAATAATCAATGCTGTGCGAAGAATCCTCCCGGAAATCTCAACTACAACTCCGTCCAACAGTACCCTCTTGGGGGCACCGCTGGGTCACCAGGCCATCGATACTGTCCTCAGGGACAAATTGAATGACCTTATGAGAATGGAGGAGAGAATAAGCGATCTTGATGCCCATGATGCTCTGTATCTCCTCACAAGGTGTCTTACTATGCCAAGACTCACTTACTTCTT
Source organism: Cherax quadricarinatus (assembly GCF_038502225.1). Lineage (NCBI taxonomy): Eukaryota > Metazoa > Arthropoda > Malacostraca > Decapoda > Parastacidae > Cherax > Cherax quadricarinatus. Next base: position 18,766,240 of record NC_091308.1, read on the forward strand.
GAGGTGTGCACCCTCTTTTGACAACCCAACACTCGATGAATATGACGCACACCTGAGATCAACTTTTAAGAAGGCACTGAACCTGTCACTAGAGGATGAGCAATGGGATCAGGCAACCCTCCCAGTGCGACTGGGAGGTATAGGGGTGCGTAAAGCAACGCATGTTGCTTTACCTGCTTTTCTGTCTTCGTGTTTGGCTTCCAGTGCATTAGTCAAGAAGATAGTGCCCGAACGCTTGAGAGACTTGGTAGGAGCTCAAGACCCCAGGTTTACTGAAGCAGCAATTCGGTGGGACACCCTTACAGACTCCTCCAGTAGACCAGCTCCTCCCAAACAGCACAAACAGTCCCACTGGGACAAACCGATCATGGAAAAAATCGCCAACACAATGCTCTCCAATGCTTCAGGAAAGAACAAAGCTCGTCTCCTGGCAGTGAAGGCACCACACTCAGGAGATTTCCTGTTAGCTGTTCCCAATTCCTCCCTGGGCACCCGTCTCGACCCACAGGCCATTCGGATTGGTGTTGCTCTTCGCCTAGCCGCCCCCATCCTCACCGAACATAGGTGTATTTGCGGCAGGGCGACAGCTGATCAATTCGGACTCCATGGTCTCGTGTGTCACACAGCAGAAGGGAAGTATGCCAGACATGAGGAGATCAATGACATAATAAAGAGAAGCCTCGCCACAGCCCGTTGCCCAGCTCAACGGGAACCCCAAGTACAGAGGTCTGATGGAAGTCAAAAGCGTCCTGATGGAGCCACTATGCTACCCTGGAAGGATGGAAAGCAGATTGCCTGGGACTACACCTGTGCTGCCACATTGGCAGACACCTACTTGCCATACTCTGTAGTGGAAGGGGGTGGAGCTGCCAGCCACAGGGAGACCCAGAAGATCCGAAAATATGAAGACCTTACCCCTTGCTATAACTTCATTCCAATAGGGTCGGAGACCCTTGGAGCATGGGGCAAGTGTGCTCTAAAGTTCCTCAAAGAGCTGGGTGAAAAGCTCATCATAGAAACCAAGGACCACAGGGCGACCAGCTTCCTCTTTCAGAGACTCAGTGTTGCGATCCAGAGAGGAAATGCCTGCAGCATTCTGGGCACGCGGCCCACCGCAGGGGAGCTGGACGAAGTATTCGAGATGTAGCTCTGAGTTACCTATGTTGTTTTACTTTGTATCATATTTTTGTGAATGTTTCGTCAATGTATTTTGTCTTTAAATAAAATATACATACATAATATAGGGGGTGGTAGGAGAAAATTCTCAAACAGCTTCAGGGAGAATCTTGAGTTTTCCCTGAAGCAAGTTTGTTCTTTTCTCTGAGGATGAGGGTCCCCATGACAGTTCTAGAGGTGGTACCTCCCTATATTTATATATATATATATATATATATATATATATATATATATATATATATATATATATATATATATATATATAACAAACTATAATACAAGCGTGACTGCAAATATATAAAAATAAGACAGAAAAGAGGAAAAACACCTTAATGGTTTCATGTGTTGCCACAGCTGCTGCAGCAATACCAACAGTAGAAACAGTGTAGAAACAGGAACAACATCAGCAGCAACATCTGTAGTAGTAGTAGCAGCAGCAGTGGTAGTACAAACAGCAGCAGCAGTAGTAGCAACAGTAGCAAGTGGCAGCAGCAACATCAGTAGCAGCAGCAACAACAACAGTAGCAGCAGCGGCAGCAGCAGCAGCAGCAGCAGCAGCAGCAGCGGCAGCAGCAGCAGCAGCAGCAGCAGCTGCAGCAGCAGCAGCTGCAGCAGCAGCAACAGTAGCAGGAGCAACAACAACAGCAGCAGCAGCAGCAGCAGCAGCAGCTGCAGCAGCAGCAACAGTAGCAGGAGCAACAACAACAGCAGCAGGAGCAGCAGCAGCAGGAGCAGCAGCAGCAGCCGCAGCAACAACAACAACAGTGGCAGCAGCAGCTGTTTTAACACTGGGAAAATGCTATGGTAATTTAATTTTGAGTTGGTCTAATATTTCTTGATATTTCGCAATATTTTAACCTTTTCTGATCATTTTCAGAAAATTTCTGTTTTTCACTAAAAAACAGGGGGTATGTTGTTTTTTTGTTAAAAAAAAGCATCGACTTTGAGTGAAAGCTCTCAATCTAACCGATTTTAAAGAGCTTTTAAAGAGCTTTTCATATTTGGTGACGCCAACAACAGCCTCGCCAGATTTATGTTCCAACTGAAGGAAGGCAGCATGCTGGGCTCTTAGTCTTTTTTATGTATTGTATGGGACGAAAAAAAAAATATCAGTGCATCTAACACAAAAAAAAAACTGAGAAAAGTTATGAAGGTTCAGTCCTCATTAAAATTTTGTACAAAGAAATTCTAGATTCGTTTTACTAACAAAATTTCGTACATGCACTGAGCAACTTTATGTAAAATGAATAAAAAACGCTAAGGGGAAAAAATGGGAAAAATAAACTGAAAAACATCAACCCTGTCCAATTAATGCCAAAAAAAATCCCTATTCCATGACCTTTTTGCAAAAAAAAAAAAAAAATCTAAAAATATGTGAGCTTAACTCACGTGCATACACAATAACATCAAACACAACAATAGACATTTTGTTAAAAAAAAAAATGAAAGAAGGCTAAAAACTAAAAGCAAATTTTAAATACTATTAACCAATATTTTGTACAATACTCTGTTTATTCCTGTTCACATCATGTATACACAGGATGTTGCTGCCAATCTTATTCTCACATCAGAGTTTTGATTTGGCAGGTAAAATATTTAGTGTTGGAAATTATATTCACGCAACTCATCTTTGCTCATCATACGGGTGTCTGTAGGGAAGTGATATTCACTTAGAATACAGTTATTTAACATTGATTTTTTCATGAGTGCATCATGCCATCAGTTATTTAACTATCGATTTTTTTCATGAATGCATCTTGGCTTCACTGTCAGCACGTTATTTGTTATGACATGACTGAATAAATTCAGATGAAGCTAAAGTGGAATAAACTGCCAAATAGCATCACTGAAGTAAATACTATGAGTACTTTCAAAAAAAAGGATTTGATCTGTCCAGCACAGGTTACAGAACTACTGCAGTAGTTACAGAACTACTGCAGTTACTTCATCTAATTCGCTTGTTCTTCCCAAGCCATGTAGTGCTTCCTTCTCTGTATAGAGAATATGTTTCTCTTCATATATCTGTTTTCTCTGGATGGACCATGGATATATTAGCGGTCATCAACTTTGATCCCATAGCTTTCATTTGCACAGAAGACTTTGGGTAAGGTGGGAGAGAGACGGGACAGTAGGATCACATTTAGTGGCCGCTAATAAAACGATGTCACAGAAGTGCTGGTTGTAAAACATTCATATTTATCCCTCGCTGAATGATTACAGAGCTGGACCTGATATCCGCATGGATCACCATTCGAGACATCGTACATTCTTCTGTTGTTTTGAAGAGTAAGACACATATACAACAGTTGGGTATCTAATGCTGATTGGAACGTTTCGCCTACTACGTAGACTTCTTCCGCCAAACACAGAGAATAAACTGGAGGATAGCAGGCGTAGGAGCGAAGTAAACATCGAGTAATAAGTCCATCAAATTTGGAGAAATACGTTTTGAGGTGTTGAGTCCCTCAGCCTGGAGAAGGGTCAGCTTCATAGTCTGGAACAATGTGAAACTGAAGCATAAAAATGAAGTTATAAATACTGAGGCATGTGAAACGTGAAGGTCTCGAAGATGTAGCAGGAGGCCAGGACCACTGGTAGAAGTGAGAAGCAAGAACTTGAGCACTGCAGCGGGCAGTGCTCTTCGAAGGCAAAATGTTTCGATTAACAACTTGCCGGTATTGTATACCATTTTCATCATTCTGTTGATTTAGTGAGTTACTCGTTACGACTGATCACGTGTAATTGCAATATTCTGTATGTATCTACGGTATAGTAGTGTATACGTTCATGCATATATATATATATATATATATATATATATATATATATATATATATATATATATATATATATATATATATATATATATATATATATATATGTCGTGCCGAATAGGCAGAACTTGCGATCTTGGCTTAAATAGCAACGCTCATCTTGCCATATATGACAAGTGAAAATTTGTGTATGCAATAATTTCGCCAAAATCATTCTGAACCTAACGAAAAAAATATATTTCATTGTGTTTGTTTAGTATTAAATTATTGTAAACAAATCTAAAAAATATTTAGTTTGGTTAGGTTAAAATAAATTGTTTTTGTTATAATAAGGTTAGGTAAGTTTTCTAAGATTCTTTTGGAGCAAAATTAAAATTTTTTACATTAACATTAATGAAAAAATATATCTTTAAACGTATAAGAGAAAATTTTAGAAAGGACTTAATTTTAAATGAGTTCTTGCTAATTGACCAGTTTTACATATTCGGCACGACATATATATATATATATATATATATATATATATATATATATATATATATATATATATATATATAACAACACTGCGACTAGCCAAGGATTCGAGCCCATGTTGTTTTGGCCCGCCACATGACGTTCTAACCCTCAGGACCACCAAATCCTACAAGAATCACGCACCCAGCAGAGCTAGGTGTTTTACCGTGATCCGAGGACATATGGTGGTGTGGGTGCTTTTGAGCTAATTTCATTCTAATCTCCGTTTGGTGTACTAGCCTCAACGAGCAATATTTTATATTATTTTAACCATGAACGAATGGTATTGATTAGTAACGTGAGGCGGGCCAAAACAACATGGGTTCGAATCTTTGGCTAGTCGCAGTGTTGTTATTGATCAATACAACTCTTTCGTTTTTACAGTAATATAAAATACTGCTCCTGAAGGCTAGTACACCAAACGGGGATTAGAATGAAATTAGGTCAAAGGCACCCACACCACTGTATGTCCTCAGATTAAGATAAAACACCTAGCTCTGCTGGGTGCGTGATTCTTGTAGGATTTGCTGGTCGTGTGGGTTAGAGCGTCATGTGATTTTCGCTCACTATGACGCATGACAAAACGAGATTCAGCGATTCAGAAATTTTATTTACAAAATATTTATATGTTTTACTAGAGGTCAGGTTTTTATATATTTGAGTAATCCAAGATTTTCTAGCTTTTGCTAACATCAAATTATTGATTTCCCATGCTAATCCCTATACTATTCAGTATGCTAATCACTACGTTATTTCCCAACTTCCGCCGGGAAGTGCCGGGAGTGAGGATAACTGTCCTCATCCCCTGATCACACCTGTGTCAAGAATAAAAACAAGCGTATTGATGGCCTGTCTGTCCCTTTTCCACCACTAGAAATCTGGCCTCCCTGGATACCCCTTTGTCCGCTGGAAGTCTTACTTCCGCTTCCCCTTGGAAAAGTTCCCGTGGACGACCACGTTCACAGGAACATCTACTCTTATGTTTCTCTCCATGGCTTGCAGGAGTAGATCTCTGTTTTTGCAAATGTTTATTCCCCTGACTACAGTACTGAGCCTAATACTAAATGAACACATATACTGTAATTACTGCATTGTGTGCTTAGTACTGCTGTTTATAATACTACAGAAACGAGAGTATCTGTAACAAGTACTTGGCTGTTTTTTCTTGCATCACTTTACATTTTGCTGAAAATGTGAGTCTTGCACTTTTTTTTCCCAAAACTTATGTAAGATCCATCCATCATCTAACTTATATGATGTGAAGGTAGCCCTTGCATCCGTCTCCATTACTCGTAACTACATGCGCGATTCCAAATATATTTACGTAAGACTTAGATTTATCAGACAATTTTCACATAGACAACTGAACATTAATATTCTCAGTAACTGTCAGTATGATAACCTGGTGACTATCATTTAAGAGTGTTTTATATATATCCTATCAACATAGTTTACAACAACGCCTCCTAAATAGGTTCTCAGTAGTTATTTTTATTTATTTATTTGAAGCTTGTCGTAGTTAATGGTCTGGTAAGTCATTTTCAGGAAGAAAATATTTAGTCACTAGTCTTGAAATGAAGAGGATAATACTGCATAAAATTAAAGTATTAATTTGAAGATTTTTTAACCATTATTGCCAATAAGCCCAATGTCCATAAGATAGATTCTGTTGATAGAATCATTACACAGTATGATTAAATTTGATTTTATTAATCTTTATTCATTTATGTTATTCTCTGACTGCATGAATATGCTTTAACGTAATGAAGCATGTGTAAGTGAAAAGCAACATCCAGATATGAGAGTCAGATGTGAGTACGAGTGCACTACTGGAACATGACAATGCCTTACTCTCTTATCTTCTGGACACGGACGTGGGTTAGTGTTCACGCTACTCATTCAAGAACTCTCCTTGCATCAAGAACAGTGAGCTTGAGAGAACAAAATAAGAAGAGACAGCACAGGACAAGATAATGTCAAAAGCTGGAACACACGACACACACAGATGGGGTAGTGTTTCTGGCTACGTACTTGCAATATCTACCTGCCCTAGAGCAAGCCGATTCTGGATCGGTGACGACTAAAGGGGCGCCGGTAGTGCACTGGGGGAAAAACAGCCATGTCATAGTCCCTGCTGCCAGCTTTATTGTGTGGATGAATTGCGGAATAAATAAGGTACACCAAATTATTTAATATAAAAGAAAAACTTTGATCGACGTTCAAATAATAAATATTGTAGACTACATGGAGTGAAACACTAGCATAGAGAAAGTGTAGTGCACAGATTGGACAGACACCATTTAAGCAGATTTAAAGTATCGGTTACGTGAAAAATTTTCAGTGGAAGATTGATATCCCTTCAGGCAATATAGTATTAGGAAATGTGTGTATTGTGCCGTAAGTAAACTACTAAAGTTAAATTACGGTTGTAAAATTATCATTACTGACACGTTAAGAGAGTTAAAAATTTCGCTTGTGTGTAAAGGACAGAAATGTGAAAGGAAAAGTGGTAAAACAAGAGCAAGTACTACGTGATAGAGAGCATAAGAAATATTCGAGGAAACCTAAAATCAAAGACTGGCAGCAGTGACTTTTTAGAATAAAGACAGATATATATGAAGATGTAGTGGTGATCGAGAGGACTCTCACTCTCAGTATCAGAGGCAGCTGCTATTTTGGCAACGAACCAAATAAAGGAGCAGGTACTCATGCCGTGAACCACTGCAGGTTCTTCACATGCCAGACCATTCAACAGGAAACAAAGAATATGCAAGATATACTTAATGCTACAATTAACATATATGCCTATAACTACAGTATATCTATATTGCACAAAAAATCATATCATTATATACGCAGATGCCATGAAGAGCATATGACAATAATGTTTTGTATAAACTATAATTAAAAGTTTACGAAATTCTGAATTAATTTAAAATTGGAAAAGGAATTATTGAAGCTCTTCATGGGAACTTTTCCTGAAGCATATTTAGCCCTAAGCACTTGAAAAAAAATTTATCTGGTTACCACGAGGAAGGATTAACATATTTCTTCGCAAGTTGCTTTTAAAATAATGAACATTAAACTGACTAGTTCTCTTGATAATATAAAAGCCAATAAAAGCCTAAATTTAAGAAGGACTAAATACAAATTTACTAACAATGAAAGAAAATAATGAAATGCCATCCTCAGGCAACCTTTGCAGACGTATATACCACATAAAAATCTACAGCATTACCATGCAATCGATTTCCAGCAGCTAATTCCCATCACTAATATCTTTAATTTATAATTCTCTCTCGTTACATAAATTTTGCATAAAAAAATATATAAGGTGAGGTGCACAAAATAAAATAAGTTTTACTCTGAAAAATATAGCATTCTTAAAAAATAAAAATAGACAAACTTGAATAGTCAATAAATATTAATGGAGGACTGTGCCATACCAAGACCAACAGCTGTGTACTTACTGAAAGTTGGATAAACTTCTTTCTCCTGGCATCGCTGGCCCTTAAACCCTTCAGCACATCTAATGACAGAGGAAAACGTTGATAATGAACTAATGCAAGTATTTGTTTTCTCTTTAAAATATGGAAATGTGAAATAAAGGAGAAATAACATAAAGGAGTGTGAGTTATACGAGGGAGCAGCCACGGCTGTGTACCCACTGTACTCGTGGATCAAGAGGGAGCAGCCACGGCTGTGTACCCACTGTACTCGTGGATCAAGAGGGAGCAGCCACGGCTGTGTACCCACTGTACTCGTGGATCAAGAGGGAGCAGCCACGGCTGTGTACCCACTGTACTCGTGGATCAAGAGGGAGCAGCCACGGCTGTGTACCCACTGTACTCGTGGATCAAGAGGGAGCAGCCACGGCTGTGTACCCACTGTACTCGTGGATCAAGAGGGAGCAGCCACGGCTGTGTACCCACTGTACTCGTGGATCAAGAGGGAGCAGCCACGGCTGTGTACCCACTGTACTCGTGGATCAAGAGGGAGCAGCCACGGCTGTGTACCCACTGTACTCGTGGATCAAGAGGGAGCAGCCACGGCTGTGTACCCACTGTACTCGTGGATCAAGAGGGAGCAGCCACGGCTGTGTACCCACTGTACTCGGGGATCAAGAGGGAGCAGCCAAGGCTGTGTACCCACTGTACTCGTGGATCAAGAGGGAGCATCCACGGCTGTGTACCCACTGTACTCGTGAATCAAGAGGGAGCAGCCACGGCTGTGTACCCACTGTACTCGTGGATCAAGAGGGAGCAGCCACGGCTGTGTACCCACTGTACTCGTGGATCAAGAGGGAGCAGACACGGCTGTGTACCCACTGTACTCGTGGATCAAGAGGGAGCAGCCACGGCTGTGTATCCACTGTACTCGTGGATCAAGAGGGAGCAGCCACGGCTGTGTATCCACTGTACTCGTGGATCAAGAGGGAGCAGCCACGGCTGTGTATCCACTGTACTCGTGGATCAAGAGGGAGCAGCCACGGCTGTGTACCCACTGTACTCGTGGATCAAGAGGGAGCAGCCACGGCTGTGTACCCACTGTACTCGTGGATCAAGAGGGAGCAGCCACGGCTGTGTACCCACTGTACTCGTGGATCAAGAGGGAGCAGCCACGGCTGTGTACCCACTGTACTCGTGGATCAAGAGGGAGCAGCCACGGTTGTGTACCCACTGTACTCGTGGATCAAGAGGGAGCATCCACGGCTGTGTACCCACTGTACTCGTGGATCAAGAGGGAGCAGCCACGGCTGTGTACCCACTGTACTCGTGGATCAAGAGGGAGCATCCACGGCTGTGTACCCACTGTACTCGTGGATCAAGAGGGAGCAGCCACGGCTGTGTACCCACTGTACTCGTGGATCAAGAGGGAGCAGCCACGGCTGTGTACCCACTGTACTCGTGGATCAAGAGGGAGCATCCACGGCTGTGTACCCACTGTACTCGTGGATCAAGAGGGAGCAGCCACGGCTGTGTACCCACTGTACTCGTGGATCAAGAGGGAGCAGCCACGGCTGTGTACCCACTGTACTCGTGGATCAAGAGGGAGCATCCACGGCTGTGTACCCACTGTACTCGTGGATCAAGAGGACAATACTAAATTACGCTAATTTACCATCACCATCTCTCTAATGACAACTTTCTTCTCATGGACTATATGTTATACATGTACTGGTGTTAGGTTATAGTGTTGCATAGGACTCCTTATATTAGTCGTTGATAATGAGAAATTTGATGTTAATCAAACCGTCCCACTGACTGTTTTATTGACTTAATATTATCCAAATATTTGTGGTTGGAAATAGTGTCTTGAAAGAAATATTTTAAAATTATTTTGTATTAGGTATAATAATAAGAGGAATTTAAATATTATACCTGGGAGTATTTTTAAAAAGACACATATTTAAGTGAAATACATGATGTAAACATGTTAGATACATGACCTAGGTAAAAATATAACAAAGTATCAATTCTACTTGTCCTCTTAAATCAGGAGCTTTCGTAACACATGGAAGTATATCCTACCTGCACATTATTGATAGTGTAGATCAAACAAAATGGAAGATGGCGCTTATCATTACTATAAAAATGAGATGCATTTTAAAGATATCATAAGCATTAAGGATCCACTTGTTGAATACAGAGTCGTATATTTTGCCACAGTACTGTAATAGCTACTGAAGTTAGATACAGAGGTTTTACGTACTACCGTCATATACAAAACTGAGACAGTCAGAGACCTAATAATTATTTAAAAATCTACAAAAACACTCAATAAATGGTGGCAACTTCAGTATTAACCAAGGCCGAAGGCTCCCAAATTCCGAGTTTTCTAAACAGAATTTCTTAAACACTTGCTTTTTAAGACAACCGCGTAACACTAAAGTAAATATTTACCAGTATAAGAGCCCTACAAAAAAAGGCATAAGTGGTAGCTCAGTGGTAGTGCGTTCATCTCACAAGCTAAGGACGAGGATTTAATCATGAGGAAAACGCAGCGTACAGAGAAATCTCATAACACCTGCTGCCCCTGTTACCCAGTAGTAATAAGATCCCTTGAGGACAGTCAGCTCTTGTGGGTCACATCCTGGGAAAAATCTAAGGATCCCAGTGGAAATAAGTTACACTGCTGGGCTTTCTTGGGTTGTACTGGGTTACTAACTAACCCTCCGGGGTTACTGATGCAAGTAGTCTTTTTAATCCCCCACCTTCATAGCAACAAGGAAGCCAAAAGTGACACTGGAAGCCTAAGAACTGACATTCAAACTCCATTATAAAGCATCGCCGAACAGTTCTGTCACAACAAGAAGTAACATAAACTGACAAAGTAATTAACAGCCTACAAAATATCGCTACTGGAATATGGAGCTTTTAGAACTAAACGAAAAAAACTTATACAATATTCACTACTCACTGAAAACCAAACAAATAATAACCGGAAGGCTGAGTGATCCATGGCTTGCAAAGATCGAACTGAAATTTGTATGACTATATTCGGCCTGAGGATCTTGCGAGATACACAGAGTTTCAGAGGGTACAATCCTGTTTGGAGGAACTTCAGGTTATGCAGCTTTATGGAGTGAGAGTGCGGGCACGTTAGGATTCCTTGCGGGAGCAGGGGCTGCCCTTGCTGGACTCCTGGCTGCACAGGAAAGACCAAGCCGGTGCTTACATGGACCGGATTGTTGACGAGCCAGTAACGCTACATCAAATGAATGATGTGATTATTACGACCCCAATCATGGAGATGTATGTTACGACTCGTATGAAGCCAGCTGTCCGTGAGGTGGTCACGGATACGGAGGCAATGGAACGGCTTGTCAGCGTGGTGCCACTGGTATTAAATGAATTTGATCGTGATTGTGAGGAGGACAGTCAACCAGTCAGAGGGAAAAGGCGAGCACCAGGCTAGTTTACCTTGTTACTACAGACAGCCCTGGAGGTCAGTTCCTCACCTCCTTCAGCTAATTAACACATACGTAAGTTCTGTCCTTTGTAAGAGTGCATAAACTGTAACCAGGGAGAATAATCATTCATGCTCTCTCTCTGTCTCTGTCTTTGTGTCTGTCTGTCTGTCTGTCTGTCTGTCTGTCTCTCTCTCTCTCTCTCTCTCTCTCTCTCTCTCTCTCTCTCTCTCTCTCTCTCTCTATCTATCTATCTATCTATCTATATCTCTCTCTCTCTTTAAACTACTTATGTTATAGTCTCTGTTAAACTTATTACAAGTACAGCAAATAACACTGGTGGTAGGAATATACCATCTGCTTTATTGATTGCGCGCTTATTGTATTTTACCTTACTGCTTGAAACAACAAGTATTTAAACAGTATCTGTGTTCAAAATATGAGGTTTCAATGATTCATGTTTCCTCTTTTTCCATGGCAGAAAACTCAAATGTTTACTACGAATAATTCTTCACTCATTCTTCACCATTTTGAATCATAGTTTCATGCAGCAACCGTTTATATTAATGGTTCCAAATCCCTAGATGGGGCAGATATATGTGGCTGTTTATCCAGACAGAGTAATCCAAGGGCATTTACTAGAATCAGCCAGCGTTTTCACAACAGAGTTATATACAATATTCATCACTGTTATGCACATTGTAATCATAACCACCTCATCATTCGTTGTTGTTTCCAACTTTCGAAGTGCATAATAAGTTATCAAAAAAATCTGACTCTTCATATCCGTTATCTTTTGCATACAACAGCGGTTGAGTTGTATTTTTAGTCTCTGGACATGTTGACGCTGAGGTTAATGTTAATGACTAAGCAGCTCGGTAGGCTATTCATGACTTACCAACTTACATCAGGGGTTGCTCTTTTTCGAAGTATTTTCCAGCACTCTCACAACAATGAAATAAATTGCTTTCTCTCAAACTACAGAATCCTGGCCATCCTCCAACCACTGTTGGGTTTGTTTGGGAAATTACACTTTCACGAATCGGACACACACGCCTCAGACGTGGAAACCCCCTGAAGAAAAGTCCCGCAGTCCCGCACCTATCCACGAGGACTTTCATGTCGCAGTATCATTTCTCCATATCATAACAGACTTCTATCGGATGGCACACAGAATTCCCTTCCGACATCTTCGACGCCCTGACTCATTCACTCTAAATGACTTCGCCAAGAATCTCACATTTTTGATGAAATCTAATCTATTGCACCAACTTTGACTTTCATGTTAGTACCCATACTCCACTAACCCCTACCTCCTGACACCACACGCTACTCCCAGTACAATACCTCCTGACACCACACGCTACTCCCAGTACAATACCTCCTGACACCACACACTACTCCCAGTACAATACCTCCTGACACCACACACTACTCCCAGTACAATACCTCCTGACACCACACGCTACTCCCAGTACAATACCTCCTGACACCACACACTACTCCCAGTACAATACCTCCTGACACCACACGCTACTCCCAGTACAATACCTCCTGACACCATACACTACTCCTAGTACAATACCTCCTGACACCACACACTACTCCCAGTACAATACCTCTTGACACCACACACTACTCCCAGTACAATACCTCCTGACACCACACACTACTCCCAGTACAATACCTCCTGACACCACACGCTACTCCCAGTACAATACCTCCTGACACCACACACTACTCCCAGTACAATACCTCCTGACACCACACGCTACTCCCAGTACAATACCTCCTGACACCACACACTACTCCTAGTACAATACCTCCTGACACCACACACTACTCCCAGTACAATACCTCTTGACACCACACACTACTCCCAGTACAATACCTCCTGACACCACACACTACTCCCAGTACAATACCTCCTGACACCACACGCTACTCCGAGTACAATACCTCCTGACACCACACACTACTCCCAGTACAACACCTCCTGACACCACACGCTACTCCCAGTACAATACCTCCTGACACCACACGCTACTCCCAGTACAATACCTCCTGACACCACACACTACTCCCAGTACAATACCTCCTGACACCACACGCTACTCCCAGTACAATACCTCCTGACACCACACACTACTCCTAGTACAATACCTCCTGACACCACACACTACTCCCAGTACAATACCTCTTGACACCACACACTACTCCCAGTACAATACCTCCTGACACCACACACTACTCCCAGTACAATACCTCCTGACACCACACGCTACTCCCAGTACAATACCTCCTGACACCACACACTACTCCCAGTACAATACCTCCTGACACCACACGCTACTCCCAGTACAATACCTCCTGACACCACACACTACTCCTAGTACAATACCTCCTGACACCACACACTACTCCCAGTACAATACCTCCTGACACCACACACTACTCCCAGTACAATACCTCCTGACACCACACACTACTCCCAGTACAATACCTCCTGACACCACACGCTACTCCCAGTACTATATAATCCATACACGTTTAATTCTTGTTTTTCGATATAACATAAATAAATGTAAATCATAAATTTAAACGTAACTTTTTTAATTACTCATTGGTGGTTAAAAATAAATCATTATAATAAAAAATGAAGCGCTAAACCTACAAGGGCCATACAGCTTAAAAAAAAAAAAGAGACCTCTACTATGGGCTCATTTCAAGATTCGCCTAACAAGAAAAACAGAGGAAAATGGACAAACAAATTTTTAATCCGCTTTTTTGTTGAATTATGCAATAAAATTAACATTGCAGCTCGGTCTGATATTGTTAACATTAACGTAATGATACACATAACTCCTACAATATTTTGCGTCATAATAGTTCAATGTTATTCCACGGGGCACTTGCACTTACATACTGAAGGCCCTTAATTTTTTTCCTTAGATTAAATCTGATTAAATCCCGTGCCTAGGCTCTATGACCCTTGCGAATCTAACGCTTTCCCAAGACTGTAATCCTTAGAGGTCTGACCCATATGGGTCTAGCTTGCACTTTTTATCATAATAGTCCATGGGTGTTAGGGTTGAACTTAATGTGACTCCTGTTGGTGTAGACCTCCATGATTGATGCCAGCGAGTGATTTTTAAAAGTTACGTGAGCGAACACTTGGATATATTAATTAGAAAATGTTTCGGCCCTGGTACATGGATCACTAGACAATATTTGGGCTGCCTGACGGCATCTCAAAAACCTCACTTGTTTTTTCATCAAGTAATTACCTGTCTCTCACACTTATATACACTGTCATTTTTTACCCTCTAATATGTTAGACGTGATCAAGGTCCCAGGACCGAAACGTTTTCTGATAAATATGTCGTAGCTTCTGCTCATGTGATATATAAGACAAACACAGGCACAGGGCCAAGATCGACGGGAGCACAGAAGGTGCCAGCCTCTCTCTACTTACTGACACACAAGCTCTCCGACGATCCTGAACATCATGCAGGTGCCACCGTTGAGACAGTAGCCAGCGTACGGACACTCGTCAACGAAGGGATGAGGGTCTATGGCTGGGGAGAGAAGGTACTTACGGTAAACATATATCTTGTACACAAGTTTATTATTTTATCGTTTTTTTGTGTTCAGAGAATAATCCAATGCATATATATATATATATATATATATATATATATATATATATATATATATATATATATATATATATATATATATATATATATATATATATATATAAAATATGAAAGACACTGTTTATACAATATTACAGTAAACATGAAAATGTGAATTTTTCAGATATGCTCTACACAGCCAAAGCAGAAATGCACTCCCATGATACAAGCGATCAAAATAGTGGGTGACACAGCACTATGACTTTCGACCAGTATACTGCGTGGTGCACCAGCTAATGGGAGTGCCTTGATGCTCGTGTTAGGTTCTTGATCCAGGGAACTGGGGCTACCCTCTCCTTCCTTGGATCAAATATGGTTACTTCTTACTTCCCAGGTGCTCTATGACCCCTGCGAGTTCAGCGCTTCCCAATAAATCTACAATTTTAACTGCATGGTGTACCAGCAAGACAGGACGCATCCTATTCACTCTGACAACTAGTGCACCAATATATCCAGCAAGGTTTTAAGCATCTGCATTTCTGATATAAATGTTATCTGGAACCAAGCCGAGTTATATAACTATGATCTTGGTTAAAAATTGGCACTAACTTTGCATTATTCTTGTCACTGAAGCACAAAATAACTGACGGGTGTAAGGTCGTCCACAAGCACAAGTATACTGATGTCACTATGCACAATAACTGCTTCTGACGAATGGACGCTTGGTCAGTAATGATCTTGAAATGTTACCAGTTTAGCTAATTGTGTTACGTCCACTGCTGGGGTGCTCAGAAATAATGATTGGAGAAAAAAAAAGCAAATACTTGCACGTTACATAGCAAGTGGTAATGACTGTACTAAGCTTGTGATGATCAGCATTGTACAAAGCGTTGATGCAGGACGTTTAACGTACAGAAACAGACATAGCCGGTCAAATGTATATGGCAGTCACAAATGATTATTAAGCTGGTCATCGGTCAGTACATCCAGACTGTCAAATGTCCAAGTTCCAAGACTTCACACATACTATACAAATGCAAGGAATTCTGTGAGCAGGGTGCATGAGAATGACTCATTGTGCCAGGCCACAGACTCAGCCACCTGGTATGGCTATAGTTACTCCAGACAGCCTGAAGAATCTGAGGCACTCTAAGTAGACTTAATCCTACTTAAATGATATAAACCTGGTAAGGGGGAATGTGAATAAGGGCTTGTGTGGAGCGAGTGGTGAAGCTTGCGGGGGTGTGGGAAGAGTGGTCATATGAAGCACTGGGCAAGGTGATGAAAGAGTGGGATGGAGTGAGTTAGTATTTATTGCATGGCTGTGTTGGAAGAGACATAACGTCAATATAAAAAGAATGGGCGAGACGATCAGTTATGTTGAAAAAAGAGGTTATTACACAAAATTAAGTTTATATGTAGGGAGACTGAATGGGAAAACGTGGTGGTGATCAGGGAGTGGAGGTTCCCGGTTTACTGGTAACAATCACAGGTAAGGTTCGTCAGGAAACAGGACAAATGTTTCCTGACGCGGGTCTTAGTCAGATGATGACCCGCCTTTGGAGCTTTTGGTCATCTGACCGAGGCCTTCCGCTGGCTTACCGGTCCACCCCTTTAAAAATTATGGTCATTTATAACCAGTCTGTAACAATCACAGAATGGGAAAACCTTATATACCTCAAGCGTGCTTACTAAAAATTTTGTCTTTGTTTAGAGTTTTTTTTTTATTGCGAAATTTATAAGTAAAATAAAAACAAACAAATTAGAAAGATACTATCAAAATATAAACCTGAGTAGAGGGCAAGACAAGAAGTGTTGGTCCCTTCGAGAGTAAACATGCTGCAGCTTCAGACTGGAGGCGTCACACTGGGGAATGGCTTTGGTCAATCTACCAACTGCATGACTGAATAACCAACTTGCAAAGTTACAAATAATAAAGCGATACACTTAAGCAAATCTTTAGAAGAGCAGCTGAAATAAATATGAAATTCTTAGAGGATAAATATCAGAGGGAATAAAGACTGGGTAAAAGCAGGTAGACGAAGAATAAAATAGAGGATATGTAACAGACAGGCCAAGGCAGGGTTAATGAACAGGAGCTCAAGAATAGTTATATTTTGTTGAAGCAATGAAATACAAGAAAAACAAAAAAGGGAAGGACAGGAAGAACCGAAGGTAGAGAGAATGAGAGAATATGGAAAAAGAATGGAATGGCACGTAAGAATAAGGAAGATCAGCATGTCAGGGCAAGCCCAGTGTTTACGACCGACACACAAGGTGAAGGTGAAGACAGCGTGTCGGGTTGCTCGCAGAGGAAGCATACACAACAAAACTTAAGCTGCGGCTAAACAAACACGAAATGCAGAGGATATAGTAGAAAGATAAATGTATAGATTGATAGTGATTATATATATATATATATATATATATATATATATATATATATATATATATATATATATATATATATATATATATATATACACACACACACACACACACAGAGCAAGGGGTAGCTGACAAGAAATGTTAGCAAGGGCTGAGAGTGGCAGTAGCAAAAGCAGTAGCAGCAGTAGCAGCAGAAGCAGCAGCAGCAGCAGCAGCAGCAGCAGCAGCAGCAGCAGCAGCAGCAGCAGCAGCAGCAGCAGCAACAGCAGCAGCAGCAGCAGCAGCAACAGCAATAATAGCAGCAGCAGCAGCAGGAGGAACACCAATGCCGAGTACAGTGGCACTTACATGGTTGGGAACATGGCAGGAGATGAGGGACCAGCACGGTATGAAAGTAGAGGGAATCCACGTTACTGGGATGGGGTTCATTACAACACGGGGATCGCCACACCCCTCGGGAAAACCTGAGCTACAGGGACCTAAAGGCGTCTCTGTTCACGCCTTGTTTCCAGGATTTCACGAGGTCCCTGGTGGGTACTGGGAATTTGCAGTCATACAAACAGGGGGAGACAGGAGGCTACCAAATTATCTTGGTCACATGGATTCATAGGAGCCATGATAACAATAAGGAAACAAGGGAAATTTGATCCCAGGGGCAGTGTGTATAGACAGACATACTCGTAACATAAGAAAATAAATGAATATATATATATGTATATATATGTATGTATATATATATATATATATATATATATATATATATATATATATATATATATATATATATATATATATATATATATATATATATATATATATATATATATATACATACACACACACACACATACACACACACCGCCCCAGTCAGTTTTCAAGACACTTATATACTCACTGTACATCGGTAGACATATATGATCACTGCTTAGATACTCTACTGTCCTTTATATTATTTTTAAATGACAGATATATGGTCTGCAAATACACACAATAATGTATCTTCAAAGTGGTAAACATTTTATCTAAAACTGATCTATAAGAAGATTATGTAGTGACCTGTACCTTACAAGGTCTCACATAGAGGACACACTATAAATGATCAGATTTTGCCCTTAAGGCTGTCAATCTCTAATCTCAAAAAAGACCTATATATATTAATAACAAAATGGTTCATGTGATAACTTATAAAGGTGTACAATTGTTATCTACAATGTCTCCCAAATAATAACATAAAGAGTGCCAATTATAATACTATAAACAGTGGCCAGTGTACTAATATACACAGTGATAATATACAATGTGATAACATACACGGCTCCGTACAGCATACACAGTAGCCAGTGTGATGATTTACAATGATCACTATAGTGTACACAGCTACAGCAAATTCTCAACGATGCCTGAGCATTCTTCAACAGATCATCAGCCTGGGTAGTTGATGTTCACCACGATGCTCACCTAAAAATTACCTTTATGACACTCTTTGATAAATGATAGTATTATTTTTCCTCAGACAGTTGAGACGATCAGTAATGACAAACCTGTCATATACCTGTTACTGCCACACCTGTTACATACCTGTCAATGGTTCCAGGAAGCATCACCCCAGTGACCTGATGTCAGACCAGACTTCGAAATTATAAAGGAAGCGCCACAGGAATGTAAACGATTAAATAACACACAGAAAAAATGCACTGTTAAGTATACACCGAGTATAATTAGAATTGTATATTATTAACACTCTTACAACGTATTCTTGGAATCTAATTTCTGGTAAGTTTCAAGATATCTGTCAAAGAAACAAATTTGGTAATTTCGTCTTATATACACTTGTAAATTGATAAACTTACTTGTAGGAAATGCGAAGAAATATATTTAGGCTTAAGCTATTGAACATAAATTGTATTCTTCTTGAACAACTGGATGGTGGGAGATAACAGGTGAACAACTGGATGGTGGGAGATAACAGGTGAACAACTGGATGGTGGGAGATAACACGTGAACAACTGAATGGTGGGAGATAACAGGTGAACAACTGGATGGTGGGAGATAACAGGTGAACAACTGGATGGTGGGAGATAACAGGTGAACAACTGGATGGTGGGAGATAACAGGTGAACAACTGGATGGGGAGATAACAGGTGAACAACTGGATGGTGGGAGATAACAGGTGAACAACTGGATGGTGGGAGATAACAGGTGAACAACTGGATGGTGGGAGATAACAGGTGAACAACTGGATGGTGGGAGATAACAGGTGAACAACTGGATGGTGGGAGATAACAGGTGAACAACTGGATGGTGGGAGATAACAGGTGAACAACTGGATGGTGGGAGATAACACGTGAACAACTGGATGGTGGGAGATAACACGTGAACAATGGGATGGTGGGAGATAACACGCGAACAACTGGATGGTGGGAGATAACACGTGAACAACTGGATGGGGAGATAACACGTGAACAACTGAATGGTGGGAGATAACAGGTGAACAACTGGATGGTGGGAGATAACAGGTGAACAACTGAATGGTGGGAGATAACAGGTGAACAACTGGATGGTGGGAGATAACAAGTGAACAACTGGATGGTGGGAGATAACAGGTGAACAATTGGATGGTGGGAGATAACACGTGAACAACTGGATGGGGAGATAACAGGTGAACAACTGGAAGCCGGTAGGAGACTTGGACCTGCCTCGCATGGGCCAGTAGGCCTTCTGCAGTGTTCCTTCGTTCTTATGTTCTTATGTTCTTATGGTGGGAGATAACAGGTGAACAATTGGATGGTGGGAGATAACACGTGAACAACTGGATGGGGAGATAACAGGTGAACAACTGGATGGTGGGAGATAACAGGTGAACAACTGGATGGGGAGATAACAGGTGAACAACTGGATGGTGGGAGATAACAGGTGAACAACTGGATGGGGAGATAACAGGTGAACAACTGGATGGTGGAAGATAACAGGTGAACAACTGGATGGTGGGAGACAACAGGTGAACAATTGGATGGTGGGAGATAACAGGTGAGCAACTGGATGGTGGGAGATAACAGGTGAACAATTGGATGGTGGGAGATAACAGGTGAACAATTGGATGGTGGGAGATAACAGGTGAACAACTGGATGGTGGGTGATAACAGGTGAACAGCTGGATGGGGAGATAACAGGTGAACAACTGGATGGTGGGAGATAACAGGTGAACAATTGGATGGTGGGAGATAACAGGTGAACAACTGGATGATGGGAGATAACAGGTGAACAATTGGATGGTGGGAGATAACAGGTGAACAATTGGATGGTGGGAGATAACAGGTGAACAACTGGATGGTGGGAGATAACAGGTGAACAACTGGATGGTGGGAGATAACAGGTGAACAATTGGATGGTGGGAGATAACAGGTGAACAGCTGGATGGTGGAAGATAACAGGTGAACAACTGGATGGTGGGAGATAACAGGTGAACAATTGGATGGTGGGAGATAACAGGTGAACAATTGGATGGTGGGAGGTAACACGTGAACAACTGGATGGTGGGAGATAACAGGTGAACAACTGGATGGGGGAGATAACAGGTGAACAACTGGATGGGGAGATAACAGGTGAACAACTGGATGGGGGAGATAACAGGTGAACAACTGGATGGGGAGATAACAGGTGAACAACTGGATGGGGGAGATAACAGGTGAACAACTGGATGGGGAGATAACAGGTGAACAACTGGATGGGGAGATAACAGGTGAACAACTGGATGGTGGGAGATAACAGGTGAACAACTGGATGGTGGGAGATAACAGGTGAACAACTGGATGGGGAGATAACAGATGAACAACTGGATGGGGGAGATAAACAGATAGATAGACAGATGAATCAATAGATAGACGGACAGATGCTACTCCTGGCATAAAGCTTCACTGCGAATGATAAAGCCCTCATTGTGAGTAATATAGCTTTATTGTGAGTGATAAAGCTTTATTGTGAGTGATAAAGCTCACTGTGAGTGATAAAGCTTTATTGTGAGTGATAAAGCTCACTGTGAGTGATAAAGCTTTATTGTGAGTGATAAAGCTCACTGTGAGTGATAAAGCTTTATTGTGAGTGATAAAGCTCACTGTGAGTGATAAAGCTTTATTGTGAGTGATAAAGCTTTATTGTGAGTGATAAAGCTCACTGTGAGTGATAAAGCTTTATTGTGAGTGATAAAGCTCACTGTGAGTGATAAAGCTTTATTGTGAGTGATAAAGCTCACTGTGAGTGATAAAGCTTTATTGTGAGTGATAAAGCTCACTGTGAGTGATAAAGCTTTATTGTGAGTGATAAAGCTTTATTGTGAGTGATAAAGCTCACTGTGAGTGATAAAGCTTTATTGTGAGTGATAAAGCTCACTGTGAGTGATAAAGCTTTATTGTGAGTGATAAAGCTCACTGTGAGTGATAAAGCTTTATTGTGAGTGATAAAGCTCACTGTGAGTGATAAAGCTTTATTGTGAGTGATAAAGCTTTATTGTGAGTGATAAAGCTTTATTGTGAGTGATAAAGCTCACTGTGAGTGATAAAGCTTTATTGTGAGTGATAAAGCTCACTGTGAGTGATAAAGCTTTATTGTGAGTGATAAAGCTCACTGTGAGTGATAAAGCTTTATTGTGAGTGATAAAGCTTTATTGTGAGTGATAAAGCTCACTGTGAGTGATAAAGCTTTATTGTGAGTGATAAAGCTTTATTGTGAGTGATAAAGCTTTATTGTGAGTGATAAAGCTCACTGTGAGTGATAAAGCTTTATTGTGAGTGATAAAGCTCACTGTGAGTGATAAAGCTTTATTGTGAGTGATAAAGCTCACTGTGAGTGATAAAGCTTTATTGTGAGTGATAAAGCTCACTGTGAGTGATAAAGCTTTATTGTGAGTGATAAAGCTTTATTGTGAGTGATAAAGCTCACTGTGAGTGATAAAGCCTCACTGTGAGTGATAAAGCTTTACTGTGAATGATAAAGCTCACTGTGAGTGATAAAGCTTTATTGTGAATGATAAAGCTCACTGTGAGTGATAAAGCTTTACTGTGAATGATAAAGATCACTGTGAGTGATAAAGCTTTATCGTGAATGATAAAGCTTTATTTTGAATGAGAAAGCTTTATTGTGAATGATAAAGCTTTATTATGGATAATAAAGCTTTATTGTGAATGATAAAGCTTTATTATGGATAATAAAGCTTTATTGTGAATGATAAAGCTTTATTATGGATAATAAAGCTTTATTGTGAATGATAAAGCTTTATTATGGATGATAAAGCTTTACTGTGAATGATAAAGCTTTATTATGGATGATAAATCCTCACTGTGAGTGATAAAGCTTTACTGTGAATGATAAAGTTTCACTCTGGATGATAAAGACTCACTGGGGGTGTACACCACACACACACACACTCACACACTCACACACACACACACTCACACACACACACACACACACACACACACACACACACACACACACACACACACACACTCACACACACTCACACACTCACACACACTCACACACTCACACACACACACACACACACACACACACACACACACACACACACACACACACACACACACACTCACACTCACACACACTCACACACTCACACACACTCACACACTCACACACACACACACACACACACACACACACACACACACACACACACACACACACACACACACATACACACACACACACACACACACACACACACACACACACACACACACACACACACACACACACACACACACTCACACACACACTCACACACACACACACACACACTCACACACACTCACACACACTCACACTCACACACACTCACACACTCACACACACTCACACACACACACACACACACACACACACACACACACACACACACACACACACACACACACACACACACACACACACACACACACACACACACACTCCAATCCCATCAAGTGCAAAGTCATGAAGATTGGGGAAGGGCAAAGAAGACCGCAGACGGAGTACAGTCTAGGGGGTCAGAGACTACAAACCTCACTTAAGGAAAAAGATGTTGGGGTGAGTATAACACCAGGCACATCTCCTGAAGAGCACATCAACCAAGTAACGGCTGCAGCATATGGGCGCCTAGCAAACCTCAGAACAGCATTCCGACATCTTTATAAGGAATCGTTCAGGACCCTGTACACCGTGTACGTTAGGCCCATATTGGAGTATGCTGCACCAGTTTGGAACCCACACCTAGCCAAGCACTTAAAGAAACTAGAGAAAGTGCAAAGGTTTGCAACAAGACTAGTCCCAGAGCTAAGAGGTATGTCCTACGAGGAGAGGTTAAGGGAAATCAACCTGACGACACTGGAGGACAGGAGAGATAGGGGGAACAGGATAACGACATACAAAATAATGAGAGGAATTGACAAGGTGGACAAAGACAGGATGTTCCAGAGATTGGACACAGTAACAAGGAGACACAGTTGGAAGTTGAAGACACAGATGTATCACAGGGATGTTAGGAAGTATTTCTTCAGCCACAGAGTAGTCAGCAAGTGGATTAGTTTGGGGAGCGATGTAATGGAAGCAGGATCCATACATAGCTTTAAGCAGAGGTATGATAAAGCTCACGGTTCAGGGAGAGTGACCTAGTAGCGATCAGTGAAGAGGCGGGGCCAGGAGCTCGGACTCGACCCCTGCAACCTCAACTAGGTGAGTACAACTAGGTGAGTACATATACACATACACACATACATACACGCACAGACACACAAACACACACATACAACAGGCCTAGTGTCTAATCGACATGTGCCTAGGACAAAATGGTAACTAACTAACACACACACACACACACACACACACACACACATGTCCCCTGAGGCACACATCAATCAAATAACTGCTGCAGCATATGGGAGATTGGCAAACCTGAGATTCGCGTTTAGACATCAGAGTAAGGAGTCATTCACGACATTGTACACAGTGTACGTAAGGCCTATACTGTAATATGCAGCGCCAGTTTGGAACCCTCACTTAGTCAAACACGTCAAGAAATTGGAGAAAGTGCAAAAATTTGCAACACGATTAGTCCCGGAACTGAGGGGTATGTCTTATGAGGAGAGGTTAAGGGAACTCAACCTGATGACACTAGAGGATAGGAGGGATAGAGGGGACATGATAACAACGTATAAAATACTAAGAGGCATTGACAACGTGGACAAGGATCGAATGTTTCAGAGATGGGATACAGAAACACGGGGACACAGTTGGAAACTGAAAACCCGGATGAGTCATAGGGATGTTAGGAAGTATTTCTTTAGTCTTAGAGTTGTCAAGAACTGGAATAATCTGGAGAGTAAAGTAGTGGAAGCAAGTTCCATAAATAGCTTTAAGAAGAGGTATGACAAATATCATGGAGCAGGGAGAGAGTGAATTAGTATCGACCAGTGAAGAGGCGGGGCTAGGAGCTAAGACTCGACCCCTGCAACCACATATAGGTGAGTACATATAGATGAGTACACACACACACACACACACACACACACACACACACTTATACAGATATTCAGGAAAGATGATGAACAGTGTACATTCCCACAGCGATGACAAGACGCAGGTGCTTTCACACGCCAGGTCGACAATCAACAGATGAAGTTATCAGGGCTGGGATGCTGCGGCCAGGGTACACGCAGAGCAACAGGGAGGCCAGAGCCACGTCAACAGAGAAAACAGGAGCCGCGACAGCAGGATGAGGAAAGGGTGGAAAGGGAACAGGAGGGATAACAACAGGGACGGTAGGATGGAACAGGAGCGAAAATGGCCGGAGGGAAGTGAGAGATATCAATAAAAGAGGGAGAGAAAAAGAGATGACAGGTGGGGGAGGGGTCAACAGGAGAGAGAGAGAGAGAGAGAGAGAGAGAGAGAGAGAGAGAGAGAGAGAGAGAGAGAGAGAGAGAGAGAGAGAGACAGACAGACAGAGACAGAGACAGACAGACAGACAGACAGACAGGCAGAGAAACAGAGATTAACAGCGGAAGGGATGAAGGGTAGTTGAGGGGTCAACAACAGTGCCAAGTCAAACAGATCAAGAAGCCATTCTGCTGTCTGTTAATGAAAGCGCATTTCACACTGACACTGTTTATTCTCTCTTCAGAAAAATGTTTCGTGTTCTTCATAACATTCTCTCTGCTGGAGCATTTCTCGGTCTATTTGTCTCGATCTATTTGTTCTTGCAGAACATAAGCAAATATCCTCTCGGCCTCCCCCTTCTTCCTCCTACATGAGTGTTAACTGAGGTGCTCTCTCTCTCTCTCTCTCTCTCTCTCTCTCTCTCTCTCTCTCTCTCTCTCTCTCTCGCTCTCTCTCTCTCTCTCACTCTCTCTCTCTCTCTCTCTCTCTCTCTCTCTCTCTCTCTCTCTCTCTCTCTCTCTCTCTCTCTCTCTCTCTCTCTCTCTCTATATATATATATATATATATATATATATGTCGTGCCGAATAGGCAGAACTTGCGATCTTGGCTTAAATAGCAACGTTCATCTTGCCATATAGGACAAGTGAAAATTTGTGTATGCAATAATTTCGCCAAAATCATTCTGAACCTAACGAAAAAAATATGTTTGATTGTGTTTGCTAAGTACTAAATTATTGTAAACGTATTTAAAATATATTTAGTTGGGTTAGGCTAAAATAAATTGCTCTTGTTGTAATAAGGTTAGGTAAGTTTTCTAAGATTCTTTTGGTGCAAAATTAAAAATTTTTACATTAACATTAATGAAAAAAAATATATCTTTAAACGCATAAGAGAAAATTTTGGAAAGGACTTAATTTTAAATGAGTTCTTGCTAACTGACCAGTTTTACATATTCGGCACGACATATATATTCCAAAAAAAAGAAGGTTTGAGCTTGCTACCACCTGCAGCTCACAAGACTGCCATCCCCACGAGCCCCTTTGGGGCGGGGCAGATGGCAGACCAGAGGCCTAGCTTCTCCCTACGAGCCTCGTGAGGGCGGGGACTGTGGCTAGGCCTGGGGACACTTGGTCCCAAAGATGAGGGGGTACTTGTACCTCCTCCCATGGGAGACTTAGGTCTCGAGATACTCCCCAGATAGGGAGCCAAGGCCGGGTCACCACTACTTGGAAAAGACCCGGGCCGGGAGAATACCGGCGAATAAAAAAAAATAAAAAAAAAATATATTCCAAGTTGTTTCTCTTAATAAAACAGTTAAAAATCTGTTGTCAACTATGAAAAAGGACATCGTTGCTTTGCACCATGTATGTTCTGCCATATGTAACGCCTCCTCATAAAATAATAATAATATTAATATTATTATTTGTTCTAGTTATCTTATCTAAATGATTAAACTTTTGCAGAAAATTTTCTGCCAGAGTTTTTTTTACGTTCTGCTGTTCACTTGATGTTCTTCTGCCTGACGTTCTCGTTAGTGTGTTTAACATCCACCAGCGCTGCTTTCATGAGGTTTTTTGACTAAGTTCTCTTCAGTTCATTGCGTTATATCAGTTATAACAGTGTTTAATGTTCTATTTTAATTCTTTTGTTTCATATTCGAATATTATTTTGGCAATGAGAACCTGCTCTAAGTAACATAAAAATATTTCTAGCCAGACAATAAATTAAATTCACATGGAGTAATTTTTTTATATTCACATTTAGGCTAATTTATTAGGTCTAAATGAAGAAAGTGAAATATCGTGGTTTTGTTATTTTCCAGTTGTGATTAAATATATACACCGAGTGGCGTTGCATTCTGTAGCCTAATTTGTGGCAAGCGGTCATGGCATGATTTGTCACGGCCAAACTATGTTCTAATACCCATACCAACAGCTGTTAGTTCTATTCATTTATAACTAATGAAACCTGGCTTTTACCATAGTTCACCACGAATAAATTTTTGTTGTGTCATACTTTACCAGGAGCCAACTTGATATTTATCATAGTTTTCCATAAAATAAAAAGTTTGGTATTTAGCCTAGATGGCTATGAAAAATATGTTTTTTTTTTCATGTTTCACTTTGAAGAAAAATTGTTTCTCATACTACACTATGGAAAAAATTTCTTTTTAATCATAATCCTTCCTTGAACAAAACTGCTATTTATCTAAGACTTTCTGGAAGAGTTATGCGAATGACTTTAGCATGCAGCGCTATAGAGAGAAATTCTCAAATGAAAAACATCCTTACGAATAAGTCACATGACATGTACGAGCCAAACAATAAAGAGAGAAAAGAATAAGATGCGGACTTACGTGGGACGACACGGATCATGGCCTGGGCAGAAGCTTCGCCTGCCACTGACTTGGCCACACACTTGTAGACGCCAGCGTCTCCCTCAGTTGCACTCCTCATCGTCAGTTGTGATACTAACACCTTCTTCTCCTTGACCTCGGGACGGCGGGCCCTCTTGTTGCCCTTGTTGTTACTGCTGCTAGTACCACTGGCGATGCTGTCACTGCTACGGAAATTTGATATAATCAGTCTTTTACAATGTCTATTTAAAATATCAAATACTGTATGAAGTTATACGTATATTTATTTTTCGTTGATTTGTAGCTCTTCTGCTTCATGGATTATTTAATGTACAGCTACTATGCCTCTTACATGTACTGACGTACAAGAAGCCTTCCTTATTCACAACACACCCACAGAAGATTCTAATATGGATAGACGACTGGTCCTCACTGGGAAGACTGTCATCACCCTCCCCTGATTCTCCGAAAAGCCAACATGGATGTAACAGTTAATAGTTTTGTAGCGAATAATAGTTTTGTAATACTAAAGGCACCTAGATTTTCTTTTATGATGCTGTGTTTTACTGATGATCGCTGCCTCTAGACATTTTATTCTGTTATCCTCTTTGAAGACGAGTTTTGAAACTCGTGAATACTTGTATGACACCTGCATTATTGATGCTATTTGTTTCTGCAAGCATACTGATGTATTACTATCCTGGTAATTGTGTCGCATGAAGTTCCTCCTATGTAGTGTTTGTCACATCCAGCACATGTTACGTTTCTGCACTCGGTATATCCTGGCCTGTAATATTCCGTATGGTTTTGGATGCAGGAACTGCAACGTTGATGTCACTTTTCTTCAGTGCTTGTGTGTCTATGTTGATGGTTTTACCTGTGGGGAAAAAAATGAGACTTCTGTCCAAATCATCGTTATCTTCTTCTTCTTCTTCTTATGGCCAGAGTCTTTGATAAGATGGGTAAGGAAGAAGGTCGTTATCTTTAGAAGTGGTAAATTGTCTCTGATCCCGTTTTCTGTATATCAAATGAAGTGCGGAGGGAAATGTGTGGAGAAAGTGCCACGCATAGGGCAGACTTTTGTTTTAAGGAATTCAAGGTTACAAATTCTGGAGGCTTACAAGTTAACGAAAACTCCACGTTTGCTTTTCTCGTCAAGATGAGATAATTAATGTTTTCAGTGGAAATAGGGTATTCTTTGAATTTCAGTTGGTAATCTTGTTTGATGAGTTTGACTTCCAGGAAAGGAAAGGAATTTTCTTTTCTTCTTCACTCATGAATTGGATGGATAGTTCTATTAAATTTAGCTGAGTTTAAAGTTGTCAGAATTAAAGTGCCTATACCTGGACAGAATACTTAGGTGTACTCACGAGAATATTGTCCATATAACGCAACCATGTGATGGTAGAGATATGATTTTGTTAGGATTTTTAACCCCGGAGGGTTAGCCAACCAGGATAACCCAAGAAAGTCAGTGCGTCATCAAGGATTGTCTTATTTTCATAGGGGTCCTTAAATCTTGTCCCCCCCGATATGACCCACACCAGTCGACGAACACCCAGTTACCTACTTGCTTACTAGGTGAACGGCATAACAGGTGTAAGGAAACACTTCCAATGTTTCCACTCCTCTAGGGGATCGAACCACGGATCCTGTTTTTGAAGCGAAATCGTTGCTTACCAGTGACTCCATGTATTGTTTAGCTAGGACAGTAGAAAACAGTTGAAATCAACTAAAATTAATGTGTAACTCGATGAGATTTGCAGAAGTTGAACAAGGAATCTGAAGCTTTGTACATAGTCTCATATTTGCAGTTTGACTGTGGATGCACAGTGTCAACACATTGTCAGACTAAAGTTTATATCTAGATGAAGTATTTTGTTGGTGCACATAAATTTCACGTAACGTGCATAATAAACAGAATGTTGTGCTGTGAGTTAGATTATGCATATATCCATCTTACGAGTCCAAGAACACTGTCCAAATAAAATATCGTTTTTTTTTTTTGCACATGTTAGAACTTAAAGTGGAAACATAAACACATATACAGTTTAATGTGATCCTTTATTGACAACGTTTCGCCCATACAGTGGGCTTTTTCAAGTCACAAACAGATCTACCTGGGGTGGAAGGTACGGGAGTATTTATAGTCAGGTTCAGAATGTTGAGGTCAGGTGGAGAATGCTGCATCTGATGATCTACCGGGTGGGGTTATAGAGTCTTGGGTAGCTTGGCAGGGGTATTGGACAAGTTGTGAGTAGACCTTCTGCAGTGTTCTATGTTCTTATGTGGGATAGCGATGAAGAAGCCCACTATGTGGGCGAAACGTTGTCAATAAAGGATCACATTAAACTGCATATGTGTTTATGTTTCCATTGTGTTGGTATTTTATACCATTTATATTCAGAACTTAAAATTTTATAAGGATTTTATCTGTTTCAAGATCTGAACTAAAAAAATATTTTGGATGTTTTACTGTAATAGTGTCATTATTATTGTCTCTACCGTTACTACCTCTACTACCACACTACTACTACACTATTACCACTACTACTATCACAACTACTACTACTACTACTACTATTACCACTACTACTAATACACTACTACTACTACTACTACCACACCGCTACTACACTACTACTACTATCACAACTACTACTACTACCACTACTACTGCTACTACTACCACACCACTACTACTATCACAACTACTACTACCACACTACTACTACAAGTACACTACTACTACACTACCACTACTACTACACTACCACACTACTACTACACTACTACCACTACTACTATCACAACTACTAATACTACTACTACTATTACCACTACTACTAATACACTACTACTACTACTACTACTACTACTACTACCACCACCACCTGCTACACATCTCACTCTCACAACTACCACTACACCACCACTACTGCTGCTGCTACCCGCACTGCTGCTATCACAGCTGCACTGCTACTACTGCATACCACTGCTGCACTGCCACTACTACATGCCACGCACTGCTACTGCACTACTGCTACTACTACCACAGCTGGTACTGCTATTACCACCACCACTGCTGCAGCTACACTGCTGCACTACCACTGCTACTGCACTGCTGCTACCACTGCTGCTGCCACACCGCTGCACACACACCACTGCTGCTGCACAACCACTGCTGCTGCTACTACCTACCTCCACCTGCTGCCACACTACTACTGCTGCTGCTGCACTGCTGCACTGCTGCAACCACCTGCTGCCACACACTACTGCTACTGCCACCGCCACTGCTAGCTGCTACTACTGCACTGCTGCTCCACTGCCTACTGCCCTGCTGCTACCTACTGCCACACCGCTGCTACTATCATCCACTACTACTCACTACTACCTGCACTACCACTGCCACCTACCTACTACTACTGCTACTGCTCTGCCACTGCCACTGCACCTACTGCCACTCCACTACTACCTGCACTGCTGCTACTGCACTGCCACCACTAACATACTACTGCAATGCTGCTACACTGCTACTGCCACGCCACCTGCCACCACTACTACTACTACTACTAATACTACTATTGCACTACCACCACCACTACTACTACCTCTCTTCTATTACTACCACACTACCAATACTACTACTACTACTACTATTACTACTACTACTACAACTACTACTACTACTACCACGCTACCACCACCACTACTACTACTACCACACTACCATCGCTACTACTATTACTACCACCACTACTACTACTACTACTTCCACACTACCACTACTACTACTACTACCACACTATTACTATAATAATAATAATAATAATAATAATAATAATAATAATAATAATAATAATAATAATAATAATAATAATATCTTTATTTACTACAAGTACATGTACAAGGTATTCAGTCCTAACTGACAACAATGACATACTACTATATAGAAAGCCTCTTGTTATGCAGAGCATTTCGGGCAAATTGGGTCAGTTTTGTCCCAGGATGCGACCCACACCAGTCGATTAACAATCAGGTACCCATTTTACTGATGGAGGAACATAGACAACCTGTGTAAGGAAACATGCCCAATGTTTTCTCCCTCGCCAAGAATCGAACCCGGACATCGCTGTGTGAAGCGAGAGCTTTTGCCACTAGGCCACGGGCCACTACTACTACTACACTACCACCACTACTACTACTACTGCACTACCAATCTTACTACTACATTACCACCACTACTACTACTACTACCACACCACCACCACCACTACTACTACTACTACCACACTACTACTACCACCACCACACTACCACCACCACACTACCACCACCACTACTACTATTACCACACTACTACTACCACCACACTACCATCACCACCCTACTACTACTAATACTGCTACTACTACTACTACTACTACTACTACTACTACTACCACACTACCACTACTACCATACTACTACTACTATGGAAATAAATGGTATAAAATACCGAAACAATTGAAATATAAACACATATGCAGTATAATGTGATCCTTTATTGACAACGTTTCGCCCACACAGTGGGCTTTTTCAAGTCACAAACAGATCTGATTGTGACTTGAAAGCCCACTGTGTGGCAGACAGTGTCAATAAGATCATATACTGCATATGACCCATATTACTACTGCCATATTACCACTACTGCCGCACTACTACTACTGCCACCACTACTACTGCCACTGCCACTGCCACTGCCACTGCTAACATACACCACTATTGCATAATGCCACTGCTGCACTGCCTCTACTCTACTACCCACACTACTACTACTACTACCACCACACTAATACTACTACCACACTATACTACTACCACACTACCACATTGCTACTACTACTACTACCACCACACTAATACTGCCACATATACTGCACTACCACTTACATTGCTACTACTACTACCACCACACTAATACTACTACCACACTATACTACTACCACACTACCACATTGCTACTACTACTACTACCACCACACTAATACTACTACCACACTATACTACTACCACACTACCACATTGCTACTACTACTACCACCACCACACTAATACTACTACCACACTATACTACTACCACACCACCACATTGCTACTACTACTACTGCCACTCTACTACTACCAGTCCACTATCTCAACATTAAACAAGTTACAACATACTCTCCCAGTCTACCAACTCGAAAAGTTTGTGTATTCCATTTTTCCAGTTTGGGCGGCAGAGGGTGACAGGTCCCCAACAGCGGGTCTGGCTAGACGCCAGACCCGCTGACCGCCCCCCTGGCGCCTAGCCAGACCCCACTGACCGCCCCCCTGGCGCCACGGGGGATCATCGTGCGCCCGCCACCCACCTTGGCGCCAGAAGCAGCGCCTTCCAGAGGGAAAGCTTATCGCTTCCATCAACACAAATTGTGTGGCAATTGGAAATTAGGAATGCCGAAAGTCTTTGGGGCAATCTGGATGAGTATAACGTAGCGAGTATCAAGAATGGACGACCAGGCATGAGCGAGGGACGATGTGGTAGGCTATGGAAACTGCCTGGCATCGCAGGCACAGACATACATCTGGAGCCAACCAAAACAAATCCTTTTTGAGAGTGAGAGAGTGAGAGAGAGAGAGAGAGAGAGAGAGAGAGAGAGAGAGAGAGAGAGAGAGAGAGAGAGAGAGAGAGAGAGAGAGAGAGAGAGAGAGAGAGAGAGAGAGAGAGAGAGAGAGTACGTCTAGAGTTGTACTCATCAAAGCAGCCAGCATTTACTGGTTCCTGGCCTCCAGGGATCCTGACATACCAGTCCTTCAAAATGCGTATGAAGGATTCTCTCCACCTCCTCCTCCTTATATACCTCGTCCTATTTGTTTACCAACCTAAAACTGAAAACGCTTTCTTAACAAACAGATGAGCCCCTAACAGGGGTTCATCTGTTTTTTCAGCATCTAACTATATCTTCTCTCTCGTGTGCCTCTCATTACCGTCTACATGTCCGTATCATCTTACTTTTTGGGAATCCTGTGCATCATCATTGTGTCTCTTCTGGCCCTTCTCTCTTCTGTGTTATTTGGTTTTCATAACTTACAAAATCATAATAACACGATTGCAAACAAACCACGGAACGAGTGGGGTTAGAACCCATGGCGAGTTAGTCCTGGAGTTTTAGGACTCACTCGCCATGGGTTCATACCCCACCCGTTCCGTGGTTCCCTCCCCTCATAGCTCGACCCTCTCAGTTCTGTGATGACTCCGTTTTGCACACCTAAAATTCCTTAAGTTCTGAAGACGAATTCCTCTGCTATGGACTGCATGATGGTGTTGCGAACATTACACACGACAGACATGACTTAAGTGACATGCAATGCTTAAATAGGTTTCTTGACTGATGTTACTCAAGATGACCCAGACTCCAGTATGCTGCTCTCATGTGGTATGTTTGTACTTCTGGTGATAATATGTGTGATACTCCCACGTGTGGTGTATGCCGAGTATGTTACAATTTATTGGGCCATCATCACATACCCACTTCTTTTCAATCTTTCTGTGCCAGACAAATTGACAGTTGGTGGTGCGGGTGTTAGGATCCCCAGCCGTGCTAACTGGCTGCCAGTATTATACGTCAATCAGTTGGGTGAGAAGTTGACTCCAGCCAAATTGATGTCATACTTACACCCCTGGTTAGTCATTCTCTCACTAGCTTGAGTTATAAGCCAGTGACAATGAGTAAACCTGCTTTGCTCATTGACTCATTACTGTTCTGATTTCTGTATCTGCCAACATTGCTGCTCTACTGCATTTTGTACATACTGTAAACACTGATGGATGGAATATACAGGTACTCAAAGCCGATGTTTGCCTTTGCATTTATTCTCGTGATTTCTTCCTTGCCAGGTACTACAAACCTTTAATTTGTGCCTATGTTTGTAGTACCACGTCCGTCTCATTACTTGTCTTTCAAAATGGCTTTCCTTCAGGTTCTCACTAGTTCCACGTCATTAGCAAACAGCGATACATAAAATCTAGTAGTTTCTGGCAGATGTTTTATGCATAGTAAGAAAAGTAGGAAGGTAGTACAATTGCTTGAGGGTACCCACTTGTAATTCTTCACCATCTTGATGTTCTCTTTTAATTAGGTTGTCTTTAAAGCAGTCGAACAGTTTTCCTTGCACTTTTGCCTGGTTTTGTCTCTCAACACTCCATGAAAAGAGAATCAACTTCCCTTTGTCTCTTTCGCTCGAATATCGTTATTTTCTCTGAATTTCGGCAGGTTCATTAAGCAGGACCATACTAGATCAAGCTGATTCATCCCACCCCCCACATTCTCTCTCTCTCTCTCTCTCTCTCTCTCTCTCTCTCTCTCTCTCTCTCTCTCTCTCTCTCTCTCTCTCTCTCTCTCTCTCTCTCTCTCTCTCTCTCTCTCTCTATCTGTCTGTCTGTCTGTCTGTCTGTCTGTCTGTCTGTCTGTCTGTCTCTCTCTCTCTCTCTCTCTCTCTCTCTCTCTCTCTCTCTCTCTCTCTCTCTCTCTCTCTCTCTCTCTCTCTCTCTCTCTCTCTCTCTCTCTCTCTCTCTCTCTCTCTCTCTCTCTCTGTCTGTCTGTCTGTCTGTCTGTCTGTCTGTCTGTCTGTCTGTCTGTCTGTCTGTCTCTCTCTCTCTCTCTCTCTCTCTCTCTCTATCTATCTATCTATCTATCTATCTATCTATCTATCTGTCTTGTGCCTCGGACATGCTGAGAGAAAGCTTTCCATCTCTACCACAATCACGTTGGGTTTCCACGTGTCAGGTCCCCCAGGAAGGTCCCAGTTCCTCCAGTCCGTTGTATTGTGGATGAAATTATTCATCATTAGTAACTTAACTGTAGTCGTGTGGGCGCTGTCTGTTACTTCTCCTATGATATTAATCACTGTCTTGTTCGTACTTCTATTTTACTACTTGGTGTTGGGATGTAAGTCACTACTACTACTACTTCTACTACTTGGTGGTGTGATGTAAGTCACTATTACTACTACTACTACTTGGTGGTGTGATGTAAGTCACTATTACTACTACTACTACTTGGTGGTGTGATGTAAGTCACTATTACTAATACTACTTGGTGGTGTGATGTAAGTCACTATTACTAATACTACTTGGTGGTGTGATGTAAGTCACTATTACTAATACTACTTGGTGGTGTGATGTAAGTCACTGCTACTGTTTAGTGGTGGGTTATAAATCACCGCTACTACTTTGTGATTGGTTATTAGTCATTACTACTACTGCTACTACTACTACCTGGTGTTGCGTAGATAAATCACTGGTACTACTTTGTGGTGGGTTGCAACTACTATTTTGGTTCGCCATTTATGACTGCTCCTGCTATTTATTGATTTGATTATTTTTATGTTTGATGCCTCTTGTGTTGTCAAAACCCCACTGATATTTTAGTTAGCAGTGCCACACCTTTTCCCTCCCATGGTTCCACTTTCTCATCTCCTCATTGATTTCCTCTTGGAAATATTGCATCTCACGCCTCGCCTGATGAGGCTCCCCTTAGCCCTCACCTGGAGTCGTTGGGGCGTCGTCTGCGTCCCGGGTGTCGTGGCTCGATCTCTGGGGATGGTCGTCGTCGAGGTTCTCTTGATGCTGGTCCCTGCCGCCTCGCCCTCCGCGCCAGCAGCTTCCCTCTCCTCCCCGCTACCTCCTCCGCCGCCGCCGTCGCCACCGAGTGGCTCCCTCTTCCCGGAGCCTCTGGTTCTCCCAGTCGTCTTCTTATCTGTCGTCGGCGGGGGCCACCCACGGGGCGACCCACGACCCACGGGGAACTCCTGGAGACGGCGCTGCTGTTCCTTCTCCTCCTCAGAGTACTGCTTCGTGGTCGCTTCACTCTGGGGGATTATTATTATTATTATTATTATTATTATTATTATTATTATTATTATTATTATTATTATTATTATTATTATTATTATTCTTTGTTGTAGTAATAATAGTAATTCTTACTGTTAACTTTTATAGGGGAATATGCCTGTTAAATATACTGGGTAAAGCGTATTATAGAAAGAGCAGTGGATGTGCAGACCGTTTACAGGGAGGTTCCTTGATGCTGGTGAGGGCTCTTGATCTAAGGAATTGTATCCGTGTTAGAATTTCCTGAACTGAGCCTGAATGCCTTTCTTTCCCCACCCCCCGACAGACGCTGTATAATCCCTATGGGTTTAGCGCTCCCCCATGATAATAATAATAATAATTAGATACAGGAAAGGAACTTTTTTTGTTGCATTTATGAATTGAGAAAAGATACCGAGTGCAATGTGACAGACGTTGCAAAGATATGGAATGAGCAACAGGTTACTAAAAGTAATAAATAATTTTTAAGGGCATATTGTTGAAGCACTCAGCTGCTTCCGGGTCTCCTGACTGAGTGAATTGGCTATGCTGGTTAATGGTGGCGACCTGTAGACACCTGTTATTGTGATCGGAGTTTTTATGACTTAGCAAATTGTGAAAATATGTATCCCCCAAGTTAGTCTCTGGTATAGGTCGAGTTATTAGCGTAGCAACTGGTAGATCCAACTTCTCTTTTGCTCAAGTCTGCGTCCAGTCTCAACATCTTCTGCAGACTCACTTGTGAATCTCTCGAAACCATCACGTTATTCTCTAATAACAAGTGTAGTAACACACATTTATCTCAGATTCGTCACTCTATTTAAGTCAGATTCGTTAATCTGATTTGTCACATTCTTTATGTCAGATTTGTCACCCTCTTTAATTCGGATTCGTCACCTTTATATTAGTTTCGTCACCCTTTTTATATCAGATTCATCACCTTTATATAAGATTCGTTATCTCTAAATATCATAACTGCTCTTGTCCTCCACATTAATCATCCATAAAGACGTCACACATCCCTGTCTAAGATGCGGAAGAAAAACTAATTACCATTGTACATCCCGAGCCTCATTCTTCTCATAAAAAGAAAAACTCTTACAGCTTTCGAAAGCTAATTACCACTGCTACATTTTTGTTTTAGCGAAACCTTTCTAATCGCTTCCAGATCCACACTGCAATATTCTTTTTCCAAATCCACTAATGCGTTAAACAGCTCTTTTTCCTCAAGTAATTTTGTGCTTCACAGTAAACACTTGATCTACTGATAACCTTTTTTTTTTAATGTACTTTTTGACGTTAGTAATCATTGAATAACAT
The DNA here is from genome assembly GCF_038502225.1 of Cherax quadricarinatus. Taxonomy (NCBI): domain Eukaryota; kingdom Metazoa; phylum Arthropoda; class Malacostraca; order Decapoda; family Parastacidae; genus Cherax; species Cherax quadricarinatus. The sequence continues at coordinate 18,804,132 of NC_091308.1, forward strand.
GCGTGTGGTAAACACACGCATGTTATTCAGTGGAGATAAGAATGTAGGCCTTGGGAGGTCACGTCCCTCTCAAATCCAGCCATTCTCACTAGTAGAAGTTGTCCGAGTTGTTTTCTGTTCTGTACCAAGATACCATTGTGTTGCAGTGTCTGACAGAGTGAACATTAAAATGGTATAAAATACCGACAGGTTGTTAGGTAAGACACATATGCAACATTTAAGTATCTTTATTTCGAAACGTTTCGCCTACAGAGTAGGCTTCTTCAGTCGAGTACAGAAAAGTTGATAGAAGCAGAAGAAACGTGAAGATGATGTAATCATTTCATCACCCTTAAAGTTTTGAGGTGGTCAGTCCCTCAGTCTGGAGAAGAGTACTGTTCCTTAGTCTGAAAGATACCTAACTGTTGCATATGTGTCTTACCTAACAACCTGTCGGTATTTTATACCATTTTAATAAGCGAAGGTGAAAGTCGACAGGTTGCAGAGCGAACATTTAGCTCCGTTTAGAGGTAAACAGAGAGAAACGTTGTCACAGTTAAAGCCTTGTCTGCAACATGTCTTTTCTTCACGATCCCACTGCGTCGCCTCTAACAACTTCTTACATGAGTGTCGATGCTACTCCCGGATGCTAGGTAACACTTGTTTACATGATCCAACAATTCTGTCAGTACAAATAATACGACACTTAAGTGTTAATTTCAACTTGGTATCGACAGTAGTGTAGAATCATACGAATAAATGTTGCTTTACAAATAAAATGGCATTGACAGTTTTTGTGAAGTTGATATTTGGTGAAACCGGGTGATCTAATAGGCTCGTAGAGCTCAGTTCCAGTTCTCGTCAGGCTTGTCACCAGAAGAATAACCTGCCATCTTCTGACCACTCAGCTTTAAATTTAATTAAAAAAAAGAAGATGTTAATCGATTCGAGTTCTCCAGCAAGACAGGGTATGACCTTGTCCACATATCTCTGCTATGTTGATCTTCGAAGGCTTGATTATTGGGAATATTTTGCGTTCAAATTAGCTCTATGACTTGCGAATTTCTTAATATAATGATATGATGACGATGATGATGATGATGATGATGATGATAATAATAATAATAATAATAATAATAATAATAATAATAATAATAATAATAATAATAATAATAATAATAATAATAATAATAATAATAATAAGCATATTAACAATAATACTTTCAAAGTATTCTATAGTAAGGATGAAGATTGATCTAAGATGGTCTATCTATACTATATTTTTTTTTTGTCTGGAAAAATAATTTATCACTGAAAGAAATCACACTGGTAGCAAAAAATATTTCGGTGAGAAAATTGAATATCGGCACAGGAAGTGGTAGGTCATTTTGTACTGCAAGAGTTTCTTTTCTCAGTAATGATACAATGCCATTAACTAGGATATCTGCTTCAGACTGAGAATTCCCTGTCTACCAGTGTGAAGGTGTGTGTTCCTGCCTCATCACCCTCAACAACACTGTGTGTGTTCCTGCCTCATCACCCTCAACAACACTGTGTGTGTTCCTGCCTCATCACCCTCAACAACACTGTGTGTGTTCCTGCCTCATCACCCTCAACAACACTGTGTGTGTTCCTGCCTCATCACCCTCAACAACACTGTGTGTGTTCCTGCCTCATCACCCTCAACAACACTGTGTGTGTTCCTGCCTCATCACCCTCAACAACACTGTGTGTGTTCCTGCCTCATCACCCTCAACAACACTGTGTGTGTTCCTGCCTCATCACCCTCAACAACACTGTGTGTGTTCCTGCCTCATCACCCTCAACAACACTGTGTGTGTTCCTGCCTCATCACCCTCAACAACACTGTGTGTGTTCCTGCCTCATCACCCTCAACAACACTGTGTGTGTTCCTGCCTCATCACCCTCAACAACACTGTGTGTGTTCCTGCCTCATCACCCTCAACAACACTGTGTGTGTTCCTGCCTCATCACCCTCAACAACACTGTGTGTGTTCCTGCCTCATCACCCTCAACAACACTGTGTGTGTTCCTGCCTCATCACCCTCAACAACACTGTGTGTGTTCCTGCCTCATCACCCTCAACAACACTGTGTGTGTTCCTGCCTCATCACCCTCAACAACACTGTGTGTGTTCCTGCCTCAACATCCACAACAACACGGTGTGTGTTCCTGCCTCAACATCCACAACAACACGGTGTGTGTTCCTGCCTCAACATCCACAACAACACGGTGTGTGTTCCTGCCTCAACATCCACAACAACACGGTGTGTGTTCCTGCCTCAACATCCACAACAACACGGTGTGTGTTCCTGCCTCAACATCCACAACAACACGGTGTGTGTTCCTGCCTCAACATCCACAACAACACGGTGTGTGTTCCTGTGCTAACATCCACAACAACACGGTGTGTGTTCCTGCCTCAACACCAACAACAACACAATGTGTGTTCCTTCCTTAACACCCATAACAACACGATGTGTATTGACTCAAGAAATCGTAATGACACGATTGCAAATAAACCATACCCCCGGCCGGGATTGAACCCGCGGTCATAGTCTCAAAACTCCAGCCCGCGACGGGCTGGAGTTTTGAGACTCTATGACCGCGGGTTCAAACCCGGCCGGGGGTATGGTTTACGATGTGTATTCCTATGTTAATACCCACAACAACACAATGTATGTTCCTGTCTCAACACCCACAACAACACGGTGTGTGTTCCTGCATCACCACCCACAGCAACACGGTGTGTGTTCCTGTGTCAACACCCACAACATCACTGATGACAACCTACTTGCGTCTGCGTAGATTTCTTGGTCTAGTCCTGACTCTGATATTCCTGGAGGAGGAGGTGATCAGGGTGTCGTTCTTGTACCAGAGCACCTGTGGGAGAGGGGTGCCCTGGACGCTGCACTCCAGCGTCAGGTTGTAGTTCTCCACCACTGAGTCGTCTTGTAGTCTGCTTACACTAGGCGCTGCACCTGCAAAACAACACTCTTTAGTTTTTCTGTACAAAATCACACCCCTCAGGGAAGGTTCCTTGATGTTGGTGAGGGGCTCTTGATTTAGGGAATTGGATCTGTGCTCCAGTTCCCCGAATTAAGCCTGAATGCCTTCCACATTCTCCTCCAGGCGCTGTATAATCCTACGGGTTTAGCGCTTCCCCTTGATTATAATAATAATGTACTAAATCACACTTAGATTTAACGCTTTATATCAAATTAATAATGATAACAGTAATAATAATAATAATAAAAGAGAGTAACGGGCAGAAACGTGTTAACAAATACTTATAATTCTGAGTTTAACATGGGCCACGCAGGTAGACGGAGACTTCATGGACCATATCAAAGCTATCTGCTGAGAAAGACTGGCTACGTATGTATACCTCCAACTCTGTCTAGAGGTTTGAGATTAGGTTAGTACCTGCCTGTCGTTTATACTTAGTCCATATAGTATAGGGGTAGATTAGAATGATCACATAAATAGCCATAATACTAAGTGTAGTAATAGGCAAATAATGATCATATGTATATTTTATGCAAAAATAAGCAGATAAAGTGATAATGATAACACGAGCCAACGTTTAAGGGACAATTACCAGAGGAAAATATTTTTATAACGTAAGTTTTTATAACTACTGCAAAGCGTTAATACATTTATTAGAAATCTAATGTAATCTGAATGTCATTAAGAAAAAATAAAAACCAAGCCAGAGTTTCCATATCATTAATTTCTAAGAAAGAGGTTAACAAACTGTTACTTATTATTTGATCGTTACACTAGTAACTAGTTACAAGGGGCTTGAGATCAGTTTGCTAGATCCAGTGGAAGAAAATACGAAGACTGGCAAAAAACAATCTGAGATGCTGCACTAATTCATTAAAATATTTTAAAATAATTTTTACGTGCTTTCATAGGATAGACATGAACTCGGAAGAGAGTACGGTGAGCGAGACTCAACAGTACCAGTCTCTCCACTCCCAGTATCTTCACACCGTCGGCGACTACTTCCTCCGTCAACTGGAAGAAGCCTCCGAGCCAAGGTAGCAAGTTAGGATGCTGCAAGCATTTCTCTAGGCTGTGTACGCTCACGAGACTAAAATAAAGTCAATGCAAGAGTCCGGGTTGCTACAAGGACATCTCCTGATCATGACTTCTCTGGTACCTGTCAAAAAATTCATGGACGAATACCAGAGACGCGTTGAGCGCTCAACCATGGTCCTCAGCTGCATGGCCTTACAGCTCTTCGCGGCCAAGGCCAACAACTGCTGCGTCTTCATTTACGTTACAGAGAGGATTCTTGACACGTTGGACGTGGACACGGATAATCCCCGGGTGCGCCTGTCCATCAGGATGAAGAATATTCAGAAGGTGTTCGGTGGCCCTCCTCCTGCTGATGGAGGCCCAGTTGGTAAACAATATGTAGAAATGGTTGATCAGTATATCGCGTTATTGACTACTAGGCGCTACCTCATCAACCTGCAGGAATGCACCCATGTAGACCTCCCGGTGAAAATAGTTGAATGGCTGAGGGACATCTTCATCATTGTGAAAGAAGACATTGGAGACCAGGATACCTGTTTTTACATTCTAGAAGGGTGTGCCAAGATCCTCCTGGACAACAGCTGTGATGCTCAAGCGCACGCCAAGGTTGTGGTGAAGCGGGCCGTAGAGTTCTACATCAACAGCGTCAGGTAGGTCCCAACTAGTTCGCAACATCCTCTGATCTTCTCACACTATCTTCAGGAACATTTGGATTCATTTTTCCCTCAGGAAATTATTGCAATTTACTGTAAAAATCTAGCTAAGAACATGAGATTCCCGGAGGAACTTCCATACCTATTTAAAAAATACTTAAAAGCGGAAGTAACTTTTCTGGATGTACATAACGACCTTTTCGAAGAGAGGAACATTCCGTCATCCCATATGCAACCTTTGTTGGCCAAGATGCACACCGTTGGTGATTGCATCGCTCTGAGTTGTCTACAAACTGTTTTCACCATCCTCTGTGAGGAGGAGGACTTGGAGAATTCGGTGAAGGAGCACTGCGCCACAGTCGCGCATTACGCCATCACCCGCCTGCAGGAGGTGTGGCAAGCTGACTCTATCAGCTATACCATACTGGACGAAAAAGACCATATTCTCCTCTAAACTTACTACTTTCAGACGATTGTGATTCTATATCACAAGAGCCATTACTGTTCTGTCGATGATGAAACATTTCTCCTCTCCTCCATACTGAAGAGTAAAGACGTCCTCTCCTTGGAGGATGAGCGAGATTCCCTTTCCACCACCGGGAAGGACAAGGACCTTCTGTCCTCTGAGGATAAGGAACGGTACCCCTCCGTTAGGAAAGACAAGGACGGCTTTTCCTTCTCTGAGGACGACAACCAACTGACCGTCGCGGAAATCTCGCCTCAGGAGAGTACCCGACCAAAGAAAAATATCCTAGAGGATATTTATGAGCAGGTTTTCAGTGCGTTCAGAAAATATCTGAAGCGGGTGGCGGCTCTGCAGGAGAACCAGGACATGGGCAGGTTCATTGTTCTGAAGAACCTTCTCGTGATTAACAAAGCCTTTGCCCACGATGACCCAGACTGGTTTAACACTTCATGAAACAATCCTACACGTATAAAAAAAACGGGTTACACAAACTCGGTAACTCGTCATACTTTTATTTTAATCATGGGAATGCAATGAACCCGTAAGGGTCATATGCTGCTTGGGGATGGAAAGCATTCAAGTTCGATCCAAGGAAGTGGAGGATAAGTTCAGTTCCTTGGATCAAGAGCCCTCACCTGCATCATACTGAGGGGCTGATCACCCCACTTTCTTCTGTCTCCGGTGTTATATTTGTTGGGTAAATGAACACAAGTGCAACTAATATGACATTTTATTGTCAAGCTTTACAAAGCTCCTGGAGAACGAAACGTTGCCCCAGTAAAATATCACATTAGTTGTGCTTGTGTACTGTTACCTAACAGACTGTCGACAATTCTGCCAACATTAATACAGTGTTATATTTGCCTGTATTCGACTGAAGACGCCTGCTACGTAGATAACGTTTCGACAATAAAAATACCTAACCCCTCAAGGGAGGTTCCTTGACGTTGGTGAGGGGCTCTTGATCTAGGGAATTGGATCTGTGCTCCGGTTCCCTGAATTGAACCTGAATACCTTCCATCCCCCCACATGCGCTGTATAATCCTACGGGTTTAGCGCTCCCCATTATTATAATTATAATTAATTATAAAAATACCTAAGTCCTAAGGTATTGTATGCCATCAGTAATACTGTGCATCAGAGTCAGTGTTGTCTGCTCGCACACCTTCAACTTCACGTTTCTTCTTTTCTTTTGCTCGATGTGCCAGTGTAATAATCTTACACTGGCACATCGAGCAAAAGAACATCCATAATTTATCAGTCTCTGACCAGCATGATTCCAGTCACAAGACCCAGAATGCGTGAAGTGCGTGTTGTATTCACAGGTTTGCATGCATAGTTGCATAGCTTTCCTGTCGCAAGCAAAAAGCGCAACCAGGAGAGCTGCAGAACGTCTCCATTTCGATTGTGTCTCTCATAGCGATTGTGCATCTGCGAGCATATCTGCAAATTTCTGTGCTAAAGATTTTGTTTCAGATAACTGTCACCAACAAAAATCCCAGACCATAAACTGATAATGTTATCTCGCATCTGTTGTATATGTTAGTGACTTCTCAACGAGTGACTGCTGAATTTCACTCGAGTTGCCAATAATATCAATCACAACCAAAGTTTGCCGTTGGTGAGGCTGAACTAGACTCGACTGCATTAGTTTCAACTTCAGAATCAGAACTGGCAGTCTCACGAATAAACAAAAAGATGGACGAGAAGATAGAACTGTGGTCCTGGTTGAGTTCATGACAGTCTCAAACTGAGTTATTAAACATTGAGGTGAATGAGGTTCAAGAGTAAAACTAACAAATTTAGTAATACGCCGTGTCTACCACTCGCATTTCCCCCAGGCATAACATGACCCCTGTGGGTCCAGCACCTCCCAGTCACTCACCAGCACTTTTCACGTGACTGGAAGTTTTGTAAACTGTGACTAGGTTGGAAAAATATATCGGGATCACTGATCTAAGTATTATTATTATTGAAGATACTTCGGGTGTGGGGGGGGGGGCGTGAGGCATTACGTAGATAGAGTGAAACGGGGTAAAGCAGCTGGAACTGACCGGATCATGACAGAAATGTTAAAAGCAGTGGGGGGGGGGGGGAGATACAGTGTTTGGGTGGTTGGTATTTTTGTTTAATAAATATATGAAAGAGGGACTGGCAGAGTGTATAATTCCTTTATGTAAAGAGAAGGGGACAATAGAAATTGTAAAAATTATAGGGAATAAGTTTAAGGAGTATACCCGGTAAAGTGTAAGTAGGGTTGTTATTGAAAGAATTAGAGGTAAGACAGAGAGAAGGATTGCAGATGAACAAGAAGGCTGTAGAATGGGTAGGGGATGTGTAGATTAGGTGTTTATAATGAAGCATATATGTGAACAGTAAAGGTAGGCAATTTTTATTGCATTTATGGATTTAGAAAAGGCATAGGACGGAGTGGTCTTGGGCGTTTAGGTGTGGGACCGGAGTCTGTCCGACGTGGGACGGGCGGGCGATCCGAAAATCGCCGCACCTTAGAGGGAGAAGCCGGGAAGCATGGTCAAAGAATTGCAGAGGTCAGATAGGTAGTAAGTTACTAAATGCTGTAAAGAATTTTTATGAGGATAGTGAAGCTCAGGTTAGGGTGTGTAGGAGAGAGAGAGACTACTTCCCAGTAAAAGCAGGTCTTAGACAGGGATGTGTAATGCCACCATGGTTGTTTAACATATTTATAGATGGGGTTGTGGAGAGAGGTGGGATTAAATTATTGTTAGGAAGAGGGGTCGGATTAAATTATGGGGAATCAAACACAGTTACTTTTTGCTGATGATACTGGGCTTTTGGGGGATTCTGAAGAAAAGTTGCAAAAGTTAGTGGACGAGTTTGGGAGGGTGTATAAAGGTAGAAAGTTAAAAGTAAACATATCTAAGAGCAAGATGATGAGGATATCAAACGATTTAAATAAAGAAAAATTGGATATCACATTGGAGGGAGGGAGCATGGAAGAAGTGAATGTTTTCAGATATTTGGGAGATGACTTGCCAGCGGATGGGTTTATGAAGGATGAGGTTAATCATAGAATTGATGAAGGAAGAAAGATGAGTGGTGCAATGAGGTATCTGTGGAGAAAAAAAAACGTTATCCATGGAGGCCAAGAAGAGAATGTACGAGAGTATAGTGGTACCAACACTATTATTTTGGTGTGAAGCATGGGTTGTAAATGCTGCATTGTGGAGGCGGCCGGAGGCAGGGGTGATGACGTGTCTAAGGGCATTGTGTGGTGTAAATGTTAAGCAGAGAATTCGGAGTGTGGAAATTAGGAGGTGTGGAGGGCTGAAGAGGGGTTGTTAAGGTGGTTTGGTCATTTAGAGAAAATGGAAGAAAGTAGAATGACTTGGAGAGCGTATAAATCTGTAGGGGAAGAAAGGTGGGGTAGGGGTCGGCCTTGGAAAGGTTGAAGGGAGGAGGTAAAGGAGATTTTGTGGGCGAGGGGCTTGGACTTCCAGCAAGCGTGTGAGAGCGTGTTGAATGGAGACGAATTGTTTCTGGGACCTGACGAGCTGTTGGAGTGTGAGCAGGGTAATATTTAGTGAAGGGATTCAGGAAAACTGGTTAACCGGACTTTAGTCCTGGAAATGGAAAGTACAATGCCTGCACTTTAAAGGAGGGGTTTGGGATAGTGCCAGTTTGGAGGGATATCTAAACTATCGTATCTGAGCGCCTCTGCAAAGACAGTGATTATGTATGAGTGATGGTGAAAGTGTTGAGCGATGGTGAAAGTTCTATCTTTGTTTTTGGAATTTTCTTTATTTTTGGGTCTCATTGCCTCGGTGGGAAATGGCCGACGTGTTAAAAAAAATTGTAAGTGTACATTTTGGCAACACTACACGCAAATTTTATCATTTTTAGTAACTGTTAACGTTAGTGGCAGCGGTGCCAGTTTAGCGGAGGTTAAACTGGCGCCCCTAACCTAAATACGGCTCTGCTTACCCTTTAATACGACCAATCACTGCTGTTCCAATACACAAGACTAATAATTAATAATTAATAATAATAATAATAATAATAATAATAATAATAATAATAATAATAATAATAATAATAATTAATACTACAGAGGGAAGCATCATTGACAATGACTGAGACAGTGAATACAGTGCCGACGTGAAAGAATAATAATCTTGGTGTTATTGGCAGCCATTAATAATAATCACGATATGAATAAAAATAAAAGTCCAGATAATAATAATAATAACACTGAATGACGATAAAGAAACAGAAACAAGAGCAAAAATTATAACAAAACAGATAACTGATACAAGTTAAGATTAAGTGTAGAAACATTATGACGCAAGCTGTTCACACATTATTATTATTATTATTATTATTATTATTATTATTATTATTATTATTATTATTATTATTATTATTATTATTATACTATGAAGGAAGCGACATATCCATAAAGGTTATAAGGACCTGAAGAATGGGAGGTAATCATGTTTGATCCGAGGAAAGGAAGGTAAGCTCCAGTTCCCCGGATCAAGAGTCTTTCATTAGCATCAGTGCGCCGGTCTTGAAGAGGACTCAGACTGGAGGCTGCAGGACATCACACCGGCAGCCATACTACACACCAGGTGACCTTCCACGCAGTAATTACACACCAGGTGACCTTCCACGCAGTAATTACACACCAGGTGACCTTCCACGCAGTAATTACACAACAGGTGACCTCCTACACAGCAGTTACACAACAGGTGACCTCCCTACACAGTAATTACATACTCTTTACTGAACTAGCCACCACCGCCACTCCTCACTACAGAGTCGCATCCCATCACTGACATATGTGTCATTTCTGCATCAGAATGGTCCCAGTTGTTAGTAAATCATTCTGCCATTTACTAACAATGAACAAAAGTTGCTTTGAGCACCACTGACAATCCCTCTTCACAGCAAAAGACTGTGTGAAATGTATCTCTCCTTCCATGGTAGTTATATCTATCGCTGTCCTATATCTGATATGAAGGTCATTTCTTCTCTGTTTTGACACATCTTTTCCCTCAGTACTGAGACAGATAATGAATAAATCATTCCCATTACCAATCATAATGTTTAGTAACCTGCTAAGTATATCTTTCTTCCCAGTCCCAGGAATGCACTCCCTCTGCCTCCTCTTCTTATCCCTGTAGCGAAAAACTGGATGACTGGGCCACGTTCACGTGACAGACACAGCAGAAGGAATTAGTAGCATCAGAGGCTGATGCTTCTACCTTTTTCATCGTCAACAATAATTCTGTCGTGTCCAACAGTTTTCATTTCTTACTGCCGGTATCGTTGGTATCTTCTTGTTTCCTTGTCCGAGAAGTTGTATCTTCTTTCTAGCTTCCTCTAGCTCTGCCTTCATCTAAAGGTTCAGTTGTTCAAAGTTCATGAAAAACTTCCTTACCACTTCAGTAACATTCTAACATTAACACTGATAGGAGAGTTCAAGAATGTCTTCACAGGAATTATTGCATACGTAAATTTTCGTTTACCCTATTCGGCAAGAAGAGTGTGGCTATTTAAGCAAAAATAGCAAGTTTTCACACACACACACACACACACACACACACACACCCACACACACACACACACACACACACACACACACACACACACACACACACACACACACACACACACACACACGCACATACACACACACACACACACACACACCCACACCCACACACACACACACACACACACACACACACACACACACATATATATATATATATATATATATATATATATATATATATATATATATATATATATATATATATATATATATATATATATATATATATATATATATATATATATATATATATATATATATATATATATATATATATATATATATATATGTAGTGCCTAATATGTAAAACTGGTCAATTAGCAAGAACTCATTTAAAATTAAGTCCTTTCTAGAATTTTCTCTTATACGTTTAAAGATATATTTTTTTCATTAATGTTGATGTAAAAATTTATAATTTTGCACCAAAAGGAACTTAGAAAACTTACCTAACCTTATTCTAACAAGCGCAATTTATTTTAGCCTAACCCAACTAAATATATTTCAGATTTGTTTACAATAATTTAATACTAAACAAATACAGTGAAATATATTTTTTTCGTTAGGCTGAGAATGATTTTGGCGAAATTATTGGATACACAAATTTTCACTTGTCTTATATGGCAAGATAAACGTTGCTATTTAAGCCAAGATCGCAAGTTCTGCCTATTCGGCACGACATATATATATATATATATATATATATATATATATATATATATATATATATATATATATATATATATATATATATATATATATATATATATATATATATATATATATATATATAAATATACATATACACTCTTCTTAAATTACGAAGTACAAATGTTAAATTACAAAATACACTTGTTAAATTACGAAATATAGTTAAGTTGCGAAATATACTTGTTAAATTGCGAAATATAGTTGTTAATTGCAAAATATACTGGTCAAATCTAAAAAAATACTTGCACGAGTCAAAGGTTTAAAGTAACGCTTGTATGAACTGTTTACAGATTACTTGATCCCATCTCAGTAAATTACTTCGCATTGTGAGCCATTACTGGACATCAGTTGATAAATTTTGTAATTAACATGTCTACTTCATATTTGTTAAGTACACATTATAATTAGCACGCTTATTTTGTATTTAAACAATATAGTGTGCATTTAGAAAGTATATTCTACAGTTAGTATGTATTTTTTTTAGACTTAGCAAAATTATTTTGCAATTAAAAACTAAATTTCGTTATTTAACAAGAATATTTCGTAACTTAACTATATTTCGTAACTTAATATATATCGTAACTTAATTATATTTCGCAACTTAACTATATTTCGTAATTTAACAAGTGTATTTAGTAATTTAACAAGTATATTTCATAATTTAACAATTAAATTTCGTAATTTAACAAATATATTACGTAATTTAACAAGCATATTTCATAACTTAACAAGTATATTTCGTAACATAACAAGTATATTTCGTAATCACTAGGTACAATTTTCACAGTCATTGACCACCACTCAGTGGAGTGGACACTTCTTCAGTTCATAGCCCACAACATAATCTGGAAAACAAAACAAAATTCCACTTAAGAATTGTGAGGAATCGCGGACTCCTCCGGAGAGATTTGAAGGCGTGACAGTCAGGATTACTAGGGAGGATTTTTATGTACTCTTCAACCTGATTTATATCTGACGTAGCAGCTGCATCATCTTTTTGCAGGGAGGGTGTGTGTGAGTGTGTGTGTGTGTGTGTGTGTGTGTGTGTGTGTGTGTGTGTGTGTGTGTGTGTGTGTGTGTGTGTTAAAAGCGAGAGTGTTGGGGAGCAGGCACGGCCGGCCGGCACCTAGAACGTTGAACCTGTCTGATGAACGTACTGAAGATATGAGTACGCTTTCCTTGGAAGAACGTTTCATTCTAGAGAGCTTAACCTTTTATTAGAGCGAATCGCTGTCCCAGTAAAAGCTTGTAGCATTAAGCGTCTTTGTCTTCATGAGAGCTGAAGATGAAAAATAATATTGGTTATTAGGGGTTGAAGCCTATTGAGTACTCGTAACCTGCGCACCACAAATCAAGTTTTCTGTAATTCCTAAAATTCGGATTATAGTAATCCCTCAGTGTGTATATATACATTGACACATGCACCACAAGATGTATATGTCATATCCACTAAAATACGTAATGGGTAGCGCGCAGGTTTGAACTCTACTGGCAAATGAGGCGTAGTGCAATAAAGTGGAGACATATAGTGATTATAAAGAGCCTTGAGGAATGGGAAGTAATTATACATGAAAAGGGAGAAGGGTAGCTCCAGTTCCTTGGATCAAGAGCTCTCACTGGCATCAATGCACCCCTCCCCCACCTTTTAAAGTATTCAGATCTCGATAAAATGCTCAAAATTTTACTTTAAAACAAATCGGAAATAAAACTGGTATTGACCTAGGAAAATTGGTAGCCACCGTATGACCTGCATGTGTTTGGCTATTGCCCCTGAATAATAATAATAATAATAATAATAATAATAATAATAATAATAATAATAATAATAATAATAATAATAATAATAACAATGTGAATTATTACTATTATGCGAGCAAATTACCTGCATGAGGTTTACAGGGTATTACCTGAATTATTACAGGCAAGTAATTTGGGTGAGATAAGTAGGGCTTAAGTCACAGTAAGTCGCAGGGCTGTAACTACCTCTATGGCCACTTCATCACCACTCTCACAAAAAGCTAGACCTGACATTAAATTAATAGTTACAATGTTAAAACCAGCTATTCTGGTAAATTAAAGTTGTGGACTGTATATGATTAGGCTTGATGGGTACACAAAAAAAATTCGTATTACCCCTTACCATTTCATTACTGTAGATGGATCACACTACCACCTGCCTGACACCCAGACCCTAACACTCGCCAGTTAGAGATCTAAATGAAAGTACTAATGGCGCACTTCCCTGTGAGTGACGGCCATATCCCTTATCTTCCGAAATCCACACGTAATTCTTGAGGTCCTGCAAATTTCCTGTCCAAATTCTTCAGCAGGGGACATTAACACAGGTTCCTATTACAAATTCATGCCGAAAAAAAACAAATTGGACACGAAGACGCGGGATTATTAGCAGAATTTTCCACGACAACCAGTGCCCACAAGTTACAAACAGCGTCCCCCTTTCCGGCGTCACTCAGCAGCTGTTCTATCCCTCCCTCACTCGAAATTTCTCGAAAGGGTCAAATCTGCATCATTTTTTAATAAACATTTATTGTATTATTCAAATTTACACATGGTGATCTCAGGAAAATCCAAAATTTTCCACAAATAATAATAATAATAATAATAATAATAATAATAATAATAATAATAATAATAATAATAATAATAATAACAATAATAATAATAATAATAATAATAATAATAATAATAATAATAATAATAATAATAATAATAATAATAATAATAGTAATAATAATAATAATAATAATAATAATAATAATAATAATAATAATAATAATAATAATAATAATAATAATAATAATAATAATAATAATAATAATAAGAAGAAGAAGAAGAAGAAGAAGAAGAAGAAGAAGAAACAACCACAACAAAACGGCTTTGACAACAATAACATCAACAGCACCATCGACAACAAGCAATAACAAGAACAACATTTGTCCAGTGACAGTTCGAAACTTTCGTTAAGCTTAGATACACGAGATCTGAAAGTTTGTGCTCGAGCCGGTTAGGCATTCTCAAGATATCAAATCATAGGAAAAAATAATCATATGTACCAATAAAGGTATCCCGTGTCCCCTTTCTGGTGCTACGTAAGTAAAGAAAATTAAGTGCACTCTGTTCTTAGATGCACATGCTATATATTATCTAAAGTGCACATATTTTCCCTAACGCGCACACATATGGGTTGCACATGTAACCTCAAGTACAGACGAATGCTCTGAAGTGCACTCACGCAGTGTGAAAATTGCGTACACATGCTGCAGCATAGACCCATACACCCTCTGGTACGCAAATATGCTCTTAGTGGACCCATTTCTTCTGCTTACTTTACGTTACATGCTCTGGGCAACAGCATGATAGGTTATAATGCAAATCCCAAAGCATAAAATATTTGGCACGGAGGAAGCTTACTCTCTGGGATCAAAACTCTATCATCGTCAAACCCTTCTTACCAACGCAGCAAATTTAAAAGAGTGTCATGTCAAAATGTTTTATGGCACAGTTAATTACTGCTTCAGCAGAAGCTTTCTTTCTAATATATACCCGCAGTGGGTAATGTTAGTTCCCATAAATGAATGGAGAGTTCAATTTTACCATTAAAATTAAGATATTTTTAGTTGAAAAGCATTATAGATTTTTAAGTGAGAGTGGCGTGTACGTATTTATGGGATCATTACACAAGCTAAAATTGCTTTTATTACCTTGACATAAACAAGATGAGCGAAGTATATATAAGCATTTAATGGTGGCTCCTCGTAACCAAGAATAGCCGGTGGTGAAGTCACTCAGGCGTGAATTTGTTTACAGTTGGACAAGGTGCACAGTTGCAGCGACCAGCCCTTGAGGGAGGGGGAGGGGTTCTCTAAGGCAGCCACATATACACCCAGCGACCCGCATCCTAAAGTACAACATATCAAACACACTGGTATACATGATACTTGACCAGTTTAAGCACCATCCTCCTCATCAAGGGAATCAATTGACCTCATGGGCAATCAGACGCCATTTCAAAAAACATCCCTTTCGTCAGGTCACTATCTGCTCCTTCACACTTTTAAGTCTACATATACGATTGTTTTTAACCTTTGCATATTAGGAGTCATGAACATCCCAGGCTCGAAAAATTTTCTAATAAATGTGACCTAATGCTTGCTCACGTGTCTTTTTAAATCAATTGTTGGTATCCGTTATGGCGACTGTTACCTTACCAAGGTTAATACCTACCCTAACCTGCTTCCTCCAATATGTTTCACTCCGGTAGTTGTTACTGTAGTGTGTAGATTCGGGACGCAGCCGTCCATGTCACCAGTCATCTCTGTCTCATCGCAACTCCAATGTTCTGAGACACTCTCAGTAGTTATATTGGCCACACAGGAAGGATCTCCCTACATTTTCCAGCTCTGGTATTTCATTTACCTTTAAACAGTACTGTTACTGGCGTTACTTTTCTGCTTTTAAAGGTTTTTATTTTTTTAACCCTCATTTTTCTGGTCTTTTCTTGCTGCATTTGATTTTCTTTAAACGATACGTCACTTGACATTATTATTTCTTAAGTATATTACCTGTTTATTTTATTTTATGAGATGATTTTGTTGTGTTTTGTGCACTACTCGTTTTGAGTTCTTGATTATTTCCATTTGTAAGTAGATGGAATTTGTCACCTTTGAAAGTCATGTTATTTTCCTGTTCCCACGTGAAGACTTAGTCAATATTTGGTTGTAATTTTACTGTGTTTTCTCGTGAGACGATTGTTTTGTTATATTAGGATTCGTTTCACAAACGATAATGTGAAAAGGTAATTATTATTTTTCGGTCAGCTGTGAGGATGAGAAGCAGTGAAGGACCCAGGACAGAACCTTGTGGTATTAAATCATTTAGTTTTCTAAAACTGCATTTTTTATTAACTAATATGCTTTGTGCGACTTATATAGCAAAATTAAATAATCACTCTTTGTGTTCAGGTTAGGAATTTGAATATTTACTTCCCTCTTTTTCCTGTTGTACCTTTAGATTTTATTTTATAGGTTATCACGCCAAGGTCGAATTTCTCAAATGATTTGGAAAATCTGTATGGGTCACTGATGCCTATATAAACACCAGTCTCCTTGCCTTTGCTTCAGTATCTCTACCACCACGGTTCTCTCAACACCAACTCCAAGGCTGAGGGACTGATTACCTCACTTTTGTATATAGTTCTACTGTCTTCTAATTATATCTTAGAATCTGTACTGATAAAGCCACTGGATGGCGAAACGTCTACAATAAAGATAACCAGATGTTGCGCATGTGTTTTAACTTCCATTTGCATTTTCGCTGCCTTCCAAAAACCTCTACGATTTTCTTATAACGATCTATAAAGCTTCTATAGACATGAGGTTCCTGGTGTATAAATCATGCCCTTTTTTCAAAAAAAAAAAAAAAAAAAAAAAAAAAAAACAGAAATTTGCCATCTCACTACCACTGCAAAGTATTTTATGAGTGATGAGTTATGTTAGCGCAACTGATATTTTTTTGTCATTGTTCCGCTGCCTTCTCTGTCCGAAGAGGCTGTATCTGTACTGTTTAATCCCTCTGGGATTCTACCGCTATCTAAACTCCATCTTCAAAGAGCACTGACCACTCGTGCTGGGGGTATTTTCCATTTCTTTATGAATTCAGAAAACTATGAAGGACTCTGGCCCAGGTGCTGCGTACATGGCCATGTTATACACTATTTTTTTTTAAATTCTCAAGAATTTGGAATAATGCTAAATATATTTGATGGGCAGATTTAATGAAGAAACTCTTGAACATTAAACTCTCAGAATGTTCTTGAAGGATATCGCTCATTTTTTTTTCATCATCGGTTTACGAATGTCGTCTGAATATACTAGGGCTAATAATGAAAGATTTAGATTTTGCATAAGTGGAAAAACTATTTAGGATTTTTCAGTTTTTTTTTCTGAGTCTTTTTTTGTATATTTCATTTTTATTTCTTCTGACTTATCTTCTTCAGTAATTTCTCGGTATAAATTACCTTTCCAATGCCGTTATATCTGAAGATTTTGGGGAAGTTCAACACTTTTTTTTCTTCCTCTAAAGTGTTCTACGTTCTCATTCCTATGTTCGATCTTTCGTAAACTTGGTCAACGGGATAACGTTCCAGTCAGACCTCTCTGTTTTATCCCATGACTGTTGAAGTTTAATTTGCTACACATCTCTCCTTCCCCACGTTGCTGCTTTCTTACGTCAGCCACAGATGATCAGCAGAAGTAGCAATAGCAACAACAACAGCAGGAGCAGTGGCAGCAGCTCCAGGAGAAGCAGCAATAACAACAACAATAACAACAAAAGCAGCAGCAGCAGCAGCAGCAGCAGCAGCAGCAGCAGACGCTCCAACAGTAGTAGTAGCAACAGCAGCAGCAGCAGCAGCAGCAGCAGCAGCAGCAGCAGCAGCAGCAGCAGCAGCAGCAGCAGCATGGACCCCGTTCCCTCTGCCTCAGCTGGTGACACTTGAGATAGCGGTACGCCACTGACACTGACGGTAATAGCACCGCTAGTAGCAACAGTGTCTCTAGTGGTAACAGTACCACTAGCAGTGAGAATGCCACTAGCAGTGACAGTGATATTAGCGATAACAGTGCCACAAATGACGACAGTGCTATTTGTAGTGGCACTGCCACTAGTAATGAGAGTGTCATTACAGGTAACAGTCTTACTAGTGGTAACAGTACCACAAGCAGTGGCAATGCCATTAACGGTGATAGTGCCACAACTGGTACCACTGCCACTAGTGACAGTGCAGTGTTACTAGTAGTGACAGTGCCACAAGTAGTGACAGTGCCACTAGCGGTAACAGTGCCACTAGTGGTGACAGTGTCGCTAATGGAGACAATGTCGCTAGTGGTGACAGTGCCACTAGTGATGATAGTGACACTAGCGGTGATAGTGCCACTAGTTTTGATAGTGTCACTAACGATGATAGTGTCACTAGTACTGACAGTGTCACTAGAGGTGGCAGTTCTACTAGTGGTGACAGTTCCACCAGTGATGGTAGCACCACCGGTGGTGGCAATGCGAGGTGCCACCACCAGTGCCGTAACTGACCCCCCGACACCGCGGAATGTGAAGGTCGCCTCGGGATTATAAATAGGGCCACGTGACGTCACAGTGTGGCACTCGCGTAAAAAAAATTCTTTAAGCTTCTGGCACGAGGCGGAAGTAGCAGCAAGACACCTGGTCGCTGGCACCCTCCCTCCCTCCCTTCCCCAAAACAGTGCCACAAGTCTTGGGGTTGGTGCCACGTGTCCTCAGACAGTGCCACGTGTCGCTAGCCTGTGTCATGAGTCACGTTTACTTGACGAACTTGTCCGGACATGATTCTCATGGCAGAAGTATTATGTATCTATGTTACGTGTTGCTGTATTTTGTATCACTTTATTATGTATCACTGTAATATATATCACTGTATTATGTATCATTGTGTTTTGTATCAACATATTACGCATCACTTCATTATGTATTATATATATATATATATATATATATCTATATATATATCTATCTCTATATATCTATATATATAGATATATATATAGATATATATAGATAGATATATATATAGATATGCCAAACAACCACTCTGAAAAAATAGAGAAATTCCAAGCTCTTTCGTGACTACTCACATTATCAAGGAACTATGAAAGTAAAGCATCCAAGGAAGCTATATAAGGGGTACTGTGATCTTATTGCATATATATATATATATATATATATATATATATATATATATATATATATATATATATATATATATACATATATATATATATATATATATATATATATATATATATATATATATATATATATATATATATGTATATATATATATATATACATATATTTTAACGAGTCGGCCGTCTCCCACCGAGGCAGGGTGACCCAAAAAGAAAGAAAATCCCCCAAAAGAAAACATTTTCATCATCATTCAACACTTTCACCACACTCACACATAATCACTGTTTTTGCAGAGGTGCTCAGAATACAACAGTTTAGAAGTATATACGTATAAAGATACACAATATATCCCCCCAAACTGCCAATATCCCAAACCCCTCCTTTAGAGTACAGGCATTGTACTTCCCATTTCCAGGACTCAAGTCCAGCTATATAAAAATAGCCGGTTTCCCTGAATCCCTTTACTAAATATTACCCTGCTGACACTCCAACAGCTCGTCAGGTCCCAAATACCATTCGTCTCCATTCACTCCTAACGAAGACGCTCATGCACGCCTGCTGGAAGTCCAAGTCCCTCGCCCACAAAACCTCCTTTACCCCTTCCTTCCAACCTTTTCGAGGACGACGTCTACCCCGTCTTCCTTCCCCTACAGATTTATACGCTCTCCATGTTATTCTACATTGATGCTTCATTAAGCATCAATGTATTACGTATCGCTGCATTATGCAACACTGCACTATGAATCAGTGTATTATGCATTAATGAGCAGATATCCTGGCCATCACCGTTAAGAGGGATGGGAATTATGACACAGCATGCAGAACGAGCTTTTTTTTTTAGAGGGGGGGCACATTTCGCTCATGGTAGAGCTTTATTGTGTCCTGATAGAGCTCTACCCTGAGCGAGACTCAGGCTCAGTGAAATTTTAATAATGTACACGGTTCTTCATACCCAGCACCTGCAGTCATTACGCCTGTACGTGTTGTAATAAGTGAAGTGTCGTTGTGTACGCTCTCAGCCGACCAAAGCAAAGTTATAACTAGTGTCGGAATCTTGAGTGTACATTATGATGTTTCTTTCCGGCCTGATGTTCAGGGTGTTCAGTTTCTTTCTGGCCTGATGTTCAGGGTGTTCAGTTTCTTTCTGGCCTGATGCTCAGGATGTTCAGTTTCTTTCTGGCCTGAAGTTCAGGGTGTTCAGATTCTTTCTGGCCTGATGTTCAGGGTGTTCAGATTCTTTCCGGCCTGATGTTCAGGGTGTTCAGTTTCTTTCTGGCCTGATGTTCAGGATGTTCAGTTTCTTTCTGGCCTGAAGTTCAGGGTGTTCAGATTTTTTCTGGCCTGATGTTCAGGGTGTTCAGTTTCTTTCTGGCCTGATGTTCAGGATGTTCAGTTTCTTTCTGGCCTGAAGTTCAGGGTGTTCAGATTTTTTCTGGCCTGATGTTCAGGGTGTTCAGATTCTTTCTGGCCTGATGTTCAGGGTGTTCAGATTCTTTCTGGCCTGATGTTCAGGGTGTTCAGTTTCTTTCTGGCCTGATGTTCAGGGTGTTCAGTTTCTTTCCGGCCTGATGTTCAGGATGTTCAGATTCTTTCTGACCTGATGTTCAGGGTGTTCAGATTCTTTCTGGCCTGATGTTCAGGGTGTTCAGATTCTTTCTGGCCTGATGTTCAGGGTGTTCAGATTCTTTCTGGCCTGATGTTCAGGGTGTTCAGTTTCTTTCTGGCCTGATGTTCAGGGTGTTCAGTTTCTTTCTGGCCTCTTCTTCAAGGTGTTCATTTTTATAGTTTTTGGTCTTCCGATTAATTTAGGTGTTTGAATAATTACTGTAAGAATAAACTCACAGTTTTGTGGACATTCACCTGAATGGGAATGACACTGAAAAATAACATTTATTTCTACCATGATGTCTCTTCGTTAATTAAAGTTCTCGTTATAATACTGTGATCTCTAGACGTAAGATCTTCTGACATGGTTACCTCTATCCCTACCATCTCTCTTTCACCCTATCTAGAGGTTAGACTTTTTTTCTTTGAACCCCTGGCTAGACTTTTATGATTTATTTATGTCCAGAGCGGAGGAGGTGAAATTTGTCTGCCTCAAGACATGTATTGTGTTCAGAGACCCATTGGCGAGGTTGTTTACGTTGGCTTGACGTGCTGATGCATCCTCGTTGTCTGACGGTGGCTTCCAGCCAGCCTAGGTGCTGGGTGTGACGGGTGGGGTGAGTGCTGGGTGCTGGGTGTGAAGGGTGGGGTGAGGGCTGGGTGTGACGTGTGGGGTGAGTGCTGGGTGTGACGGGTGGGGTGAGTGCTGGGTGTGACGGGTGGGGTGAGTGCTGGGTGCTGGGTGTGAAGGGTGGGGTGAGGGCGGGGTGTAACGTGTGGGGTGAGTGCTGGGTGTGACGGGTGGGGTGAGTGCTGGGTGCTGGGTGTGAAGGGTGGGGTGAGTGCTGGGTGCTGGGTGTGACGGGTGGGGTGAGGGCTGGATGTGACGGGTGGGTGAGTGCTGGGTGTGACGGGTGGGGTGAGTGCTGGATGTGACGGCTGAGTGCTGGGTGTGACGGGTGGGTGAGTGCTGGGTGTGACGGGTGGGGTGAGTGCTGGATGTGACGGCTGGGTGAGTGCTGGGTGTGACGGGTGGGGTGAGTGCTAGGTGTGTTGGGTGCTGGATTTTTGGTGTGCCGGAACTCGTGAAGGTTGAAGTTAGTGCCAAGCCAAGACAAGCCACGAGAGAGAGAATGAGTGAGAGGTGCCTGGCCTGCCTGGGACCACATCATATACCCTGGGTGAGACAAACTGCCCCCCCCCTCCTTCGTAGAGTGCCACGCCTCTTACAACCATCATTCCCGTTGTGATTATTTACAGCCGGGGGTGGCACTGGTGTGCTAAGTGGCATCACTGCTGGCACTGAAGCTGTCTCGTCGCACCAGCTGCCAGAACCTTACTCCTTGGCACGAGACGTGATGTATAAAGTGAGCTGGGTGCCATATCCCCCCTCTGTGGTACCCCTTCCCTAAATCTCCCCTCCCCTACGGCACTAGTTCCCCCTACTCAGCCTTACTCGTGAACTCACCCTCAAGGACACGCTCAGCTATAGCTGGCCGTGATGAGAAAGAGAAAGAGAGAGGGAGGAGGGGGAGTGGGAAGGAGGGGAAAGACAGGAAGGAACTGTGCAGAGAAAGAGGAAGAGAGAGAGAAATAAGAATTTGAAAATTTAATTTAGAGAAGGAATCTCGCAGGGCTGGTTCCTGGGACTCACTGGTCCCTAAGATACATGTACCACCAGACACGGGTGTACCACCAGACACGGGCGTACCACATCCCAAGTACCACGTCCCAGGTACCACATCCCAGGTACCACATCCCAGGTACCACATCCCAGGTACCACATCCCAGGTACCACATCCTAACCACCACATCCCAGGTACTACATCCCAGGTACCACATCCCAGGTACCACATCCCAGGTACCACATCCCAGGTATCACATCCCAGGTACCACATCCCAGGTACCACATCCCAGGTACCACATCCTAACCACCACATCCCAGGTACTACATCCCATGTATCACATCCCAGCTACCACATCCCAAGTACCACATCCCAGGTACCACATCCCAGGTACCACATCCTAACCACCACATCACAGGTACTACATCCCAGGCACCACATCCCAGGTACCACATCCCAGGTACCACATCCTAACCACCACATCCCAGGTACTACATCCCAGGTATCACATCCCAGGTACCACATCCCAGGTACCACGCTCTCACTTCTAACTGGTGGTGATGCTTCGGGAAGCTAATAATCTCGAGGATCTTAAGAGTTGTTTACTGTCCAGGGCTGAGTGAGAGAGGCTCAGGCAGGTGACAGAGTGAATAGAGTGACACGACGCACCATCAGTGTCACCTATGTTAGGAGGTGATAGGTGGGGGAGTGTTTGTATGGGGGGTGATGAGGAGTGCTGGTGCCTGGTAGGGAGGGGGTTCTAGCGGTGGTAGGAGGTTCTAGAGGGGGAGGTGTTTGTTACAGTGGTGGGTGGTGGTGATAATGCTGCTAGTAATAGATGGTGGTGGTGGTGGTGGTGGTGGTGGTGGTGGTGGTGGTGGTGGTGGTGGTGGTGGTGGTGGTGGTGGTGGTGGTGGTGGTGGTGGTGGTGGTGGTGGTGGTGATGGTGGTAATACAGCTGTTATTGGGTGGTGGTGATAGTACTGCTAGTAGTGGGTGGTGGTGGTTGTGATGTTGTTAGTGGGTGGTGATTGTACTAGTGCAAATAGTGGGATGTGGTGGTAGCGGTGATAGTAGTGGTAGTACTATTTGTGGATGGTATTGGTGGTGGCGTTACTGCTGCTGCTTCTGCAAGCGATGGGAGGTGGTGGTGGTACTAGTGGTGGTGGTACTAGTGGTGGTGATTTTTGTCGGTGGTGATGGTAATGGGACTAATAGCGGCGGCGTTGGTTGTGATGATAATGGTAGTGATGGTGGTTGTGATGGTGGTGATGGTGGTGGTGGCTGTGATGGTGGTGGTGGTGGTAGTGGTGGTGATGGTGGTGGAACTTATAATAGTGGTGCCAGTTAACGTAAACTCCTTCATAAGCAACACCTAAATAGCACAGAAAACTCTATGGGTTCCGTCCTCCCTGTTTCACTACACTCCCTCAGAGTAAGCATGCCGCGTTACCTCCATCTCACTCTCCCTCCTTCTCTCTCACAATCCTCTCTCTCTCTTCTCTCTCACAACCCACTTCTTCCCTTCACTTCTTATAACCTTCAGAGTCCCTGGCAACCCACAGTTTCCTTTCATACCTGTGAGCCATTTCGACTGTTATTCTGCTCGCGCAGCCCAATTAGAGGCGAAATTTTCCTAATAATCACCTGATCAATCAGGCTGTTGTTGTCTGCGGGCCGCTCAGGCCTACATAGCTCTCAAAACATTCTCTTCCTTGTGTCTCCTGAAAAAAATTTTCCAGTTTACTTTTCAAGATTTAAGAAAAAGATAAAAATACTTACAGAGAACAAGCTTTTATATATAAAAGATCGTTGTTTCCGTAAGGACTCGAGTAACTCGGTTACATAATGTTCTGAATGAGCAAAACATTGAGCGAAATGTAGCTCTTAAAAAAAGCTTTATCTGTCGACGTAAGTTGTCCAGTAAGTTGAGAGTGAGTAGAGCATCTCTTACTCTAGTAGTATGAGAGTGTGTAAATACATCTCACTCCAGTAATTCGAGAGTGTATTGAATAGGGACTTGACCCTTGTTAATTTCCCAAGTACATATCCTCAGATATCTTTCCATTTTCCGTGACCGTCGTCTTCCACCGAGACGAGAGCCAACCTTTGTTTGGCACTGTCGGGGAAACATGGTACAAAGCTGTGGCTAGTATTTCTGGTTCATCTTTCTATGATGATACGAAACATCACAGGTGCCCAGCGGTGGTGCCTATCGGCTCACAAACGGAGAACCAGGGATCAATACGGAGGCAGGTGTCGAATCCCAGTGCGCCTCGCGATCCCTTCTTAAACCAGATACCTGAGTCATAGGTTACCTACTGTATTTAAAATATGCATAATTTTTTTAAGGGTGCGCCTAAATGTTACACATGGGTGATATACATAATTACAAATTCCTATTTAATTTTACGCATTTTTTTCTCATTCAAATTTTTTTACAACTAAATGGAGGAGATGGGTGTTGAAATTTTATGTATTGGTTGAACTCGCCAAAACGTCTTAATTTAGGAGGTATGCGTGTAAACACACTGCGTCTTTGACGTCAGAGCCCTCTGGCGTCAAAGGTGATGTGTTTACGTTTAGGTGTGAGGGAGTTGAGTGTTCTGAGAAGCGATTGTGTCTGTAGTTGGAGTGAGTTGTTCTTCCAGTTGTTGGAAAAAATATAAGATTATCTCAGAAGCTGGCAGCAAGAGTTCTTAGTTCTCTTGTTGTTTAAGTTTAGAATTAATTGCTGGACAGTTTCGTGCAGTTTCGACGTTTTCCTTTAATTTAAAATAAATCATTGTTAAGGATTTACAATTTCTGTTTCTCTAATTAATGAAACATAATTTACGTGGCTTATATTCAACTCCTTTTTGGAATTTTGTTGCACAGGTCCACTGAATAGTGGGAAGAGATTCGAGGCATGAAACTGTTTACCTGTTACCCCTGTTCATCTAGCAGTAAATAGGTACGCTGTCTCTGTCATGGCGTCGAGGTGGACGATGCCTCAGTCATCTCGTCAAGGTGGATGACGCCATGACCACTGCTGTTTATTGTATCCAGGGACGAGGAGGTAGTATACATTAGACAGAGCTGGGCTTTGAAATAAGCTGAGGATGGCTAACACCACCTTAACCTGTAGATTTAATGGTGTAAGAAATAATACTTTGTTAATGCTTTGCTTAGAAAGAATTTTTGCTCTGTTTGCTACCACTCTCTCTAATCTGTTGGTTAGAAATCCGAAAAATCCTTTTCCTACTTGTCCTGTTACATCTGCTAACCTCACTCCATGGGCTACCATATTAAGTAGAATGAATCTGCAAAATCCTCATATACAACGAATGCATTTTAATCCTTTTTTCCCCAGTGCCTCCTTCGTAATATTGTGATGAAAGTAATACAGCTGAGACAAAATCTTCCCTGCTCTACAACCATGTTAACCTGGGTTATGAAGCTCCTGCCTCTCCATAAAACTGGTAAGTTACCTTCCAAGCACACTCTCAAAGATCTTTACGATGTGTGATGTTTGTGAGACGTTTCAAGCTTCCTCTCTCTCTCTCTCTCTCTCTCTCTCTCTCTCTCTCTCTCTCTCTCTCTCTCTCTCTCTCTCTCTCTCTCTCTCTCTCTCTCTCTCTCTCTCTCTCTCTCTCTTTCTTTCTTTCTCTCTCTCTCTCTCTCTCTCTCTCTCTCTCTCTTTCTTTCTCTCTCTCTCTTTATCTCTCTCTCCTGAGGTACTTCTTACCTTACGGTGTGAACCTAACTCCTTATAATCTTATGAATTCACAGGAAACATAAGATACAAATGTTATTTGGGTGCCACAGGGTTCCATTTGGTGACAATGGATGCAACAGAGCTCCAGTGAATACAACAAGAGTGCCACAGGATTCCAGTGAATGCCTCAGGGTGTCACAGGGTGCCACTGGATGCCACCGCTAATGCTTCCACTCACCTCTCACTGACGGCAGCTGGCTGATGGTAGATACGGGAGTGCCAAGACCTATTACCTCATACTCGCAGATGGGAGGGGAGAGGGGTAGAGATAGTGGCCAAGGAGGGGAGGGGTCAGGTGGCTAGGGAGGGGAAAGGGGGTGAAGGATAGTGAGAGAGAGGGAAGGAGAATAGGAGGCGAGGGTGGTGAGGGGAGGAGAGGAAGGGAGGAGGAGGAGTGTGAGGGAGGGGGAAGGGGAGTGTGAGGGAGGGGGACGGGAAGGGGAAGAAAGGGAGAAGAGTGTGGGGAAGGAACGCTGCGTAATTGGGGGCGGCGTAATAAGAATAGTGGCGGGAGTCAAGGTGAAGGGTGATCACACTGTGTGTTAGCTTGCGTGTGCTTCGCTCTTTATGACTCACACAGTGTTAGCGTGTCTGCTCTTCACATTGTGTGTTAGCTTGCGTGTGCTTCGCTCTTTATGACTCACACAGTGTTAGCGTGTCTGCGCTTCACATTGTGTGTTAGCTTGCTTGTGCTACACACGGTGTGTTTTGCGGCGCCCAGTGTGGCAGCGTGTATCACCGAGAGAGAGGCACCCTGCCAGGGGAACCAGGGGACACTGTCACCTCTAACAACATTGTCCACACTGTAGAACTACAGATTATTTAAGACTCTGACGTTAACACAGCAATTATGTCGCTCCCTTCTGGAATATGATGCTGCCATTTAAAAGGGATGGTTGATCGAGTTCTTGTAGATGAATGAAATGAAACACCGACACGATGAAAAAAAATAGACACAAATGCAGTATAATGCGATCGTTTATTTACTGTTTCGCCCATACAGATCTGTTTGTGATATTTGAAAGCCCACTGTGTGGGCGAAAAGTAGTAGTCAATGAAGGATCGCATCTAAGTTCCATAAGAACTCATCAGAATAACTAGGGATCCCAGCACAGCTGGTTTTCTGTTCTAGCTGCTCAGCGCTGCAATTTAGAGGAGTAATGCCTGATGTATCCTGGGTACGCCACCCAGCTCTCAGCAGCTGGATGACATGTTGGAAATGTAACATTTGACAAACTCATATGAGTACTTGTAATGTATTCTTCTAGCCTCAACATCTTTGTACCATCAACATGTTCTTTAAACTTTGTTTCTTCAACATCTTTGTACCATCAACATGTTCTTTAAACTTTGTTTCTCATATTACGTAATAAAACATAACTATTTGTGTATTAATAAAAGATGGAGTGAGAGAGTGAGTGGAACATTCAATCAGACTCAGGGAAAAATCAAAATATTCTTTCATCGAAGCCTTTGTGTCAACTTCTCTGAGTCATTAGAGGTAACTCCCATATATGTATGTATATATATATATATATATATATATATATATATATATATATATATATATATAAATATATATATAAATTATTTTGAGGTGCTAAAAGTGTAGCCTCTTGATAAATCAATGTTGTGGTGTGTGTATATGAGGAAGGTGTTGGGTTAAATCATGTGTGGGGTGGGGGAAGCAGGTGAGGCTGCAGCACCACCGAGAATATACCTGAGAGATGCGTGCATGGTGGCAGGAAGCAAGCAGAGCAAGAAAGGGAAGGAAGTAGATAGATAGATAAGTAGATAGATAGATAGATAGATAGATAGAGAGGGAGATAGATAGATAGATAGATAGGTAGATAGAGAGAGAGAGAGAGAGAGAGAGAGAGAGAGAGAGAGAGAGAGAGAGAAGAGAGAAACGGACAGACAGACAGAGAGGCAGATAGAAACAGAGAGAGAGAGAGAAAGAGAGAAAATATAATAAAAAAGCAGAGGGGTGTGTGAAAAGGTTAGGGGGGGTGGAAATCTGGGGAGAAAGAGAAAAGGGTGTAGGAAACGATGAAGTAAAGAGACCGTAAGTGGTGAGAAGCTTGAGAACATCTTGTAAGAAGGAGAAGACTTAATGACAGTGAGGAGGTAGGGAGAGTGAGGGCAGAGAGATAAGAAGGGAATTAACACTATCCTATCATTTTGCTTGTAGCTCTGATGGTAACATTGTGATCCTTGACCCGAAGAAGTTCTGACATGGTTATCCCTAGGTCCTTAACCTTTCTTTTCCGCCCAGCCAAGTGATTGCACTCTGTATTCTGTTTATATTTCTTCAACTTTTTCCATAAAGAGAGAATCTTTGATTTTACCCCGTGAAACATAATGTTCTGAGACACTCCACCACACTGACACACTCACACCCCCACACTGACACACTCACACCCCCACACTGACACACTCACACCCCCACACTGACACACTCACACCCCCACACTGACACACTCACACCCCCACACTGACACACTCACACCCCCACACTGACACACTCACACCCCCACACTGACACACTCATACCCCCACACTGACACACACCCCCACACTGACACACTCACACCCCCACACTGACACACTCACACCCCCACACTGACACACTCACACCCCCACACTGACACACTCACACCCCCACACTGACACACTCACACCCCCACACTGACACATTCATACCCCCACACTGACACACACCCCCACACTGACACACTCACACCCCCACACTGACACACTCACACCCCCACACTGATACACTCACACCCCCACATTGACACACTCACACCCCAACACTGACACACTCACACCCCCACACTGACACACTCACACCCCCACACTGACACACTCACACCCCAACACTGACACCATCACTCCCCCACACTGACACACTCACACCCCCACACTGACACACTCACACCCCCACACTGACACACTCACACCCCCACACTAACACACTCACACCCCCACACTGACACACTCACACCCCCACACTGACACAATCACACCCGCACAAGCTGACACTTTCATCCCCACATACTGACACACTCACACCCACACACTGACACACTCACACCTCCACACTGGCACACTCACACCCCCACACTGACACACTCACACCCCCACACTGACACACTCACACACCCCACACTGCCACACTCACACCCCCACACGATGACACACTCTCATCCCCACACACTGACACACTCACACCTCTACACACTGACACACTCACCCTCACAATGACACACTCACACCCCCTCACTGCCATACTCACACCCCCACACACTGACACACTCACACCCCTACACACTGACACACTCACACCCCCACACTGACACACTCACACCCCCACACTGACACACTCACACCCCCACACTGACACACTCATACCCCCACACTGACACACACCCCCACACTGACACACTCACACCCCCACAATGACACACTCACACCCCCACACTGATACACTCACACCCCCACATTGACACACTCACACCCCAACACTGACTCACTCACACCCCCACACTGACACACTCACACCCCCACACTGACATACTCACACCCCAACACTGACACCATCACACCCCCACACTGACACACTCACACCCCCACACACTGACACACTCACACCCCTACACACTGACACACTCACACCCCCACACTGACACACTCACACCCCCACACTGACACACTCACCCCCCCCCACTGACACACTCACACCCCCACACTAACACACTCACACCCCCACACTGACACACACCCCCACACTGACACAATCACACCCGCACAAGCTGACACTCTCATCCCCACACACTGACACACTCACACCCCCACACTGACACACTCACACCCCCACACTGACACACTCACACCCCCACACTGACACACTCACACACCCCACACTGCCACACTCACACCCCCACACGCTGACACACTCTCATCCCCACACACTGACACACTCACACCTCTACACACTGACACATTCACCCTCACAATGACACACTCACACCCCCACACTGCCATACTCACACCCCCACACTGGCACACTCACACCCCCACACTGACACACTCACACCCCCACACTGACACACTCACACCCCCACACTAACACACTCACACCCCCACACTGACACACACCCCCACACTGACACAATCACACCCGCACAAGCTGACACTCTCATCCCCACTCACTGACACACTCACACCCCCACACTGACACACTCACACCCCCACACTGACACACTCACACCCCCACACTGACACGCTCACACACCCCACACTGCCACACTCACACCCCCACACGCTGACACACTCTCATCCCCACACACTGACACACTCACACCTCTACACACTGACACACTCACCCTCACAATGACACACTCACACCCCCACACTGCCATACTCACACCCCCACACACTGCCATACTCACACCCCCACACACTGACACACTCCCACCCTCACACGCTGACATACTCATTCCCCCCACACTCACACACACACTCACAACCCCCACACTGATACACTCACCACCCCCTCCACACTGACACACACACGGGCCAATCGCATGATGTTCATATCAGAGAAAAAGTCAGTTATCAGCGGGGTTTTAAACGGCAGTTTGATAGCGAATGACAACTCTTTAATAACTTCTGGGAATTATGCTTTAGTGCTGTATAGTCTCTTACGATGTCTATGTCATATACGATAATCACGTAGAGAAGTGATGCAAGAACTGTGTCTTGAAGATCAACGACCATCAGTGTGGATTGTTACTTTGTAGAAAGCTGAAGATCTTTCTGCCAACGTTTCCATTTATTTTTTCACTCAGTTTTGTGTGCTATTTTACACTTATTGACGGCTTTTGCTGATTCTATGTACTTCATGCCTGCATTCTGACCATCTTCCAGCGCATTTAAAGCCATGTGGTAACACTGTAGAAGTTGTTGCCTGTGACAGGGTTAATGTTGTCATATGAGTTTGACTCGCTAAACTCGACTCTGCCTTTATAACAGACAATCTCTATTTATCAGTATAGAGTCGTGTGCTTTCCTTTTTTTGTTGTTGGTTTTGCTGTTCTTTAAATGAAAGCAAACTGGTTTACTGTAAATAACTGATATACTAGTTATCAAGAACTTTCAGAACAAGAGATGTCAGACTAATGCTGATACTCGACTAGTTCAATAAATTATTGAGAATTCCATAAATCTCTCATTTTTTTTATGCAAACTGGAACAAAGAAAAGGAATATCCTCTATAATGTACTTATGGAAATTCCTGTTGTTACTGGTGCCAAAGCCATGCACAACAATTATTCCTTACTAGAGAGGGAGGTGAGGCAGATGATGTCAAATACCGCAGATACTTACCACTGGGATTCAGTAAGTATATTCAGCGTTAGTTAGATAAACAGGAAATGTCTTAGCGGTTTTAACACTGTAGCACAATTGTAGAGCGCTCGTCTTACAACCAAAGACCTCAGGGTTCAATTCCCAGGGAACAAATAGGGTATTTGAGTACTGGTCGACTGCTGTTGGTCGCATCTAAGGAGGTGTAGTACTTCTGTTAGTACTGGGACTTTAAATGAGATGAAGTAGCATGTAAATTCAAACGTTATATTGTATGCTGCTAACACCAACAACCTGACTGACAACCTTATCAAACAAGAATCCTTAACTGAGAGCGGCACTCGAGTTCGAATGTCTCCATGAACAGGTAGTGCAGCCATAGTTCACGTTACATCACCACGGGTTCACTGGTCTCTCTCTCCAACCCACTAGAAAGAGAGTGTATAAAACTGGAGGTGTTCACCAGCTCCCACACAAGAAATCGAGCACAGGTAAACACACATCTACCTAACCTGACGCCAAACTGTTTATTTTCTAAACACGGTCCTGCCCCACCAGGAAATATGGCTGTCACGACCCCTGACACGGGGCGCGCCTGTGACCACTGACACAGAGTGCGTGTATGTATGTGTACTCACCTAATTGTGGTTGCAGGGGTCGATTTATAGTCCCTGGCCCCGCCTCTTCACTACGTCCACTCTCTCCCTTCTCCATGAGCTTTATCATACCTCTACTTAAAGCTTTGTATGGTACCTGCTTCCACTACCTCACTTCTCAGACTATTCCACTTCCTGACAACTTTATGACTGAAGAAATACTTCGTAACATCCCTGTGAAGTTTTCAACTTCTAATTGTGACCCCTTGTTGCTGTGCCTCATCTCTGGAACATCCTGTCTCAGTCCACGTTATCTATTCGTCTCAGTTTTTTATATGTCGTTATCATGTCTTCCCTGTACCTCCTGTCCTCCAGTGTCGTCAGGTCGAATTTCCTTAACCTCACCTCGTAGGACATACCCCTTAGCTCCGGGACTAGCCTCGTTATAAACATTTGCACTTTCTCTAGTTTCCTGACGTGCATGTCCAGGTGTGGATTCCAAACTGGAGCTGCTTACTCCAATATGGGCCTGACATACACGGTGCACAGAGTCCGGAACGACTCCTTACTGAGATGCCGGAATGCTAGTCTTAGGTTCGCTAGTCGCCCATATGCTGCAGCAGTTATTAGGTTGATGTGCACCTCAGATGTGTTCGGTATTATACACACTCCAAGATTCTTTTTCTTGATTGAGGTTTGTAGTCTTTGGCCCCATAGATTGCACTCTATCAGCGGTCTTCTTTGCCCTACCCCCGATCTTCATGACTTTGCAATTGGTGGGGTTGAACTCCAGGAGCCAGTTGCTGGATCAGGCATGCATCCTTTCCAGATCCCTCTGTAATCTTGCCTTGTCCTCATCCGACTGAATTCTTCTCATCAACTTCACATCATCTGCAAACAGGGACACTTCTGAGTGTTCTCCTTCTGTCCTGTCGTTCACATACACAAGAGACAGCACCGGTCCTAGGACTGACCCCTGTGGAACCCCGCTCGTCACAGGCGCCCATTCTGACACCTCATAACGTACCATGACTTGCTGATGCCTTCCCGTCAGGTATTCTCCGATCCATTGCAGTGCGCATGCGAGCGCGAGTGTGTGTGTGTGTGTGTGGTGTGTGTGTGTGCGTGTGTGTGTGCGTGTGGTGTGTGTGTGTGTGTGTGTGTGTGTGTGTGTGTGTGTGTGTGTGTGTGTGTGTGTGTGTGTGTGTGTGTGTGTGTGTGTGTGTGTGCGCGTGTGTGTGTGTGGTGTGTGTGTGTGTGTGTGTGTGTGTGTGTGTGTGTGTGTGTGTGTGTGTGTGTGTGTGTGTGTGTGTGTGTGTGTTTGTGTGTGTTGTTTGTGTGTGTGTGTGTGTTTGTGTGTGTTTGTGTGTGTTTGTGTGTGTGTGTGTGTGTGTTTGTGTGTGTTTGTGTGTGTTTGTTTGTGTGTGTGTGTGTTTGTATGTGTTTGTGTGTGTTTGTGTGTGTGTGTATGTGTGTTTGTGTTTGTGTGTGTGTGTGTGTGTGTGTGTGTGTGTGTGTGTGTGTGTGCGTGCGTACTCGCATAAATGTGGTTGCAAGGGTCGAGTCACATCTCCTGGTGTGTGTGTGTGCGACCACTAATGTAAGGAGTGTATATTCACCTACCTGCCTTTGTAGATGTCGATCCATAGCTCCTGGTCCAGTCTCACATCGATCGGTTTTGCGGATCATAGTCTCTATGGTTGAATCATACCTACTTTGGAAGCTGCACCGAGTCTCAAAAAGAATATTTCCTCACATCCCTGTTGCTCATCTGTTTCGTTAGCCGCCATCCTTATCTCCTGGCTCACTCTCCTCGTATATATTAGGCAGGTTGTTCATATGAACTCTCTGCCTCTCTCTCTCTCTCTCTTGTCCCAGAAGTATTATGAAGTCACGATCACGTGTTCCCTGGTGCTTGTTTCCCTGGTGCTTGTTTCCCTGGTGCTTGTTATCCTGGCGTTTCTTTCATCTAGTGTTGTTTTAGGAACTCCTTAAGTTTGTGCTCGCACGACGAAGACACATTGCAAAGAGTATCATGATTTGAAGAAACGTTCGCAAAAATATACCATGTTAAGTACGAGGACGCGTGTGCAGCTAATTTGACATTTTAGTGCGGCAACGTTTCGTCCTGCAGAGGTTTGCGAAGCTCGAAAAGGATGTAGTACTGCGCGTAACGTAATTTTCAGGGGTTCGACAAGATGTCAACGCAGAAAAGAGTGCATATGTTAAGAAGATGATGGAGGGGGTGAAACATCGGAGGATGTACCGTCACTTTATCAGGGAGCTGCGACATTAGGCATCGCTTATATTGTGAAGTTGTGGTTCGCCGCTAAGTTGAGCAGGAGTTGTGAGTGATGGTGATAGAACACCGGTAGTGAAGACAACACTATGCGTTGTGGGATGAAGTTCTGTGATCACTGGAACTAATGTTATGGCGGATAGACCATGTCCCGTTGATGGACCATGTCCCGTTGATAGACCATGTCCCGTTGATGGACCATGTCCCGTTGATGGACCATGTCCCATTGATGGGTCATGTCCTGTTGTTGGACCATTTTTCGTTGGCCATGGATTACCCAGGGCATAGTTGTGGTAGCAGCAGTTTACATAATGGTAAGTAATGGTAACAGTAGCAGTAGTCGTAGTGTGAGTGTTAACCAATTAGTTAATCACTTAATAAGCTTTATTCCATAATACGCACCACACATTATACACCAATAACCGGCACATAGGAGAAAGAGGAGCTTATGACGACGCTGCTGTCTCACTTGGATCGTTTACGAAGATACCAGACAACACAAGATGGCGCTGCACAGTGAGTTCCTGGAATACTCGCAGCTGCGTTCCTGGGATACTCGCAGTTGCGTTCCTGGGATACTCACAGCTGCGTTCCTGGGATACTCGCAGTTGCATTCCTGGGATACTAGCATCTACGTTCCTGGGATACTCACAGCTGCGTTCCTGGGATACTCGCAGTTGCATTCCTGGGATACTCGCATCTACGTTCCTGGGATACTCGCAGCTGCGTTCCTGGGATACTCGCAGTTGCATTCCTGGGATACTCGCATCTACGTTCCTGGGATACTCACAGCTGCGTTCCTGGGATACTCGTAGCAGCGTTCCTGGGATACTCACAGCTGCGTTCCTGGGATACTCGCAGTTGCATTCCTGGGATACTCGCATCTACGTTCCTGGGATACTCACAGCTGCGTTCCTGGGATACTCGCATCTACGTTCCTGGGATACTCACAACTGCGCTCCTGGGATACTCGCATCTACGTTCCTGGGATACTCACAACTGCGCTCCTGGGATACTCGCATCTACGTTCCTGGGATACTCACAGCTGCGTTCCTGGGATACTCGCATCTACGTTCCTGGGATACTCACAACTGCGTTCCTGGGATACTCGCATCTACGTTCCTGGGATACTCACAACTGCGCTCCTGGGATACTCACAACTGGCAAACTTTACATCTAACTTGCTAGTAATTTTGTAACCAAACTTATCCTAGATGTTATTAAAACCAAAATTATTTTCATCGATAAATTTACACAATATCGACGACGAAAACACATGAAGAAGCGAAATTTCTAGTTTTATGAGTAATACTGAAAGAAAAAACTTACAGAATTTGTATTGATCAGTGACTTAAAGTGTTGGTTGTAGTAGGACTGGTTGTAGCAACAGTAGTAGTAGTATTAGTAGTAGCAGAAGTGGTAGAGTACGGTAGGTAGTAGTAATGGTAACATCTGTTATATCTGTCACAAGGTCTGGGAATCATCGTCCACGGGACCTGGTCTTAGACCAAGCTTGTGAACTTGACAGGAAATATTATAACAACCAGGAACTTCTTTAAGATGGCATTAATATATGAGGTGTGTGTGTGTGAGATAGATAGATAGATAGATAGATAGATAGATAGATAGATAGATAGATAGATAGATAGATAGATAGATAGATAGATAGAGAGAGAGAGAGAGAGGAGTGCGGTTGTGAGAGATGCAGGCGTGTTGAGAAAGAGGTATAGGCTTGTGAGAGAAAGGTGTAGGAGTGAGAGGGAGGGGGTAAGATTTAGAGGAAGGTGTAGGAGTGAGAGGGAGGGGGTAAGATTTAGAGGAAGGTGTAGGAGTGAGAGGTTGGGGTGCCAGTGATGGGGAGGGGTGGTCTGAAGAGGGAGGGGTGGGTCGAAGAGGGAGGGATGGGCGGGAAACGTAACACACGCTGAGGGAGTTTGACAATAGCGTCAGTTCAAATAATTGTATGGTAACACTTCCTCAGGTCGACTTATCCTGCCAACGTTTATCTCCGGCTGGAGGCTGAGATAAAGAGGTAAAGAGGTAAGAAGAGTGAGTGAGAGAGAGAGAGAGAGAGAGAGAGAGAGAGAGAGAGAGGAGTGAGGCGGTACTGGAAGAATGAGAGTTCTGTGCTAGGGGTTGTCTATCTACCCAATGTTGTTTCCAAACATCACCTTCCTTCCCTCCCTCCCTCCCTCCCTCCCTCCCTCCTTCCCTCCCTCCCTCCTTCCTGGTCTCGGACCAGGCTGACAGCACACAACAGTCCGATGCTGGCATCTTCGCCCGGCTGATCATCTCTGCTTGGAGGAACTTGACAACGTGTGTAAGGTGCTGTTGAACATCCTTGAACCTCTTCATGCTTAGTAAGCTCTGGCTTCAAGTTCTGTATATGCAAAGACTTCAGTGATCTAAGGTCAATGAGAATTGGATTATTTATTCGAAATTTTTAATTCACAGAAACTCAATGAATGATTGTCCTCAACTGCATGTTCTCAACTCTATATATCTTTGGTTAAGCCTCATTTAGATTATGCTGCATAGTTCTGGTCACCGTATTACAGAATGGATATAAATGCACTGGAAAACGTACAGAGGAGGATGACAAAGTTGATCCCATGTATCAGAAATGTTCCTTATGAGGATAGACTGAGGACCCTGAATCTCCACTCTTTAGAAAGGCGTAGAATTAGGGGGAGGGAATATGACTGAGGTGTATAAATGGAAAAGAGGAATAAATAAAGGGGATGTAAATAGCGTGCTAAAAATATCTAGCCTAGACAGGACTCGCAGCAATGTCTTTAAGCTGGAAAATTTCAGATTCAGGAAGGATATAGGAAAGCACTAGTTTGGTACTAGTGGTTGGGTGGAACAATCTCCCGAGTACCGTCATAGAAGCTAAAACGTTGTGTAGATTTAAAAATAGGTTAGATAAATACATGAGTGGGTGTGGTTGGGTGTGAGTTGGTCCTGACTAGCTTGTGTTACTTGTTACTAGGTCAGACGCCGTACTCCTTCCTTAAGTGAATGTGACCTCACCTGACTAGTTTAGGGCGTTGGCTCAAGCCGGTAGGAAAATTGAACCTGCCTCGCATGGGCCAGGAGGCATGCTGCAGTGTTTCTTCTTTCTTATGGTCTTATATAAATTTCAGAGAGCGAAGGCTGTGAGTTAAACATATATCATCTGGTCCACGATTAGTGTTGATAAACTAGTTTATTTACCAAAGTGTGCGAGTTGCATTTCTCCTTTTCACTAAAGGGAAATTCTTTGTTCTATCTACCGTGCATTCTACTCTCACAAGAGGTTATTGTAATGTTTTGCCTGGGAACAAGTCTATCCAGTAGTGATAAATTAGACACATGTGCAACTCTTGGGTATCTTTATTGAGGAAACGTCTAATTTATCAACATGTCGGTTCTCTGAATCATTCATCTACAAACCTGTCAGACACTGCAACTTCTTGGGATCTTAATACTTGGGAATTCTTCGCTTGCCTAATTCTTGGGCACGACCTACTTCCACATTGAACAAATGTGACATCACCTATGACTGCTGCACCTCTCCTGCCATACGGTTTATAAGCAGCTTCTCCGCTCATATGCCGTATTCTATTCAAGATTGATGGACTGACCACATCGACTCAAGGTTGAGGGACTGATTACCTCATTCTCCTCCTGTTCTTCAAGATTCTCCTTTGTATGGACTGATGAAGCCACTGTGTGGCGAAACGTTTCCTCAATAAAGATACCCAAGAGCTGCACATGTGTCTAATTTATCAACATGTCGGTTCTCCGAACCATTCATCTACTATCCAGTATTACTAAGTTTTTTCTCCCTCTTTCCTGTTCAGTTTAATTCCTTTATAATAATTTAGACAATTAACTAAGGCGTGTAGTGGATGCTATGCATAGCCAGGGGCTTTCTATGTAGTATGTCACTTATGTCAGCTAAGTCTGTATAAGCTGTATCATGTACTTGTAGAAATAAAGATTATTATTATTATTATTATTATTGTTGTTGTTGTTGTTGTTGTTGACATGCAATCTTCCTTGGCCTTAAATGTGAATGTTAGTTCACAGCAATATTTTGTGACGCGAGACAGATGGGTGGTGTCTCTTTTCACCTTTGTCTGTATTGTGTACTATTTCTTGCAGCAATGTCTTACCCTTTAGTCCCAATAGTCTAACTTAGGCTGGATGTCAGATAGGAGTCCTAGTCCGACACCGAGCTGACTGGGCTATGATCATCAAAGTCATTAAGAGGCAGACAAAGTAGGTAGACCAATATTACCAAGTAGACACCAAATAGGTGAACCAGTATGAGGATCTAACAAAGCTTAGGATCCACGCACTCAGGATCCACGTACTTACACACAGGGAAACAGAACAGATGGAAGAAGGATCAGATAGACACTCAGACAGACTCAAGCACCTTCCCTAGCGAGACAGATACACTCATGCACCTTCCATAGAGAGAGACAGACAACTCAAACACCTTCCCTAGCGAGACAGACGCAATCAGGCACCGTCCTAGGTACCAGTTGGCAGGGATCCTCGCGTAAACACGCCTATCTTCACCTTGCGTATTGGCAGAGGTAAAAAGTTTACCCAAACAACATGCAGGGTTGGTGGCTGGTCCTCCTCCCTACCACTTACTAAAATACTCGCACAACCTTTCCCCTGCTTACCACTCCACTGCCAAGTGAGTGTAAAACGAAAGCCTGTAATTGTTTTACATGATGGTAGGATTGCTGGTGTCTTTTGTCTGTCTCATAAATATGCAAGATTACAGGTATATCTTGCTGCTTCTACTTACACTTAGGTCATACTACACATACATGTACACGTTTATCTATACACACTCATCTGAGTTTTCTTTGATTTTGTCTTAATAGTTCTTGTTTCTCATTACTTATCCTTTTATATCCATGGGGAAGTGGAATAAGAATCTTTCCTCCGTAAGCCATGCGTGTTGTAAAAGTCAACTAAAATGCTGGGAAAAATGGGCTAGTAACCCTTTTTCCTGTAATAATTACCAAAAAGAATAAGAAGAATTTTTCAAAGTGGGAAGTTTGAATGTGCGTGGATGTTGTGCGAATGATAAGAAAGAGATGATTGTGGATGTTATGAATGAGAAGAAGCTGGATGTCCTGGCTTTAAGTGAAACAAAGCTGAAGGGGGTGGGAGAGTTTCAGTGGAGAGGAATAAATGGGATTAGGTCAGGAGTTTCTAATAGAGTTAGAGCTAAAGAAGGAGTAGCAATAATGCTGAAGGATAAGCTATGGCAGGAAAAGAGGGAGTATAAATATATTAATTCAAGGATTATGTGGAGTAAAATAAAGGTTGGATGTGAAAAGTGGGTTATAGTAAGCGTATATGCACCTGGAGAAGAGAGAAGTGTAGAGGAGAGAGAGAGATTTTAGGAAATGTTGAGTGAATGAGTGGGGAGTTTTGAACCAAGTGTGAGAGTACTTGTGGTTGGGGATTTCAATGCTAAAGTGGGTAAAAATGTTGTGGAGAGAGTAGTAGGTAAATTTGGGGTGCCAGGGGTAAATGAAAATGGGGAGCCTTTAATTGAACTATGTATAGAAAGAGGTTTGGTAATAAGTAATACATATTTTATGAAAAAGAGGATAAATAAATATACAAGGTATGATATAGCACGTAATGAAAGTAGTTTGTTAGATTATGTATTGGTGGACAAAAGGTTGATGGGTAGGCTTCAGAATGTACACGTTTATAGAGGGGCAACTGATATATCGGATCATTATCTAGTTGTAGCTACAGTTAGAGTAAGAGGCAGATGGGACAAGAGGAAAATGGCAACAACAAGTAAGAGGGAGGTGAAAGTGTATAAACTAAGGGAGGAGGAAGTTCGGGTGAGATATAAGCAACTATTGGCAGAAAGGTGGGCTGGTGCAAGTATGAGTAGTGGGGGGGATGTTGAAGAGGGTTGGAATAGCTTTAAAAATGCAGTATTAGAATGTGGGGCAGAAGTTTGTGGTTATAGGAGGGTGGGGGCAGGAGGAAAGAGGAGTGATTGGTGGAATGATGAAGTTAAGGGTGTGATAAAAGAGAAAAAGGTAGCTTATGAGAGGTTTTTACAAAGCAGAAGTGTTATAAGAAGAGCAGAGTATATGGAGAGTAAAACAAAGGTGAAGAAAATGGGAGAGGTACTGTCAAGAAATTTTAATGAAAATAAGAAAAAAATTTGGAGTGAGTTAAGTTAAGAAAGCCTAGGGAACAAATGGATTTGTCAGTTAAAAACAGAGTAGGAGAGTTAGTAGATGAGGAGATGGAGGTATTGGGTAGATGGCGAGAATATTTTAAGGAACTTTTAAATGTCGACGAAGAAAGGGAGGCGGTAATTTCATGCACTGGCCAGGGAGGTATACCATCTTTTACGAGTGAAGAAGAGCAGGATGTAAGTGTGGGGGAGGTGCGTGAGGCATTACGTAGAATGAAAGGGGGTAAAGCAGCTGGAACTGACGGGATCATGACAGAAATGTTGAAAGCAGGAGGGGACATAGTGTTGGAGTGGTTGGTATTTTTGTTTAATAAATGTATGAAAGAGGGGAAGGTACTTAGGGATTGGCGGAGAGCATGCGTAGTCCCTTTATATAAAGGGAAGGGGGACAAAAGAGATTGTAAAAATTATAGAGGAATTAGTTTACTGAGTATACCAGGAAAAGTGTATGGTAGGGTTATTATTGAAAGAATTAGAGGTAAGACAGAATGTAGGATTGCGGATGAGCAAGGAGGTTTTAGAGTGGGTAGGGGATGTGTAGATCAAGTGTTTACATTGAAGCATGATGATAAATTAGACACATGTGCAAATCGCTTGCCTAATTCTTGGGCAAGACCTACTTCCACATTGAACAAATGTGACACCACCTATGACTGCTGCACCTCTCCTGCCATACGGTTTATAAGCTTTTTCTCCGCTCATATGCTGTATTCTATTCAAGACTGATGGACTGAACACATCGACTCAAGGTTGAGGGACTGATTACCTCATTCTCCTCCTGTTCTTCAAGTTTCTCCTACGTATGGACTGATGAAGCCACTGTGTGGCGAAACGTTTCTTCAATAAAGATACCCAAGATTTGCACATGTGTCTAATTTATCAACATGTCGGTTCTCTGAACCATTCATCTACAAACATTGAAGCATATATGTGAACAGTATCTAGATAAAGGTAGGGAAGTTTTTATTGCATTTATGGATTTAGAAAAGGCATATGATAGAATGGATAGAGGAGCAATGTGGCAGATGTTGCAAGTATATGGAATAGGTGGTAAGTTACTAAATGCTGTAGAGTTTTTATGAGGACAGTGAGGCTCAGGTTAGGGTGTGTAGAAGAGAGGGAGACTACTTCCCGGTAAAAGTAGGTCTTAGGGATATGTAATGTCACCATGGTTGTTTAATATATTTATAGATGGGGTTGTAAAAGAAATGCTAGGGTGTTCGGGAGAGGGGTGGGATTAAATTATGGGGAATCAAATACAAAATGGGAAGTGACACAGTTATTTTTTGCTGATGATACTGTGCTTATGGGTGATTCTAAAGAAAAATTGCAAAGGTTAGTGGACGAATTTGGGAGTGTGTGTAAAGGTAGAAAGTTGAAAGTGAATATAGAAAAGAGTAAGGTGATGAGGGTATCAAATTATTTAGATAAAGAAAAATTGGATATTAAATTGGGGAAGAGGAGTATGGTGAATGTTTTCAGATATTTGAGAGCTGACGTATCAGCGGATGGATTTATGAAGGATGAGGTTAATCATAGAATTGAAGAGGAACAAAAGGTGAATGGTGCGTTGAGGTATATGTGGAGACAAAGAACGTTATCTATGGAGGCAAAGAAGGGAATGTATGAAAGTATAATGGTACCAACACTCTTATATGGGTGTGAAGCTTGGGTTGTAAATGCTGCAGCGAGGAGGCGGTTGGAGGCAGTGGAGATGTCCTGTCTAAGGGCAATGTGTGGTGTAAATATTATGCAGAAAATTTGGAGTGTGGAAATTAGGAGGTGTAAAGTTAATAAAAGTATTAGTCAGACGGCTGAAGAGGGGTTGATGAGGTGGTTTGGTCATTTAGAGAGAATGGATCAAAGTAGAATGACATGGAGAGCGTATAAATCTGTAGGGGAAGGAAGGCAGGGTAGGTGTCGTCCTCGAAAGGGTTGGAGGGAAGGGGTAAAGGAGGTTGTGTGGGCGAGGAGCTTCGATTTCCAGCAAGCATGTGTGAGCGTGTTAGATAAGAGTGAATGGAGACGAATGGTATTTGGGACCTGACGATCTGTTGGAGTGTGAGCAGGGTAATATTTAGTGAAGGGATTCAGGGAAACCGGTTATTTTACATAGCCGGACTTGAGTCCTGGAAATGGGAAGTACAATGTCTGCACTCTAAAGGAGGGGTTCGGGATATTAGCAGTTTGGAGGGATATATTGTGTATCTTCATACGTATATACTTCTAAACTGTTGTATTCTGAGCACCTCTGCAAAAACAGTGATAATGTGTGAGTGAGGTGAAAGTGTTGAATGATGATGAAAGTATTTTCTTTTGGGGATTTTCTTTCTTTTTGGGTCACCCTGCCTCGGTGGGAGACGGCCGACTTGTTAAAATGTATGTGTGTATATATTTATATATATATATATATATATATATATATATATATATATATATATATATATATATATATATATATATATACATATATATATATATATATATATATATATATATATACATATATATATAATATATATATATATATATATATATATATATATATATATATATATATATATATATATATATATATATATATATATATATATATATATATATATATATATATATTATATAGTGAGGTACCACCTCTAGAACTGTTATAGGGACCCTCATCCTCAGAGAAAAGAATAAACTTGTGTATCACTCTATTATGTATTACTGAGCAGATATCCTGACCATCACTGTTGAGAGGAATAGGAATGATGTCACAGCATGCAGAGCGAGCTTTGGTAGAGCTTTATCAGGTCATAACAGAGCTCTACCTTGAGCGAGACCCAGGCCCAGTGAAAGTTTAATAATGTACACGGTTCTTCATGCCCAGCACCTGCAGTCATTACGCCTGTACGTGTTGTACTAAGTGAAGTGTCCGTTTACGCTCTCAGCCGACCAGAGCAAAGTTGTAACTAGTGGCGGAATCTTGAGCAGTTGTCTTCAGTGGTCCTTCCAATGTGGAAGTTGGAAAGCTGTCCATCACGTGTGTGTACTCACCTATTTGTATTCACCTATTTATGGTTGCAGGGGTCGAGACATAGTTCCTGGCCCCGTCTCTTCACTGATCGCTACTAGATCTCTCTCCCTGCTCCATGAGCTTTATCATGCCTCCACTACGTCACTTGCCAGACTATTATTCCACTTCCTGACAACTCTTTGACTAAAGAAATAGTTCCTAACATCTCTTTGACTCATCTGAGTCTTCAGCTTCCAATGATGACCCCTTGTTTCTGTGTCTCCTCTCTGGAACATCCTGTCTCTGTCCACCGTGTGTGTGTGTGTGTGTGTGTGTGTGTGTGTGTGTGTGTGTGTGTGTGTGTGTGTGTGTGTGTGTGTGTGTGTGTGTGTGTGTGTG
The DNA here is from genome assembly GCF_038502225.1 of Cherax quadricarinatus. Lineage (NCBI taxonomy): Eukaryota > Metazoa > Arthropoda > Malacostraca > Decapoda > Parastacidae > Cherax > Cherax quadricarinatus. The sequence goes on from NC_091308.1 coordinate 18,848,232, forward strand.
TGTGTGTGTGTGTGTGTGTGCTTGTTTTGCGGGGATTACGAGATTTAACTCAACCAGCCCACAGGTATGTAGTCTGTTAATCATTCCTTTATTTATTATTGAACATACAGCCCACGGCCTAGTATCTCTTAAAGTAATGCTGATATAATATTTAATAAAATTCTAGGTCTGACAGAGTTAGCAGTCCAGCCATGTGAATTTCAGCTTCAAGCATCGAAGGTACAGCTGTAATGAAGGTGCAGCTGTAGTGAAGGTACAGCTGTAGTGAAGGTACAACTGTAGTGAAGATACGGCTGTAGTGAAGGTACAACTGTAGTGAAGGTACAACTGTAGTGAAGGTACAGCTGTAGTGAAGGTACAGCTGTAGTGAAGGTACAGCTGTAATGAAGGTACAACTGTAGTGAAGGTACAGCTGTAGTGAAGGTACAACTGTAGTGAAGGTACAACTGTAGTGAAGGTACAGCTGTAATGAAGGTACAGCTGTAGTGAAGGTACAGCTGTAGTGAAGGTACAGCTGTAGTGAAGGTACAGCTGTAGTGAAGGTACAGCTGTAATGAAGGTACAGCTGTAGTGAAGGTACAACTGTAGTGAAGGTACAACTGTAGTGAAGGTACAACTGTAGTGAAGGTACAACTGTAGTGAAGGTACAGCTGTAGTGAAGGTACAACTGTAGTGAAGGTACAGCTGTAGTGAAGGTACAACTGTAGTGAAGGTACAACTGTAGTGAAGGTACAGCTGTAATGAAGGTACAGCTGTAGTGAAGGTACAGCTGTAGTGAAGGTACAGCTGTAGTGAAGGTACAACTGTAGTGAAGGTACAGCTGTAATGAAGGTACAGCTGTAGTGAAGGTACAGCTGTAGTGAAGGTACAACTGTAGTGAAGGTACAACTGTAGTGAAGATACAGCTGTAGTGAAGGTACAACTGTAGTGAAGGTACAACTGTAGTGAAGGTACAGCTGTAGTGAAGGTACAACTGTAGTGAAGGTACAGCTGTAGTGAAGGTACAACTGTAGTGAAGGTACAGCTGTAGTGAAGGTACAACTGTAGTGAAGGTACAACTGTAGTGAAGGTACAGCTGTAGTGAAGGTACAACTGTAGTGAAGGTACAGCTGTAGTGAAGGTACAACTGTAGTGAAGGTACAACTGTAGTGAAGGTACAGCTGTAGTGAAGGTACAACTGTAGTGAAGGTACAGCTGTAGTGAAGGTACAACTGTAGTGAAGGTACAGCTGTAATGAAGGTACAGCTGTAGTGAAGGTACAGCTGTAGTGAAGGTACAACTGTAGTGAAGGTACAGCTGTAATGAAGGTACAGCTGTAGTGAAGGTACAACTGTAGTGAAGGTACAGCTGTAGTGAAGGTACAGCTGTAATGAAGGTACAGCTGTAGTGAAGGTACAACTCTAGTGAAGGTACAGCTGTAGTGAAGGTACAACTGTAGTGAAGGTACAGCTGTAGTGAAGGTACAACTGTAGTGAAGGTACAACTGTAGTGAAGGTACAGCTGTAGTGAAGGTACAGCTGTAGTGAAGGTACAACTGTAGTGAAGGTACAGCTGTAATGAAGGTACAGCTGTAGTGAAGGTACAGCTGTAGTGAAGGTACAGCTGTAGTGAAGGTACAGCTGTAATGAAGGTACAGCTGTAGTGAAGGTACAACTCTAGTGAAGGTACAGCTGTAGTGAAGGTACAACTGTAGTGAAGGTACAGCTGTAGTGAAGGTACAACTGTAGTGAAGGTACAACTGTAGTGAAGGTACAGCTGTAGTGAAGGTACAGCTGTAGTGAAGGTACAACTGTAGTGAAGGTACAGCTGTAATGAAGGTACAGCTGTAGTGAAGGTACAACTGTAGTGAAGGTACAGCTGTAGTGAAGGTACAACTGTAGTGAAGGTACAGCTGTAGTGAAGGTACAACTGTAGTGAAGGTACAACCGTAGTGAAGGTACAGCTGTAGTGAAGGTACAGCTGTAATGAAGGTACAGCTGTAGTGAAGGTACAACTGTAGTGAAGGTACAGCTGTAATGAAGGTACAGCTGTAGTGAAGGTACAACTGTAGTGAAGGTACAGCTGTAATGAAGGTACAGCTGTAGTGAAGGTACAACTGTAGTGAAGGTACAGCTGTAGTGAAGGTACAACTGTAGTGAAGGTACAGCTGTAGTGAAGGTACAACTGTAGTGAAGGTACAACCGTAGTGAAGGTGCAGTTGTAGTGAAGGTACAGCTGTAATGAAGGTACAGCTGTAGTGAGGATACAACTGTAGTGAAGGTACAACTGTAGTGAAGGTACAGCTGTAGTGAAGGTACAACTGTAGTGAAGGTACAACTGTAGTGAAGATACAGCTGTAGTGAAGGTACAACTGTAGTGAAGGTACAGCTGTAGTGAAGGTACAACTGTAGTGAAGGTACAGCTGTAGTGAAGGTACAGCTGTAGTGAAGGTACAACCGTAGTGAAGGTACAGCTGTAGTGAAGGTACAACTGTAGTGAAGGTACAGCTGTAATGAAGGTACAACCGTAGTGAAGGTACAGCTGTAGTGAAGGTACAACCGTAGTGAAGGTACAGCTGTAATGAAGGTACAACTGTAGTGAAGGTACAGCTGTAGTGAAGGTACAACTGTAGTGAAGGTACAACTGTAGTGAAGGTACAACTGTAGTGAAGGTACAACTGTAGTGAAGGTACAGCTGTAGTGAAGGTACAGCTGTAGTGAAGGTACAACTGTAGTGAAGGTACAACTGTAGTGAAGGTACAACTGTAGTGAAGGTACAGCTGTAGTGAAGGTACAACTGTAGTGAAGGTACAACTGTTGTGAAGGTACAGCTGTAGTGAAGGTACAACTGTAGTGAAGGTACAACTGTTGTGAAGGTACAACTGTAGTGAAGGTACAACTGTTGTGAAGGTACAGCTGTAGTGAAGGTACAACCGTAGTGAAGGTACAGCTGTAGTGAAGGTACAGCTGTAGTGAAGGTACAGCTGTAGTGAAAGTACAGCTGTAGTGAAGGTACAACTGTTGTGAAGGTACAGCTGTAGTGAAGGTACAACCGTTGTGAAGGTACAACTGTTGTGAAGGTACAACTGTAGTGAAGGTACAGCTGTTGTGAAGGTACAGCTGTAGTGAAGGTACAGCTGTAGTGAAGGTACAGCTGTAGTGAAGGTACAGCTGTAGTGAAAGTACAGCTGTAGTGAAGGTACAGCTGTAGTGAAGGTACAGCTGTAGTGAAGGTACAGCTGTAGTGAAGGTACAGCTGTAGTGAAAGTACAGCTGTAGTGAAGGTACAGCTGTAGTGAAGGTACAACCGTTGTGAAGGTACAACTGTTGTGAAGGTACAACTGTAGTGAAGGTACAACTGTAGTGATGGTACAGCTGTAGTGAAGGTACAACTGTAGTGAAGGTACAGCTGCAGTGAAGGTACAACCGTAGTGAAGGTACAGCTGTAGTGAAGGTACAGCTGTAGTGAAGGTACAGCCGTAGTGAAGGTACAGCTGTAGTGAAGGTACAGCTGTAGTGAAGGTACAACCGTAGTGAAGGTACAGCTGTAGTGAAGGTACAGCTGTAATGAAGGTACAGCTGTAGTGAAGGTACAGCTGTAGTGAAGATACAACCGTAGTGAAGGTACAGCTGTAGTGAAGGTACAGCTGTAGTGAAGGTACAGCTGTAGTGAAAGTACAGCTGTAGTGAAGGTACAACTGTTGTGAAGGTACAACTGTTGTGAAGGTACAACTGTAGTGAAGGTACAACTGTAGTGAAGGTACAACTGTAGTGAAGGTACAACTGTAGTGAAGGTACAACTGTTGTGAAGGTACAACTGTTGTGAAGGTACAACTGTAGTGAAGGTACAGCTGTAGTGAAGGTACAACCGTTGTGAAGGTACAGCTATAGTGAAGGTACAACTGTAGTGAAGGTACAGCTGTAGTGAAGGTACAGCTGTAGTGAAAGTACAGCTGTAGTGAAGGTACAGCTGTAGTGAAAGTACAGCTGTAGTGAAGGTACAGCTGTATTGAAAGTACAGCTGTAGTGAAAGTACAGCTGTAGTGAAGGTACAACTGTTGTGAAGGTACAACTGTTGTGAAGGTACAGCTGTAGTGAAGGTACAACTGTAGTGAAGGTACAACTGTAGTGAAGGTACAACTGTAGTGAAGGTACAACTGTAGTGAAGGTACAACTGTAGTGAAGGTACAACTGTAGTGAAGGTACAACTGTAGTGAAGGTACAACTGTAGTGAAGGTACAACTGTTGTGAAGGTACAACTGTAGTGAAAGTACAACTGTAGTGAAGGTACAACTTTAGTGAAGGTACAACTGTAGTGAAGGTACAACTGTTGTGAAGGTACAACTGTAGTGAAGGTACAACTGTAGTGAAGGTACAACTGTAGTGAAGGTACAGCTATAGTGAAGGTACAGCTATAGTGAAGGTACAGCTGTAGTGAAGATACAACTGTAGTGAAGGTACAACTGTAGTGAAGGTACAACTGTAGTGAAGGTACAGCTGTAGTGAAGGTACAACCGTAGTGAAGGTACAACTGTAGTGAAGGTACAGCTATAGTGAAGGTACAGCTGTAGTGAAGGTACAACCGTTGTGAAGGTACAGCTATAGTGAAGGTACAGCTGTAGTGAAGGTACAACTGTAGTGAAGGTACAA